>NW_028274811.1:123450575-123753605 GCF_037043125.1 Eumetopias jubatus
GTAATGAATGTCTTCAAATGCATGCTTCAGTGTGCTTGTCAGATAAGGTCAAGTCTTTGAGACCCAAAATTCTTTCAAAATTTTAAATTGTATATCCTCATTTCACTTCCTTCTATTAAATTTCCCAGTTTTATCTTACCATTCTTCACTCAAGTCTAGTAAGTCTTACCACTTGCCTAGATTTAGTCATTAAAAACAATTTAATATAGGTTTATGTCCTGTTTGAACTCATGGTTCCTGTCATAATCAGGTTGACATCTAGATATGTAGTTCCACATCTTTTGCCAGCTGGGATTCTGAAAGTTGGGGATGGATGTAAGGGTGGCAGTGATTTTTTTTTTTTTTTTTTTTTTTTAATATCACCCTGGCACTAGTATGGATCCTAAAGCAATATTAAAAATCTAGAGCAGCACCTTCCAGTAGAAATATAATGTGAACCACAAATATAATTTTAAATTTTCTAGTACCACATTAAAGAAGGAAAAGGAGGCATGTGAAATTATTTTTAATAATACATTTTCTTTATACCAGTATATTGTAAGTTATTATCACTTGATGTAATTTATATAAAATATTAATGAAATATTTAACATTTTTATACTAAATCCTTGAAGTCAAGTGTGTATATTGTGCTTATAGCACATCTCAATTCCGAGTAGCCACATTTATAGTGCTCATAGCAGCCCGTGGCTAGTAGATGCCAACCATAATGGACAGTATATACATATATAGAGAGAGACTTCTTGGAATAGGAGTAGTTTAAACATTTATTTCTAGGAATCTTTTGGACACTTCATTTTCCCTTCTGTCTTCTCCATTTATTTCTGTCTCCATCCCAGGTTCTCTTGGGTTAGGGTCATTTTCTTGTTTCTCTTTCTTTGTTTGAATTTTTCCCATGATATTTCACTAAGTTGTTTTCTTCATTTGGTCTTTCCTTGATTTGTGTTCTCCCAGTCTCTTCTCCAGCTTCTTCCCTTCACTCTCTCCTTCTCTGTTTCTTTCCCCCTTCCTCTCCTCTCTCTTCACATATCTCTAACCCCTTCCCTTTCTCTCCTTCCCTCATTTCTCCTTCCTTCTCTGTTCCCTCTCTCCTTTTCTTCCCCCATTGTAGCCCTGTAGAGTACAGAATGATTTATTTCCTTAATAAAGGCCCTAGGCTTTGGGGCTTTTCGTATTCTTGTTTGTTTTTGTTTTGCTATATCCTCTCATTATAATTTTCACATTTCCCTCTGGCCCTTGTACCAGCTTATAGCAGCCCTTTTATTTGCTACTATAAATTATTTTTGGATTTAAAGACCAGAAAACCAGACTTACTGGCATTTGTCTACAATATGAGGAACTAAACCTTGAGTCAGGGTCTGAGGGGCTCTCTCATTAGTAAAAAGTCCGTGAACACTGGACTTGATAAAATCAGTTTGGATGCCTTGTTATAACAGTGGGAAAAGCATGAGCTTTAGACCACGTAGATGGAGACTTACAGTTCAGCTCTAACTAGCAAGGCAGTCTTGGGCAGATTTCTTTACTCAGGAAATTTTGATGCCTTTAGAGGCAAGGTCTCATTATAGTGCCTGGCATATAATATGTACTTCATAACATATAACATAGCGCCTTTCAACCTGGGGTTTGTTTTTGTTTGCTTAAGTATTTTTTGCCACTTTTCAGGTTTTTTGGCTGACTCTTAAGGACATGAGTCTGCTAAATAGTTCGAATTGCAGATTAGTAAGCTATTACTGTAACAGGGTTTTTCAGCCTCAGTAATTCTGACACAATGGACCAGCTAATTATTTGTCTTAGGAGGCTGTCTTCTCCATTTGTGGTGTATTTAACAGCATCCCTGCTAGAACCCCTAGATGCCAGTAGCACACCTCCACCAGTTGTGATAAGCAAAAATGTCTCCAGACATTGCCAAATGTTTCCTGGGGGCAGAATTGCCCCTGGCTAAGAACCACTCCTGTAAATAAATGTCGGTAGATTTTATTATAAAATTTCTTCAGATACCTAGTGCAAAATAAATGCTCACCAAATTTAATCATAATATAATGTATCTCTGAATTCCATTTTGTTGGAGAGCTAGGTTCATAAACATTTACATAGCTGGTATTTCTATAAAATCTGTAAGTTCATGTCCTTACAGAGTAAAATTAGAAATTCTCAGAAATTTCTATGAATATTTCTGTAGAATAAGAAATATTTATAGAATATATGTATCTCTATAGAATAAGAAAATAAGTAAAATAATTGATACCACTTAGACTAATTAGGAATTAGTTGGTCACCCTTCTCTGTGTTCCCATAACAGATTATGTGTGTCTACTAAATTTTATCCTTTTGTTGTTATTATTTGCCATGGGTTACTATATTAAACTGAGTTTCTTAAACACAAGAAATCTGTAGTATTTCTTTTTCTACTCTTATATTCCTTTTTACTCCAAAGCCTGGCATATAACAAGTGTTTAATTAAAGACTTTATATTACGTTGAGAAGATTTTGTATTTTAAATACGAGTTTTTGTTGTACTACTCTTTGTTTTGTTATTTAATATAAGGCTGTTGCTAGGATTAACTTAATTTAGTAGATCAGTGGGGCTAAAATGTTGTATAGAGTAGACCTCATCTGCAGAATTAAAACTTCCTTTTAAAGTATGAAGAGAGGGTGCTAGTGATGTGATCCTATAACCATGTGAATGTCACACACCCATGCTTGCCTTCTGACATCATTTCACTAGATAAAGTAATGTGTATAGCAGACTGCTGATGAATGTAATCTTAGTATCCTATTTTTAAAACTGACAACATGCTTATATTCTAAACAACTGTTTTTTAAAGATGACAGTATTTCAGCTCTTTACATTCTAAAAGTTCTCTTTTCCTACAGTTAATCTCCTATATTCATATTGAAAGCTCCAAAGGAATCTTCATTTTGTTCTGTATTGAAAAAACTTCAAAACTAGTATAAGCTAAATATAAAAAATTAAAACGGCACCGCACAATTTATGGTAAAATGTGGAAGTCTTCTCTCACATAACCCTTCCCATCCTCCTCCCCACTGTGACCAAAGTACCATTCTCTAGAGGTAACCACTAGAAAGTATTTATCTTCCTTTGGTATGATTGTGTGTTTATTTAATTGAGTTGTGAGAATTAAATGAGCTAAACGGAAAGAGTACTGAGTTTATTTACCATTTATTACATATGCACAAAGGTTTTTTTTAAATGAGATCATGACATATTGACTTATAGTTTGCACTTTTCTGCTTTCCAATATATCATAGAATCCTTTCCTTTTCTATAAATATAGATCTACTTTTTTATAGCTGCATGTATGTGTGTACATAGATATATGTGTGTAGATGTATCCACACTTATATTTGTGTATGTTTACAAATATACGCATAGTTGTACATATGCATATGTACATATACTATAATTTAGTCATTCCACCATTAAAAAATGTTTTTCCTACTTCTTTTTGCTATTTTAATTAATGTAGAGTAACACTCTTGTGTACTTCCTTGTGCAGAATAGAATTTAGAAGTGTGATTTTTTTTTAAGTATTTTATTTATTTGACAGAGAGAGAGAGGCAGCTAGAGAAGGAACACAAGCAGGGGGAGTGGGAGAGGGAGAAGCAGGCTCCCAGCTGAGCAGGGAGCTGGATGAGGGGCTCGATCCCAGGACCCTAGGATCATGACCTGAGCCGAAGGCAGACGCTTAACGACTGAGCCACCCAGGTGCCCCTAGAGTGATTTCTTAGCCAAAAGCATTTGTACTTTTTATTTTAAAACCTGCTTCTGAAATGCGCTCTGAAAAGACCATGTTGTGGAATTCTTATCTGTGATAAGATTTTTTTTTTAAGTTTGGGTTATTCTATCTATTGGTTATTTGTGAGAACTATTCATTTAACCTTCAGAGCAGTATGAATAAAATGGGAATATCATTTAATTGTCCTGTTTTATTTATTTATTTATTTTTTAAGATTTTATTTATTTATTTGACAGAGAGAGACACAGCAAGAGAGGGAACACAACCAGGGGGAGTGGGAGAGGGAGAAGCAGGCTTCCTGCAGAAGCTGGGAGCCCGATGCAGGGCTTGATCCCAGAACCCTGGGATCATGACCTGAGCCAAAGGCAGACGCTTAACGACTGAGCCACCCAGGTGCCCCTAATTGTCCTGTTCTAATTGATCATCATATTTTTTAAAAATTAATAATTTTAATAAGCATCTCAGACATTTTATTACCTAGAGGTAGTTTAGACTTCCATTTTACCTTTGTAAGAATATAATGTTGATTGCCCCTTTTAAATATTTTAGTTTTTATAAGGAAGTCTTATAAGAAACAAATACAGCAAACTTAATTCAACTGAAGTTAAAAAGAAGTTAATTTGCTTTCACAATGAGGTAAACCAAATGTGGGGTCCAAATTTCAGGTAAAACAACCCAAGGGTTGAAAAAAGTTAATTGTATTCTGTCTCTCCATTTCTTAGCTTTATTTTTTAAGTTAGCTTTATTCTGAAATACTTTCCATTTGGCTAAGATACATCATCCTTTTAGCTTTTAATCATAAAAGGAGAGGGTAGCTCTCTCTTACCATCCTCTACATGAACTGTCATTTTGGTCACATTCAGCTACATATTGTGACTGATAGTCATAAAAACACATGGGATGGGAGCAACGGAAACCCAATGAAAAATGTGGTATCTAATAATTTTGCATATTAAGTGACTGTTAGGTTGCTAATTCTTACATTTTGAAAGGTCTTTAATGATTTCCAAACATAATCCATGATGTTATTATATAACATACCTATGTGATAGGGCAGGCGGTGTTACATTTTAATAACTTAAAAGCATTAATTAACCACCACTGAAAGTGTAGTCCTAACATCTGTTACTATCCCTGGAAAATAGACACTGATTGTGACAAATATGCTATGTTTTGTCAAAAATTGGTTGTGATCTTCCAGTTTCTGAGTGGGCATTTTTTTCAGAAATGTTTCTTGCAGTTGAAACATTTATCTTGCATTGTTTTTTCTTTTTGCAAAATGGAGGATGAAGATTTTTTATACATATATATAGATTTAAAATAAAATATAAGTTTCCTAAGCTTTGAGACAAAAGAGGAAAATGATATTCCTTTCAAAATACTTTTCAAAATGATTTTTGGAGATCATAATAACTTTGAGTTTTTTTTTTTTTTTTAGCTTTTCATCAAAACTGCTAACTCTAACAAATGTTAAATGGTGGGCAGTCATATATTTTGTGTCTAGGAGGTGGGTAATGTGGAAACTGTTTCCCTGAATCTACAGTTTTCTACAAGGACCTGGCATATGTGAAAAATAATAGGACAAAAAAATGAGAACCAAGTACACATTTAGGAGAGAAACCAACCCTTGGCAGAACAAGACTTCATATACTTTATTTCTGGGATTTCATAGCATTTCGTTTTATTAACATCCATTGCTACTGTAGCAAAAAATGGAAATACTGCCTTTTTTAGAAATTGAGTTGATATGTAAATCGTTTCAAGAAGTAACATTTTTCCCATTTTAAAAACAAAATATATATTTTTAAAGATTTTATTTACTTAGAGAAAGTGAGCATGCAGGCAAGTGTGAGTCAGGGGAGGGGCAGAGGGAGAAGGAGAGAGAGAATCTCAAGCAGACTCGACGCTGAGTGTGGAGCCCAATGAGGGGCTCCGTCCCACCACCCAGAGATCACGGCTTGAGCGGAAATTAAGAGTTGGTCACTTAAATGACTGAGCCACCCAGGCATGCCAAAACACAATATTTTATATGTTGATATAAACAAATTCTAAGCTTCATTTTTCTATTAAATTTGAGTTGGCGTGTGTCCAAGGTATAAGTGATCATGATACATGATAAGCAGCTTTTTTTTTTTGGTTGTACTGTTGACAGTGCTAGTAATCTTAAATACCTGGAAATCTCAAATACTAAATTATGTTTAATAGTGTCAATAGTTTTTATGTATGTTTTCATCTTTTGAAATGGGCAGTTTTTGTTATGTGTGTTTCTAGTTAACTGTTTCGGAAAAAATAATTTCACTTACTCATATATAACCAGAGTGCAGTTGAATCATACCACTTTTGAGGTTGGAGAAATGAAATAAAGATAGTAATGTTCAGTTATTTATTTTTTATATCCAATTTCCCCTCTCCCTTTGCCCCTTTGTAAATAATTTTAATACAGAATTATAATATTTTTCACAGTGGACTCGACTCAGACTTGGTCTGATTTCTGGCTTTAACACTTACTAGCTTTTGGCATTGGGAAGTCGTATTATCTACTGTCTCTAAGACTCATTTGTCTTCATTTACAAAAATACTGTTTTCTAGGATTAACAAGACTAATAGTGAATAAATGTTACTTCTGTTCCTATTCATGAATTTTAAATATGGATAACCATCCCCAGGTTATGTAATACATACTCATTATAAACATTTCCAAAATACAGAAAAGCACAGAGAGGAAAATAAATCACCTGTGATTGCACTTTCATTTTTGGTGTTACAATTTTGATGTATAGATTTTTTAAAAATGTATCTTAAAAAAATATATATATATATATCTTGTAGAATTTTTTCCTTCTCTTACCAACACACTATGTTTTTTCAGTTTATAATCCCACTGACAATATATGTCTTATTTGGTATAATCATGTTAAAAAGCAATTTCTTTCCACTTTGGTAAGCTTTATTTCAAATGGTATTTTTCAGTGTATTTGGTTCAGATTTTAGGAAACAGGAAATATGTTTATTTATCAATTTTGTTTCTTCATTAAATTCTTAGTACATTTTCTTGGCCTCAGTAACCTTTCCCTAATTTGTTTAGGCCTTTCACATTATAAGTGCCTACTTGTTGTAGGCCCTACTTTGCTATGTGAGTGTGTAATGTTAAGGGCTGAATTGTGTCCCCCCAATTCATTTGTTGGAGCCTTCACCTGCGGTACCTCGGAATGTGTGTGTATTTTGGAGATATGGCCCTTTTAAAGAGGCAGTTAAGGTAAAATTGGGTCATTTGGGTGATCCCTAATCCAATGTGACTGGTTTCCTGATAAGAAAAGGAGATTAGTACACAGATATACACAGAGGAACAACCATATAAAGACTTGAGAGAACCCAGGAGACCTCAGAACAAAGAACCTCTGTCAAGCTACATTGATCTTCTAGCTTCCAGAATCATGAGAAAATAAATTTGTGTTTGAGCTACCTGGTCTGTGGTACGTGTTACAGCAGCCCCAGCAAACTAATATAGGACCATAACCTTTGCTTATAATTTTGCGAATATTTTTCACTACTGTGTTATTAAACTTTTAATTTTAGGTATGGAGTTGGTTTTTAGAGATATATAAACTTTCCTCTTTTGTCTCAAATTTAGGAAATCTTACATTTTATTTTAAATCTATATGTATGTCTAAAAAATCCTCATCCTCCATTTTTAAGTACTTATATTATGCAACAAAATGCAAAAGAAATAACAAAAAATTTTCATACCATTTGAAAGTTTAGTCTAAAGCTTCTTTGTTTTTCATATTTCAGAATTTTGAGGATTTTAGAGGAATACCAGTATAACAATTTTGAATAAAGACCTGTGAACAAAAGCTTTTTAGCTTGTTTTGCTTATTTACACAGCATTTTCTTACCACACAATGTGATCATTTGTATAGTCTCCTTTTCTGCTGTGAATTACTGCAGTATCTGAGAGCTACTCTATTCCAATCCCCTTACCTATTCTATTTGGAACATTTCTTTTTTCTTTTGCTTCTAAAGAAGAAACTGGATAGGGCATTTTATAAGGAGCCTACCAGTAGGATAGGATTATCTTTTTTTCCTGCAGTATTGTACCCTTTGAAATATATTCTTGGGTCCATTCTTTTCACAGACAGATGTAATAGCCACTTTGGTTGGTTTATTCTGTCTGGTTAACATTTTCATAACTTCATACTGAGGAATAATAGCACTGAGAATCCCTTCTGATTCTTCAGTGTTAATTAAATGATCAGTCTTCTCTTTCATCCATATCAGTTAAGCCCATTAAATAACTTGAGAAACTTATATAACTTTTGGGTAAAAACTTTTCCCTCCGGGTGGGAGAGAAGTAGCTAGCATTAGATCAGTGTTCTTAATGAAAACAAGGAAAGCCTGTTTGAAGGTAGCAGGAAACTGCTCAGTGGACAAGAAATGTCGGAGCCAAAGCTTCGGAGAAGGAAGAATCTTGTGAAGGTGAACTTAACTTCTCCAACAACTTTTGCCAAGGGATACTGGCTAGTGTAGAGTGTGGGCAGAAAACTAGGGACTCAGACTTTAGGCCCAGGAGTACTGTTACTAAAAGACAGAAAAAACAGCACAGACCTTTTGGTGGAGACCTAGGGGAAATCTAGTATAAGAAGATTCTTGGCTCCCCACGTTTGTTGAATTCCTGAGACTATATCTGAGATGGTTAACTTAAAAATCTAAACAAAAAATATTTGAAAATAAAGGTGGAGCTTGTAGTGTTTTTTAAGACAAAAATTAGATCTGTCATCCTCTGGGACTAATCCCCTCAACAACAAACAAGCTTTCAGTTGAAACATGGGGAACAAGGAGGAAAAGGAAAAACTGGAGGTAGACTGAGTCTTATCAGAGCAGCAATTTATCTGTACTTAGTATTGTCCAGTGACCTAACAAAGAGAAGGATAAATCCTCTGTGGAGAAAGATAGTATCAGGAATCTCTGCAAGTTTTTATATAGAGAGATTACAGGATCCACCAAAAGGCAGGACTACATGACTACAACAAAAAGAAAAACATAGTAGAAACAGATCCAGAGATGGTCTACATCATTCACATTCATTTAGATAATAAGCACTTTAAATATTTAAAGTATGATTTGTATGTCAAGAAAATAGAGGAACTTTGGAGAGAATAGGTGAAAAAGAAGATTTTTTATTATTTGATATGTGTAAAGTGAAATAAAAATTCAAGACGGGAAAAAACAATGTCTAAAACAAAAAAGTCACTAGATAGAAGATAGCTGTACTGGAAGACGAATAGAAAATATCCAGCCAGAGATAAAAGAGAATGGAGAAAATACAAAAGAGGTTTTAGAGACTTGCAGTATACACAAAAGGATCTGATATTTGAATTACCAGAAAGAAGAGAGGAAATTGGGCAGAAGTAATTTTGAAGAGAGAATGTACAGAATTTTCTAAAACTAGTATATCAACCCAGAGATTCGGGAATTTCTGTTTTTCCTAAGCAAGATAGATAAAAGAAAACCACACCTGAATGGTAAGATTGCTGAAAACCAAAGATAAAGAAAAAAAAATCTTGAAAGGAGTCTGAGAAAAAGGATCTGACCTTCAAAGGAGCCAATAGTAAGACTGATATCAGATTTTTCAATAGAGACAATGGAAACCATGTTGAAGCTTTAGCAGCTAACCTAAAAATCTATAAATCCAGCAAGATATCCTTCAAAAACAGAAGTGAAAAAAAAAATTTCCAGGCAAACAAAAGTCAAAAGAATCTGTTACCAGCAACCTTGGCTGAAAATTAAATAAATGAAAACACCAATAAAACAAATCAGCAACAAACTGAGGATTCTTTAGACAGAAGGAAGAATATCCCATTAAGATACCACTGATGTGAAGAATAATGGAAAAGGTGAATTTGTGGGTAAATATAAATTGATACTGACTAAATATTAACTGAAAATAAAAATAACAGTATTACGTTTTATGGGACTTGAAAGAGAAAAAACAGTAAAGTGAAAGGTGAGGCAAGTAAATGAGGTTCAAGTGTCAAGAGTCTAGCATTGTTGAGGACATGGTAATAGTCTCTTTAGACTGTGATTAATTAATAACGTATGTTGTAATTTCAATGGTAACCATTAAAAAGTAGTTTTAAAATAGTAAACTTACTGAGGGGGGAAAATGGAATAATAGAAAGTAATTGGTTGATTCAAATGAAAGCAAAAAGGGTTAAAGAAATCTAAAACTGGCAGGTCAAATGAAAAAAAAAGGTGATAGAAATAAATATGCATATTTGAACAGTAGATATATTTTCTGGAATTTTATTAAAGAAAAATACCTTAGTTTTCAGTCTAAAAAAGTAATGTAAATATAAATAGACAAAAATACATAACACGTTTTCATATACTTTTGTTTTTCTGACAGCTTCTTTGTGATATTGGCCATAGTGAAGAAAAATTGGGTTTTAACTATGAGGATATCATAATTTGGTAAGTATAGTTTAGTTCCCTCCCTCACCCCTCTGGGTTTTAGTAATTTCAGTTCTAGTAATTTTAAACTTAAAAGGATAGTATAGCACATTATATTTGATTTTGTAGAAACAGTTGTTTGAACATTAGAAAAATTCAAGATGTCCAATATTTTTGGTTATCCTGTTGTTCTTACTGATGCTTTGTAATTATCAAATATAAAGAATCAAAGCTAATGATGGGAAATACTTGGATTTCTATAATTTAAACTTCTAAATTAAACATGAAATTCACAGAACAAAAGTTCTTAAATTTTCCTAAGAAAAGAAGAAGAACCTGTATGATTATCTCTAGGCCTCACCTTAAGACAAAGTGTGCTTATGGCAAACTTTATTTTCTCAAGTCCACCAACAGAGACATGTTATAATTTCATACCCATGTTTTGGGTGTGCTTGGGAGTTAAAATTTATATAGTGTGTGCCTACTGTCACAAAATATTGATTTAAACCAGTGATTCATTGAGGAGTGGAAGCAGGTAGGCAGAGGAGAATAGATTGTAGAGGCATATGTGATACACCTTGACAAAGGCATATTTAATTTCCCATTGTTTATATAAAATAAAGTACAGAAGGTAGAATAAAATAACATTTTCTTGATTAGTAAGAATGTGCTAAGGCAGCACAGATTAAAAAATAACAATATTAGTGAAGTTCCATGGCTGTTACAGTGAATGATTTTTATATATAAAATCACTAGTAGTTTTGCTTATTGCAACTGAAGGAGAATTTGGTACCATAATTTTATGTGTATTTGAAACTTATATAGCAAAACTTTTTTTGTTTTTATGCAGTTTGCGGTTAGCTTTATTGAATGAAGCAAAAGAAGTGCGGGCAGCAGGGCTGCGAGCCCTTCGATATCTCATCCAAGACTCCAGTATTCTGCAGAAGGTGCTAAAATTGAAAGTGGACTATTTAATAGCAAGGTGATTTTCCTAGAGCTGTCTCTGTTTTTAAAATTATGTTTTAAGTTTTAACATACCTATTGTGAAGTGTACATATTTTTAGTGTAAAGCCTGATAATTTTTAGAGATATATACAACCAAGTACCCCATTATCCTGAATAAGAGTATTTTCCACATCCCAGTCAAGTTCCTGTGTCTCCAACCAGTAGTAAACATTATTCTGCCTTTTCTCATGATAAACCAGTTTTTCCTGTTCTTGAGCATCGTATATTGGAAAAATACATGGCTATTCTTTTCTTTCCTCAGTGTTATTTGTCAGAGGTGTATCCGTGTTGGTTTTTTCTTTTAAGGCTGTGTAGTATTTCATGTTATGAATAGACTATAATTTATTCCATTCTGTTGGTGATTTTCTGGTTTGTTTTCAGTTTTTGGCTATTTTGGATAAAGCTGCCCTGAATATTCTTGTAGGTAGACATATGTACTCATTTTTCTTAGGTATATATGTAGGAGTGGAACTGCTGGGTCATAGGTTTATGTCTATTTAGCTTTACTACATACTACCAGTTTTCCATAGTGATTGTACCGATTAATATTCCTACCAACAATGTTTGAGAGTTCCAGTCTCTCTACATTCTCATCAACACTTGCTTTTAGTTTTTAATTGTAGACTTTCTGCTGTAGTGTTCATTGTGAGTTTCATTGTGGTTTTAATTTGCATTTCCCTAATGAGTAGTGATGTTAAGCACCTTTCATTTGTTTGTTGGTTATTTGAATATCCTCCTTGTCTTTTGCTCATTTGTAAATTGGATTATCTGTCTGTCTCATATAGGAGTTCTTAATGTTCCAGATATGATTCCTTTCAGGTACATGTCTTGACAATATCTTCTCCAAGTCAGTCTGTTTTGCTTTTTCTCTTTTCCTAATTAATAAAATCCAATTTTGTAGTTAATGCTCTTGGACTCTTTGGAAGATACTATTCTTTCTGTGTTTTCTTCTAAAAGGTTTTATTCCTCTATATATGTTTAATTAGGTGTTAGGTCATGATAATTTTTATTTTTATGGATATACAGTGCATTTTAGCAGGATTTATTGAAAAGATTATCCTCTGTGTCTAGATTACTGACACTTCTGTTGTAAACCAGATAACTGATAAGTATGGATCTGTTTTTGTGTTCCGTATTATTTTTAGTTTATTTGTCTATTCTTGCCCGTTTCTCACTGTTTTAATGACTGCAGCTTGATAGTAAATGTTAATATCTGTTGGTATAAGTCTTCCAATTTTTCTTCCTTAAGACTGTTGGCTATTTTATGTTCTGCATTTTCATATGAATTTTAGAATCAACTTGTCCATTTCCTTAAAACATTCTGGGATTTTAGTAGTAATTGCATGGAAGTTCTAGATTAATTTGGGGTGAATTGATATCTTAATAACATTGACTATTCTAAGCCTTTATTTATTTGGAACTTTAATTTCCACAGTATTTTGTAGTTTTCTGTGCAGAGGTTGCTCTTGAACTCGGGTTAAAAGTGTTCAGTACTTTGCCGTTATTTATAATACTTGCTGTAGGCTTTTTGTGGATTTATGTTCCTTGTTTGCATTCCTAAAGTAAACATCACATGTTAACTGTGTGTTTTGTCCTTTTTAAATATTAACTGAATTTGGTTTGTTAATATTTTGTTGAAGATTTTTGTAGCTAAGTTGTATTGGCCTATATTTTTCCATTCTTTTAATGTCCTTGTTTAGTTGTGGTATCAGGATTTTTTTTTTTTTTTTGCTTTGTAAAACAACTAGGGAAATATTGCCCTATTTTTATATTTTCTGGAAGAATTTATGTAAGATGGGTATTGCTTTTTTTCCTACATGATTAGTAGAATTCACCAGTGAATCTGTCTGAGCATAGGGTTTTCTTTTTCAGTAAGTTTTTTTGTTTTTTAAAATTTTATTTGTTTATTTGTCAGAGAGAGAGAGAGCACAAGCAGGGGGAACAGCAGGCAGAGGGACAGGCTCCCCACTGAGCAAGGAGCCTGATGCGGGACTCCATCCCAGGATCCTGGGATCATGACCTGGGCCGAAGGCAGATGCTTAACCTACTGAGCCACCCAGCCATCCCTTTTTAAGGAAGTTTTAAGATTATGGATTCCATTTCTTCAGCGGACATAGTACTATTCAGGTTTTCTCCTTTTGTTAGTCCCTATATATTTTGAAGCTTTGTTACTACGTTCATATTTAGAATTGTTAAACCTTCACATTGGGCTAATCTTTTTATAGTTATGAAATGTCCCTTTTTATTCCTAGTAATACTTCTCTTGAGTATGCATATTATCTTAATATGGCTATACTCACTTTGATTTAGGGCTTGCAGGATAGATCTTTTACCATCCTTTTACTTTCTGTTGTTTTTATCCTTACATTTAAGTTTCTGGCCTAAAAACATCATATAGGTTTTTTGTTTGTTTTTAAATTTAGTTTGACTGTCTTTGTCCTCTAATTGGAATATTTAGACTGTCTAGTGGATTTTTATATGCATGGTCTGTGGGCTTTATGCAGTGTAATGATTTGTATGTTTATGAGTCTGTTCATCTTGTGGTTAATTTTCTCATATATTTGAGTTTGTATTTTGAGATTTGTCATATCTGTTCTTTGTTCTTATGTATCTCCTGTTTCTTTTGGAATAGTCAAGAATTTATTTTCCTCTTCTATTAATATCTTGGTTATAAAGTCTTCTTTTAGTAGTTGCCCTAGAGATTACAACTCATATCCTTGATATTAAGGTTTTTTTTATTACAACCAGAACAATCGAGGAAAACTCTTATAGTTTACATCATTTCCCCTCTGTTTTTTGTATTACTGCTATAGTTTTTATTTCTACATGTATTTGTAGCCCTACAAGATAGTTTTGTTATTGTTTTAAAATGGAACTATTGTTATATATTTTTAAAGATTTATTTATTTGAGAGAGAGAGAGCATGGGGGGAGGGGCAGAGGGAGAGAATCTTAAGCAGGCACCCTGCTGAGTGTGGAGCCCAGTGCAGGGCTCCATCTTACAACCCATGAGATCATGACCTGAGCCGAAACCAAGAGTCAGACACTTAACCTGCTGAGCTACCCAGGTACCCCTAAACTGGAACTGTTGATATTTACATTATTTACCCGTTCCAATATCCTTCCTTCTTGCATTTGTACATTTTTATTCATCTTGCATCACTTTCTGTTTAATAAATTTCCTTTACTGTTTCTTTTAGTGCTGGTCTACTCGAGATGAATTCTATCATCTTTTTTTTTTTTTTTGTCTGTAAATGCTTCTATTTTGCCTTCATATTTGAAGGCTGTTTTTAAGACTAGTTCCTATTTTTTAATGCTTTAAATAGGTTATTGTCTTCTGGACTTTTTTTTTTTAACCTGGTGAACAGTAAGTGGTCTCTTCTTATTGCTTCTTTGAAGTGATGTATCTTTTTCTTTTCTGGCTACTTTAAAGTTTTTCTTCTGTTGTATTCATTCATTCTTCTCTCATACCCTCTCATACTCCAGCTGTATAGTGTAGAATCTGTTCACTGTTCCACATGTCTCTGATGTTCTTACTGTATTTTCAGTTTTTGTTGTTAATCTTTGTACTTTAATGTGTTTACTTTCTACTCACCTGTATTTTTCCTCCATCCTGCTATTAAATCATTCTCTTCAATTTTTAATTTCAGTTACTGTATTTCTATGATTTGTTTTACTCTTATTTAAAGATTCTAGGTCGCTGCTTTATTTCTCCATGTTTCCTTCTATTTACTTGATCATATTTATCACAGTGATTTATAGCCTTCTTATGACAACACCAACATGTGAATCATTTGTGCTCTATTTCTATTGTCTTTTTCTTTTCTTGGTTTTTAGGTACTTGACCCTTTGTTTATTTTAAAGCATACCTCATATTATTACATGATTGGATGTGAATATTGCATATTCAAAATCTTTGGCTCTGGATCATGCTGTTTTCCTCTTAAGAGAGTTAAGGTTTATTCTAGAATGTTGGCTTATCACATTTGATTTTGTTAAAAAGTTTAGTTTTAGCTTTTCCTTTGATCTACGGAGTGGCTCTTTGGGATCTCAAATGACAGTTGTAGGTGTTTAGCAGAACCTCTTCACCTTGACCAGCCTTGAGCTATAATATCTATCTAGAGTGGTATGTACCTGCTCAAATTTCTGCTTACTTCCTTAGCTTGTTGGCATTAGCTTTTTGTTTGGTTCCTTGGATTTTTACTTTGTTTTGCACAACATAGAGATCGGCAAGTGCCTTGGAGAGGAGATTGCATGAAGATTTGCATTCACTTTCCCATGTTTCCTTTTCTCTGGAATTTTTTTCCCTCAAGTCACAGCCACATTGGCTGCACTAAAGTTCAACCTGTCTCTCCAGTCTAGAAAGACTTTTGCTTCTGCTGGGACTCTGTTCCCCTAAAACTGTTGACACGTGCCCCTAGGGACAAAGCCTGGTTGGATGTGGAGCTTGTGCATCTCTTCCCAGGGATTATTATCCATTGCCCTTTTAACAGTTTTTAAAAAGTATTTTGTGGGGCGCCTGGGTGGCTCAGTCGTTAAGCGTCTGCCTTCAGCTCAGGTCATGATCCCAGGGTCCTGGGATCGAGCCCTGAGTCAGGCTCCCTGCTCAGTGGGAAGCCTGCTTCTCCTTCTCCCACTCCCCCTGCTTGTGTTCCCTCTCTCGTTGGGTCTCTCTCTGTCAAATAAATAAAATCTTAAAAAAATAAAAATTAAAAAAAAAGTATTTTGCTTACCCTTTACAGTTGTTTTTGGCTAGCGGGGTGGTCTGATCCAGCCTCTCTGGTGTGGCCACAAATTGAATTGTTTATTTCTTAATAAAATTGTTTTAGATTTAATTGTATTCAGATAGAAGAAATGCTTTTTGAGTAGCAAACTATATGTATTGATTAGTATGGTGAACTACCTAAACATAAGTAAAAATTAATTATTTGTCTACATAAACCAAAGACTCTTAAGAAATTGAGTAATTTAATAAGTTTTACAGAAAAATGTCAATTAAGTGATTTCTGAGCATTAATTTTTGAAGTGCATTTAGATATTAAATTATATTTCATAAAATAGAATTATTGTGGCTAGTATATAAGACTTTTAACATAGTCGTAATATATAAAATGTAGGCCCTGGTTAAAATCACTTTTTTTAAGTAGGCTCCACGCTCAGTGTGAAGCCCAACACGGGGCTTGAATTCACAACCCTGAGATCAAGACTTGAGCTGAGATCAAGAGCCAGTTGCTCAACCGACAGAGACACCCATATGCCTCTAAAAATCACATCTAAACTAAAATATAAGCTGGAAATGTTTTTCTTCCCAATTTTTATAAAATTGCAAATTTTTATCAAAGATAGGTGAATTCTTTTTTCAGTAGATTTCTGGTACTTGGCTTTATAAATATGTTTATTATTTCTCTATTGATGTATATAATTCTGTAAATTACTATATTCTTTTCTGGGGTTTTAAATGAAATAGTTTTGAAATGTTTTATTATAGCAAATATTTATCAGAACTGGATGTAAATTAACTAAATAAATGTCTGCTGGTGTTAAAATCATGTTAAAATTTTAAAATACCGTATTAACATTATGAAGATAGGTCTGATCTGGTGGTATTATACAAAGAAATTGTTTAATAAGATTTTTATCAATAACTTAATATTTTGTGTATTATTTAGGTGCATTGACATACAGCAGAGCAACGAGGTAGAGAGGACACAAGCACTTCGATTAGTCAGAAAGGTACGATCTATGTCTGAGAGAGAAGGTAGATTTTTGGTTTTTATGTTAAGTATTTTACATTTTTAGATTTAGACTGTTCTGTGAAATCTTTATATAAAAATTTCATTAAACATATTTGTTTGATAAAATTATATGAGCTAAATAGGTCTGTTAAGCTTAGAGGTGAGCATAAATGTGTAATTACTTTATGTGACTGTGTACAGCTAGGACAATATTTTTTAATAAAATATTCACTGTAAAGAATACAGTAGTTTCTCCCCATCCTTCACCCCCACTTCTTATCCAGAGTTTTGGTTACCGTGGTTTTCCTTCTGCCATATGGTTAGAAGATATGTAATGTTATGTCACAATACCTACATCATCACCTCACTCATCTCATCACATAGGCATTTTATCATCTCACCTCACCACAAGAAGGGTGAGTACAGTACAGTAAGCTATTTTGAGAGAGAGAGACCCCATTCATAGACATTTTATTATAGTATAATTGTTCTATTTTATTATTAATCTCTTGCTGTGCCTAATTTATGAATTAAACTCTATCATAGATACATATGTTCAGTAAAAAATAGTATACTTGACCTTTGAACTTCATGGGTCTACTTATATAGATTTTTTTCAGTAAACAGAGTACAGAACTGTAAATGTATTATCTCTTATGATTTTCTTAACATTTTCTTTAGCTTCCTTTATTGTAAGAACATAGTATATAAAACATATACAAAATACATGTTAATTGACTTTATGTTACTGGTAAGGCTTTCAGGACTTTTAGTTTATATATAGAGTTCAGTACTGTCTGTGGTTTCAGTATCCACTGGGGGTCTTGGAACATATCCCCCATGGATAAGGGAGTGGGGAAGAACTACTGTATTTCTTCCCTTAGTAACCATGTAAATGAAATTACTGCTTTTGATATATTATTGGAGAAAAAGGATTACTTGTTCCCCACTCTACTTTTCTCTTATTTGCATGCTTGGAGTTAATGCCATTAAATGGACGTAGCAAAGAGTTACAAGCTGGTTGTTTTGAAGACAAATTTAGATATAGTCCATAGGCAGTTTCGATAAGCAGTTCAGACCGTTGTACAGGATAGGTCAGAATCTAAATTCTGCAACAAAGGGTGTTAGGGATAACCCATTAATGCTTCTAATGATAGGTTTTCAAGGAATTTTTTGTTGTTATTTAATGTGATACCCTAATGGCAAAACAATTAACTAAGAGTTAACTTGGTTAGGACACAGTTATGTAAGAATTTTTTCATGTTTCATCCTAAACATTTATGAGACGTATGCAGTATATAGTTTTAATGTAAAAACATCTAAAAGTATTTAAAAAAATTTTTTTAACCCTTCTCCTCTTTACCCACCTTTGAATTCAGTGCATACTTCAGAATGGTAGAGTGTTGAATTTGTACATTAACTAGATCTCCTCTTTTTCTTTTTTCTTCCATTTGTCCAGCTTGGGGTTAGTAATAATACCCACAGGTGAGCATAGTAAGGAAGAGGTAAAT
Source organism: Eumetopias jubatus (assembly GCF_037043125.1). Lineage (NCBI taxonomy): Eukaryota > Metazoa > Chordata > Mammalia > Carnivora > Otariidae > Eumetopias > Eumetopias jubatus. Next base: position 123,469,034 of record NW_028274811.1, read on the forward strand.
GGATGAATGTCTTAAAAGAAGTTTACAATTCTAGTAAGAGTGATATTGAAGATAGATTACAGTATTTTTGTTGCAGGTAAAGTGTCATATTGGAACTGTGATTTGACTCCTCAAATTTAAATTTAAAAATTAGATTTATGGTTTTTACTTATTCATAGTCTCTCCTACTGCCATGATTTTGAGAATTCAAGATAAGAAAATAAAATTGTTTCTGAAGAACCTAGAATAACTTTCTGGCTATTTGAGGTATATATGTCAATATTTATCATACTAGGAATTATAAGTGAGCAATTAAAATATATATTAGCATATTAAAAATAACCCATCACATATAAACATATTTTTGTAAAAATATATTTTCCAAAAAGAAACTTAACAGAATGGCATTATTTTAGATCTTTGCAAATGTCTTTAGTGTTTGTCTTGATGGAAGGTAGGAGCTGGATTGTCATATTTGCTTCATTCAGTCTGTTGTGATTTCATGTTCAGTGGAGCCTCTGGTAAACTTCAGTATATACTTGTGAGAGACTGAGTGTAAAAAAGACAAATAATGTCTTTGTGTTATTATTAAAATAATTTTAACTTCGCAGAATCTCTGAAAATATCCTAGAGACCCTTGTTTCCTGGACCAAACTTTGAAAATTGCTACCCTAACAATTGCATTCAGAAGTAAAGACAATTCCAGATAGATTCAAGCAATTAAATTCAGCTTTGAGTTATTCAGTAAATATTTTATTTCAGTTTTGTAAAATGTTTTGGCATGATACAATTTAGTTTATAAAACAGCCCAGTAAAAGTAAGCAGACCCTTAACAATTTAGTAATGCTATTACAAAAATATTATTTTCTTCTGTTATCTTCTAAAATACAGACTAATTTGAGGCAGATATCATTTGTGAATCCAAGAGCAGGAAAATTGCTTATACCTGATAGTAGGATGTAGGCTCAGAGGAAAAATTGCGGTGCAGTGTTCCTCCTTGGTTTAGCTAACAGCAGATAGAGTTAAAAGGGAAGCATACTTGCTGAATGAATAGTGGCCTCTGTTGGTTAGAGGAACTGTAATTTCAGTAGTATTTTTAACAACCAAAGCACATATTTCTTTTTTTCAGCAACATCTTGGCAACTGAGCTAGTAGAAATTAATGTTAATATTATAATGGCTAGGTCACTGTGTTTTTTTTTTGTATGCATTTTAAAAGTTTTAAAATTTTCTATTGAAGTATTAATCTTCTTTATTTTAAAGAAAAGGAAGAAACATTTGTTGCTTTAGGATAACTTATTCCATGAGTAATTAAGCAATATTCATGTTATTTTTCCTTCTCTTTCTCCTGTCTCATTCATTTGGAAGATTTTTTGTTTGTGTGCTCATTTTCAGTGTCTATGATTTTATTTTATTTTATTTATTTATTTTTTTAAAAGATTTTATTTATTTATTTGACAGAGAGAGACACAGAGAGGGAACACAAGCAGGGGGAGTCGGAGAGGGAGAAGCAGGCTTCCCACAGAGCAGGGAGCCCGATGTGAGGCTCGATCCCAGGACCCTGGGATCATGACCCGAGCCGAAGGCAGACGCCTAACGACTGAGCCACCCAGGCGCCCTCTATGATTTTATTTTATTTTTTCCCTTTCTCTCCAATCCAGGGAATCCTTCTTGGTTTTTGTCTCTCTCATTTTCTATATAATTTTCCACTTTTCAGCTGTTACTCTTTTTTTTTTTTTTAAAGATTTTATTTATTTATTTGACAGAGAGACACAGCGAGAGCAGGAACACAAGCAGGGGGAGTAGGAGAGGGAGAAGCAGGCTCTCCGCAGAGCAGGGAGCCCGATGCGGGACTCGATCCCAGGACCCTGGGATCATGACCTGAGCCGAAGGCAGACGCTGAACGACTGAGCCACCCAGGCGGCCCTCAGCTGTTACTACTCTTTATCCAGTTGAAATTATACTTACTACCTGCCTAATTTAACCATCAATTTTCCTCATATATTATTTATTCATGTAATAAGAGATTAACATAACAGATTTTTTATAGTTGAAAGGGATTCATTTAGGGAATCACTTGCCCTTGATACATAGGATTATAAATCCAGTAACATCCAATACAAATTAATTATCCCTACCCCAGAGACCTGTTATTTTGAAATTGTTCATCTACCAGTCTTTATTAGTCATACATAGTTATTAACTATGTAATTTGTTTTCTTTCTAATTTCCACATTGAAGATATGTTAGCTACTTTCAGTATTCCAAATATATTATTGCCAATTAAACTTTTCATTTAAAGTGAGATTCATCCAAAGTTTTTTCACCAGAAATATACTATTTGCATCATACTTTTTGAAATATTAAAAATAGATTATAGATTACTAACTTTACCTTTTCGCATAGCAACAAGTGATGGTAGGAGATGGGAAGATTAGGCATCTGTTGCAGTAAAGTGAGAAAGAATGAGGACCCAAGTTAGAGTTTGATGGGAGAGAGAATATGGATAGTGAGGTAAATTGGTAGGACAGGGCTTGGTGGCAATTACATGGGGAAGAGTCAGGAATGGAATTGTACAGTAAGCATGTTGACAGCTGTTTTTACCACTGATTTCCTTTGTCTAGGTACTGAAAAGTTGTATAAAATACAGTTCCTATTTGAGAGGAGCTTAGACTCTCAGAAACATTAAATCTTGTCATTTAATTGATTTATAGTCTGAACTATTAGAAAAAAAGCCAGCATTTTCCCATAGTAACAAATATTAACATTTATTGCATCAGTTTTCATTACACTAACCCTTTGAAATGTTCATATGAAGAAGAGTAAATTTGATGCCTGGATCTTACAAATGTTCTATGGTTATAAACACCTCAATCTGAACAAAATAGCTTTTAAACATGTATTATGAAGTAAATAACTTCTTTTTCTGATTCCTCCTTGTTACAGATGATTACTGTGAATGCTTCCTTGTTTCCTAGCTCTGTGACCAACTCATTAATAGCAGTTGGAAATGATGGACTTCAAGAAAGAGACAGAATGGTCCGAGCATGCATTGCCATTATATGTGAACTAGGTCAGAATTTTCTTCAAGTAATAAAAATGAAGCATTTTAGGAAGTGTATATATAAGAATGTAACATTTTTTAATGTGAACTGGGTCAGAATTTTCTCCCAGTAATAAAAATATAGTGTTTTAGAAAGAATATAAGAATATGACATTTTAAAATGCCTTTCATGAATGAATTCTTAGTTATTGCTACAAAGATATGAAAAATTTTGTTTATAGGAATATAGAAATTGTCCAAATTCTAGTGTTTAGAATAAAATTGCTTTAAGTCTGGTTCTCTCAGACAGTTAACCACACAATATCTTAATATCAGTTAAAAAACAAACTATCATACATTAAAAAAAAATCTAAATGCAAAAGGATTAAAGTTAAATGGGGAAAAAACAGGGAAAAAATGGATGAGCATTTATCTGATCACTGTAAGGAAAAGGAGTCTTGAATTATCAGAAGAAATAAACAGATTTCAGCAGCTATAGATTTTATTATAAGGAGACAAAAAAACATGCAGTGCTGGAACAAACAAAAATAAATGTTACAAACATGATAGGTAAATAACTTATTTATATACAGATCAATAGGAAAAATAAATAATTCTCAAATATATGGCTAATCAACAAATTTAAAAAGTTCAACCTCACTTAAAACCAAAAAATATAATTTTAAATGACAAGAGAATTTTTTTCCCACCGAAAGTAGAGCTGATGTAGGTTACATTCACTCTTGATACAGTAAACAATAACAAAATCATAAACTAAATTTTAAGAGAATCAAACCCTATTATTGAAGATTTAAAGGTACTGTTCACAGTACATACTGATTTATAGACAAAGTCGGAAAGTTAAGGACATTTTGAAAATAAATTTGACATGTCAGTGTATGGGATGCTTGGAAAGCTATACTCAGTTAACTTCTTATCATAAAAAATGCTTTTATACATAAGCAAAAAACAATGAAAATAAGTGTATAAACCCAAGAAATCGAAAAAGAAGGGAAAAAAATCAATTTTAAGGTAAGCAGGAGGAAAGCAACAATGAAATTAATTAAATTAAAAATTAATTTAATTAGAGAACAAGACTGATTATTTAAAATAATCTATGTTAGTTGGAGAGAAACATACACGGGTACACGAACATACACTAATGTTTGAAAAACATGAAAGTCTGAGAAAGAAAAGATTAATATACAAATGAGGAAGAAAAAATAATAGTTTTTTTAATTCTGAAACAATTTTGTAAATATTTGAAAATCTTATTGAAATGAATGGATTTCCAGAGAAAATTTTATTTCCAGTTGACTCAAAAAGTAGAAAACACAACAGTTAAAAACCATAGAAGTACTTAATGAAATAATTGCCTCCAAAAAGACTCATTCAGGTAGTTTTGTCTTAAAATTATTTCAAGGAACAGAGTTATATACTGTAATCTAATTGAAAGTATTAAAATATGGAAACCTACCAATTTTTTAATGAAACTATCATTTTATATGCATATACACATAGATATACATACACACACACAGACCTATACACATATATAAAATAAAATAAAAACCCTTTGTTAACATACTAGAATATTTATTTCAGATCAACACTGTATTATTCTTAATGGTGGATCTGTATAAATACTATAAACTTTTAATTCCTAATAAATTAGTATTGCTGAAAACTTTCAGTCAGGTTAGTAAATTAAAATAAATGAGATGAAGTTTACATATTGTATATGATATATCTAGAAAACTCTGAATCAACTGAAAAACAGAACTTAAGTAGTTCAGGACAGTGAAAGTGGGTGAAAATACAGATTTGATTAGATTTATTTTGTGTTTCAGCAATAAAATCAGTAAATATATTAGAGAAAAAAGATACTATTTTCAAAGTAGAAAAGAAAACTATATATAACAAATAAAACTTGATAAGAAACATGTATGACTTGTGCATGTGTCTTGGAGGAGTACTTTTGACACTTGAATTTCACGTCAACTTGATTCTTAATAACACAGAAATGAGAACACTGGTTGTGTAGTGGAGGGGATACTGTTTGAAAAGTGGTATGAGGGAACTTTCTAGGATGATGAAATTTCTGTATCTTGATTGGATATTGGTTACAAGAGTATAAAAATTGTTCAAAATTTATTGAACTGTACCATTAAGATCTGTAAATTATACTACAAGTAATTATATATACCTCAATTTAGAAAAAAACAGAAGAAACCTAATTCTAAAATTAGGCTAGAATAAACATGAGAGATCCAACCATGAAAACATTTTTGAGAAACGATAATGGAAGGGAAGGGAAAGGGTTTTTTTTTTTTTTAATGTATTTTTACAAAAACTATTAAGCTAGGTTATTAAGAGAGAGAAAAATGAAAAGGAATTGAGTTGCAGACTCTGGTATATAGAAAACTTCAGTATATCAAAAGGATAAAATCAGTTTGGGAAGCATGCTGGGATAATTGATTAAACATTTGGAAAACAGTTGAATTTATCAATATTAAGCAAAACTCAATTTCCTGACAGATTGAAAACTGGAATGTTAATCATGAACTCATTTAAAGCACACAGTTGTATGTGTGGGCATGGTCAGAAAATGCCTGATCTTTGAAGTAAGGGAGGAATTTCTGAGTTTAAAATCTGAGATTAAAATCTAAAGTTAAATTGCAAAGCAAAGAAAAGCTGTGAAATAGACGAACGGCTAATATATCCACATTAAATGAGCAACTTCTTGCAATTGATAGGAAAGAAGAACCATTCCAGTAAAATATGGACAAAGGATATAAAAAAAGCAATTCAGTGACTTTAAAAAAAAAAAATTAGGATTTTGGGAAGAGTATATTCAATGACTCTTATTTAGATACATTTTATCCATGTTTTAAATGTCTTTGACTAGAAAGTTTTTCAAGTCAGAAAGGAAATTGTTTCAAGATAAAATCCCAGATTTCTGATTACTTTTTATTATTTATCCCCTATATACTTTATTAAGTTTTTCTTTTTTATTTTAGCACTTCAGAATCCAGAGGTGGTGGCGCTTCGAGGTGGACTAAACACCATCCTGAAAAATGTGATTGATTGCCAATTAAGTCGAATAAATGAGGCCCTCATTACTACAATTTTGCACCTCCTTAATCATCCAAAGACCCGACAGTATGTGCGAGCTGATGTAGAATTAGAGGTAGGAACTTTAATATCCTTTTCTAGCTTTACAGTATGGCTTTAAATCCATACATAGTCTTACTTTGAAATTTTTAAGTTAACTATTAACTTAAGCACGTTAATTATCAAACAAATTAATTAAGACTGACTTATCCCCAGCAATATTTTATAGCTTATTCAGTTTGGACTGAATTGAAAATATTATTCTCAAGAATAGTTCATCAACATGTAAAGTGAAGTTTATTTTTTTATTATCTGTGAAAACTTTATTAAGCCAATTAAAGCACAAGTAAGGTTGCATATACATTTACCTACTTAAGAGAACCATTTCTTTTTAAGAACTTTAGTATGTTAATTGTGTGAATAGCTCCCGCTAATTATATACTCTTTATTTATTAACCCATGCTAAAATTCTCTGGTTAGAAGCACTTGTTAGCAACTAATGACCATATATACTTGAAAGAAATAGAATACAGATCTTTCTTTTTAAAATACACTACAATTTAATTTTTTTTTTTACTAATTCAGTGTTTTTTTAAAGTCTAAAATAATAAGACTGCTATGTACTCTTTTTTTATAATAAAGTGTGTAGTGGAGGTTGGAACAGAATTACCGCAAACTAATCTTAACAGTTTTTCTGTGAATGTACTACATTGTTGTCCATTGCAGATGCCGTTCAGAGTAAGATTAAACCAATGTTTTGTTTATATTTGGGTATGAAATTATGCAAAGTATAAAGTATAGTATTGTTCTTTAGCGAGTATGCCTAAATCATTTTATGAAATTTGTCTTAAATCTCATAGTTCTGGTTTTATTAGGGCCAGTAGAAGTATTTGAGATTATAAAAGTGACAGCTTTTATCATTAACTAATAAATAAGTACAATTTTCTCCTCAATAAGTGATTTCAAATACAGTCATCATTTATGGGAGTCTATTGGGATAAACTAGCATTTTTGATATTTTATCATATGTTTAGTGTAAGTTTTTTTTTTCTTTTAATCAAGTAGAACTATAATTTTAGGATTGGTGAGATGATTACAGTAAAGGAAGATAATATGTATAGGCCTGTTTTTTATTCCTATGTAATTATAAAGCAGATTAGCAAAGCCTTTATTAAGTAAAAAAAAAAACCTCAAAAGAATATGGTAGGCATTTAAGTAGTGTCTTTGCTTGTATCTATTTCTTTAAAACCACAAATGTTTGTTCTTTTCTCCTTTAACAAGATCCCCCCAGAATAGCATAGTGATTTAGAGCAAAGACTTTGGGCTATACAGATCTGGTTTTGATTTTTTTGCTCTATGACCTACTAGCTTTATGACTTGGACAAGTTATGAGACTCTCTTGGACCCGTTTTTTCTTAGGTAAAATGAAGGTCATGGCTTTCACCTTAAAGAATTATTGTGAACAATAAATAATAATAATAATAGTAGTAGTAATACCACCAGCTAACACTCATGTAATGCTTATAATGAGTTATTATTTCCGGGTTCTTTACATATGTTAATTCTAATCTACATAAAATTCTAATGTAGGTACTTCAGTACCTAGCACATAGTAAATATTCAAGAAATACTGGTTACCTTGGATATTATTCTTCATCATCAACTTTAATATCATTATCTTCATTATATAGTCTGCTCAGAGAACATTGTCCTCGTTTTTATTAATTATATTTTACAAATTTTGATTCCAAATTCGTACTTTGATTTCCATTTCTCCATACAAAGGAGCTATTTTCAGTGCTGCTATATCTGTTGTTAGGCGCAAATCTTCCTCCTCTTAAAAAATCCCTTTTTAAATTTACCCTGGCTTTTATTTCTGCTATCTGTGATATGTTTTGACCTCAGACAGGAAAATGTGTGGATATAATATAATGTTACCAGAATAGACAGTCTGTAAGGGTTGTAAATCAGTTGTAATTTTTTATAGTAATTTTTAAAAACTGTATCTTTTAAAGTTACACTTCAGAGTAGAATAAGGTAGTTCATAGCATCTGCTATGGAAACTAGAAAAGTGGAATAATTATGAAAGTCATATATTTAAAGCAGTGTAGAGCTGTGAAAGCAGTAAGGGCCAGAGAGTGAAATTTGCGAGAGGGAAGATTCTTTGAGAGTTGCCCTGAATATCTATCTACAGATGCCCTTGGGGGCATTTGCAGATTTGGGGCACAGGCTAAAGGTTAAGAACATGATGTGGGCCTAGTAGACCAGAGTATTTTGCAGTCATGCAGGTATGGTAAGCCCAGAGATAAGAAAAGTCGCTGGACTAAGTCTGATGTACCCCTTTAGGTATTTGCTGAAACAAGACTGTGCAGGGCAAAAGCCAAGATGTCAAAACCTGAGGAAAGCACAGTGGAATATGCTGTAGTCCCCAGTGCATAGAATGCGAAGGCTTTCTAGGAGGGGCCATGGGCAACAGTTGAAAGGCCCGAAAGAAGTAGTGAATTTACACTGGTTATATGCAATTACTATTTCCTTGGGGCCATTTATTGATCAATATATAATTGGAAAAACTGAAAATCCCGGTAGGCCTTTGCTGGGATCAGAAAAACCAAAGGAACTCTTGGCATTTGTATGGTACTAAAATGACAAAACTGGGTATTTCATAGCTGATTTCTTGTTCTTGACATATCCCAAATTCTGAAGCTTTTCTGGATGGGTAGCTAAGATTTAAATTCAAAACTTAAGAAATATGTAGAAAAGATTCCCAGTTTCTCATTGCTAAGGAGAAAAATATTTGCTAAGCTCTCTGTTGAAAGCCCTGGAAGACTATACTTAAGAACACGGGAAAACCAAAGGTATACTCAGTCTTCTCAAAATTACAGTGTAGTCTCAATTTAACACAGTTGGTGATAAGGATAAGATGATCAGCCCCCCCCCCATTCTACCTAACAGAGGAAAGGATAAACCATTTCTGTTGGAGGTAACATCATTTGGAACCTTTTATAATATGCACAGTGTCTGACATTCACTTATAAATTAATTTGATTGAATGTCATGCAAAAAGATATGACCATTTGACTAAATACCCAAAAGAAAAACATTCTATAGAAACATGCCCACAGGTGATCCAGATAGTGCAGTTAGAGGGAAAGACTTTAAAACAACCATGCAGGGTGCATGGGTGACACAGGCGGTTAAGCGTCCCACTCTTGGTTTCAGCTCAGGTCATGATCTCAGGGTTGTGGGATCGAGCCCCAGAGCACAAAGTCTGCTTAGGACTGTCTCACCCTCTCTCTCTGCCCTTCCCGTCCTGTGCTTGCTCACATACTCTTTTTCTCTCACTCTCAAATAAATCTTTAAAAAAAAAAAATAAAACAACCATGCTTAATTTGTTCAGGAAAATGAAGAAAAAAAAGGAAGAAAATAGATGAAATAATGGAGAATTTGACTAGATAATTGAAATACACAGATGATTTCAGTGGAAGTTCCAGTACTGAAAAATATAATACATGAAATTCTGAACTCAATGAAAAATTAATCTTGGACAAGAAGCTATTAGTACATTAGAGGAAAAGTCAATAAAAATATCCAGGGTAAAGCAGAGAGGGAAAAGAAAGAGATGAATAGAAGACAACAAAGGTGATGAAACATAATTTTGTCTTTGGAGAAGAAAGAGAAAATGAGCAGAAGCAAATATCCAAAGAGACAATGCCCAGAACTTTTGTTTCTAAAACTGATGAGACTTCATGCTCACAAAGCTCACAAAACTCCAAATAGGATAATACAAAGAAAACATGTAGGCACATCATGGTAAGATTGTTGAAAACCAGGATAAATAAAAATCTTGAAAATAGCTCCAGGGGAGCGGGAAACCATATTACTTTCAAAGGAACATGTCTGATAGCTGATGCCCAACAGAACTCATGGAAACTAGAAGATAGTAAAGTGGCATCTTTAGAACACTGAAAGGAAAAAATGCCAGCCTAACCCAGAGAAAATGTCTTTCAAAAACAAAGGTAAAATAAAAGCTTTTTTGAGACTAAGAAAACAAAAGACCAAACAGAATGTAAAGAAACACTACTCTTGGGAAGCCTGGGTGGCTCAGTCGTTAAGTGTCTTCCTTCAGCTCAGGTCATGATCCCAGGGTCCTGGGATCGAGCCCCACATCGGGCTCCCTGCTCCGCGGGAAGCCTGCATCTCCCTCTCACACTCTCCCTGCTTGTGTTCCCTCTCTTGCTGTCTCTCTCTGTCTCTCTCTCTCTCTGTCAAATAAATAAATAATCTTAAAAAACAAACACACACTACTCTTTCTTGGATTACTTGTCTTATGTCAGGAAGGCACTAAAACGGCCTAAGGGGAGGTACCTGTGCGGAGGAGCTGAACTCTTCCTGACAATTAGCACATTGTGAGTGAACCATCTTGAAACAGGTCCTCCAGCTCCAGTCAAATCTTCAGGTGACTGTAGCCTTAGCCTTGACCAATATTTTGACTGCAATCTTAATGAGGGCTCCTAAACCATAACTGCATAGCTAAGCCTCTCATAGATTCCTGACTCACAGGAACTATATGAGATAATAAATATTTATTGTTTTTCTCATTTATTGAGAAATGAGACACACAAAGAATAAAAGAGTAAAGGGAGTCCTCAGAGGGAAAATGATCTAAGACAAACAAGGAAATGCAGGAGGGAATGAATAGTGACAGAAAAGGCAAATATATGACTAAATATAAAAGAATACTGATTGTCGAAAGCAAATTTAATAATGTCTTGTGTATTTTAAATTATATTTAATATTAAAAATTAGACCACAGTAATGCAGTAGGCTTGGCGGGAGAGTTGGCAAGGGAGATTTTAGTAGTTAAAAGTTTAAAATGAGTGACTTTATTGGCAAGATTGCTGAATACAAGGACAATACACCAAATAACTTGGATTTTTTTATACTAGCCCTGAAAGGAGAAGGTAATTTATAAAATAGAACCACTTAGTAATGTTCAAAAGTAAGCACAACTAAGTCATAGTTTTAAAAGTCAGGATAATAATCTTGGGGTAGGTAGTGACTGAATCTGAAGAGGGAATAAGGACGCTTTAAGGAGGCCGATGTTTTCTTCATCTGGTGCTAGTTACAGGAATGGGCTTAGTGGGAGAAAATGCACCAAACCTTACATTCATGACTTGTGCACTGTTTTATATATATGCTATACCTCAATTTAAAAGTTCAGAAATTCAATTTGCACATTAAAAAAATCTCTCAAATTGGGCGCCTGGGTGGCTCAGTCTGGTCTGCCTTCAGCTCAGGTCATGATCGGGGGTCCTGGCATTGAGGCTGCATCTGGCTCCCTGCTCACTGGGGAGCCTGCTCCCTCTCCCCTTGCTCCTCCCCACCTGCTCATGCTCTTTCTCTCACTCTCTCTCTGTCTCTCTCTCTGTCAAATAAATAAAATCTTAAAATAAAAAAATTACTCATATATTCCTTGGTGATGAGTTTGAAGAACTAAATTCTCAAACAGCATACCCAATAAAGATACAGAGAAATTAAATTAATTTTAACTTGTTACAGGAAGAATGTGTTTTATAATAAGGTCTCTTTTTTTCCTTCTTCTTTTCCTCCTTTTTTTTATTAGCGAATTTTAGCACCCTATACTGATTTTCACTACAGACACAGTCCAGATACAGCTGAAGGACAACTCAAGTAAGTACCATTTGTTCCTAGTAATTTTATAAGGAAGTGTGTATGTTGCTGTTAAAGCTTTTAGATTTGCCTGATTGCATGTAGAGTCAGAGCAATGTGAGTTTAAGTAAATTTCCTATTTCATAGTTATGTTGTAGTTCTCATAATTAGCTGTGGTTTAAAAAATTAAAAATAAGTTACGAGAAATTGAAAGACTCAGAATTAATCTCTTATTTAAAATAATGTAAGATAGGCTGCAGTAGAAACCTAGATCTTTATTTTCCTATTGTATGTATTTTTAGCATAATTACATTGAGAGACTAAAAGAGTGAAATAACAACAGGGAGTAGAATAAAGAGCTGCCTTAAACTGAGTAAGCAGAAAGATATATACTGTAGAATTTTGAAGGTTAGTGGGGAAATAAAAGGAGATAGGGTAAAGGTTGTTTTCCAGAAATGAAGCAGGGTAATTTTCAGTATCTTTTTGGAGAGAAAAGCACGTGTTCATGAGGTATTCTGGGATAACTATAAATTGATTCAGGGATCAATGTATTGATGTATTATCTGTGAAGATTTTGCAGATGGTGCTATTTACAATAAATTGTGCTGTGAAGTTTTTTTCTAGTAGGATTGTTGGATTGCAGACATAAGCACTTATTTGATAGTATATAATTTAAAATTCTTAAGTTTTAGAATATTGTGAAATGGGGATATTTTTGTTTTTCATTTTTATGGAAAATCGTGGTTTTATATCTTTAATCATTTCTATCACTGTGGACTGATCATACCCTAACATTTCATGACCTGAGCTAAGAAATCAAAATAGGTGTTCTTTATTTTAGATTTCTCAAATCTTACCCCTACTAAGTTGTGGATTGGAATTCTTAGGCCCCTTTCTTGGCTTTCCTGATAACGCTTACTTAACATTCTCCTAGTGATGGGAGAAATGCACTTTCCACTGTTACATGACAAATTACTATGAATGTAGCAGCTTAAAATAACATCAAATTATTAGCTCACAGTTCAGTAGGTCAGAAGTCTGGCATAGCTCTTATCTGGAAGTTCTGATGAAAAATCTATTTCTAAGTTCATTCAGGTTGTTGGCAGAATTTATTTTCTTGCTATTGTAAAACTGAGGCCTCTGACTCCTTGCTGTCATCTGGGGCCTACTCTCAGCTTCCAGAGGCCACCCTCTTTCCTTGGCACGTGGCTCCCTCTGTCTTCAAACAGAACAGAAATTCCTCGAATCCTTCGCTTTGAATCTCTCTTTCTCTGCCACTAGCTAGTGAAAGCTCCAATTAGATCAAGCCTACCAGATGATCTCCCTGTCTTTTAAGGTCTGCCAGGCTATATAACATTAAATTAGTCACAATCATGGCAGTGATACCATATTCACAGGATCCAGGGATTAGGGCATGGAATCTTGAGGGGATGGCAGACATTTTTAGAATTCTACCTAGCAGGATGAGTGAGAGATGAGCCTTGGCTATTTTTTAGAGTTGGAGGGGGAAGGTACATTCCACCAAAATCCTTCCTTATCTGTTTGGTTCTGTACTTTATTTTCATTTAGTTCCTGGAGTATGGGTAGTTTCTGGAGCATGGGTACATTACGGCCAGGGAACAAGGGAAAATGGAGATATTTTTTAAAAATACTACAAATTTATTAAATAGGTTAGAGAATGGATTACCAGACAGTTACTGTAAGTTTGTCACTAACATTTTCTTTTCTTTTCTTTTTTTTCCTTTGAGAGAGAGTGAGCATGAGCAGGGGGGAGGGGCAGAGGGAGAGAGAAAGAATCTTAAGCAGGCTCCACGCTCAACCTGGATCCTGATGCGGGGCTCTATCTCATTACCCTAGATCATGACCTGAGCTGAAATCAAGAGTTGGACGCTTAACCGACTGAGCCACCCAGGCACTCCTGTCATTAACATTTTTTTTTTTTTTAAGATTTATTCCTTTATTTGAGAGAGAGAGAGAGAGGCAGAGAGTACAAGCAGGGGGAGAGGCAGAGAGAGGGAGAGGGAGAAGTAGACTCCCCGCTGAGCTGGGACCCCGATGTGGGGCTCCATCGCAGGACCTGGAGATCATGACCTGAGCCTTAGATGCCCAACCATCTGAGCCACCCAGGTGCCCCTGTCACTAATATTTTTAAGAGAAGGAGCACTGAAAGCTTTATCCCATAGTTGTCTAATTCTCATTTCTTCCACCACCCCACCTCCTCATTTTAGTTTCTCTTATATTCTCACTTATTTGATGCTGTAGAGCTTAGTGTGGCTTGTTAGTGTGTCTTTTTAAGTGTTTCATTTTTCTTTTGCAGACTGATTGCTCACTGTTTTTTAACTTGATTTTCTGTCTTTTTTTTTTTTTTAATCCACCCCCTCTGTTTTTTCTTTCCCAGTTCTCTGGAGTTCTGTATTCTCAGAATTGTTAAGGACTTTATTAGGGAAGACAAAAAGCTAGCACAGAAAAAGACAGTTGAGAGAATGGAGGTGGTTGAGGTGGCATAAATAGTATAAGATTGCTATTAAGTATTGATACTGGCCATAAGCCAGTGGAAAATACTTAATGAATATAAATAGTCTCTTGCTTGATTAATGGTCATAAACTATTGCATAAGAAAGAACAGTGAGATATTTGGATACACAATTAGAAAAAAATAGCTGGTGATATTAATATCTAGTTATTTAATATCGGTGAATATATGGATTGTTGAGCTTGCATGTTAGAAATGCTGAAATAAAAAAAGGAAAGAAAAGAAAAGAAATGCTGAAATAAGTTTGGGGCAAGAATTTTCAAGTAAAGAGAATACATGTGGTAGGGCACCTGGCTGGCTCAGTGAGAAGAGAATGTCATTCTGACTCTTGATCTTGAGGTCATGAGTTCGAGCCCTACATTGGATGTAGAGATTACATACATACATAACAAATAAGCTTTAAAAAAAAAAAAAGTGTACATGTGGTAAAAGTAAGAGGTAATTTTCTTTGCTAAAGGGTAGCCTTTTGACAAGGATGCTTATTTAATAAATAGGGCGGTGCTGTCTGTAGTGCTCAATTAAAGGTGTTAATGAGGTATCTAAGAATAGTTTTCAGAAAGAGCAGGAAAAGTAGAACTAAATTGAAAAGTAGAATTTATAACTTATTTTAAACTATGTTGGGAATTTTAGATTTTTACTTTCTTTTTCTAAGTAATCTCCACATCCAGTGTGGGGCTCGAACTCATAACCCTGAAATCAAGAGGCACATGCTTGGGGCGCCTGGGTGGCTCAGTCGTTAAGCATCTGCCTTCGGCTCAGGTCATGATCCCAGGGTCCTGGGATCAAGCCCCGCATCAGGCTGCCTGCTCAGCGGGAAGCCTGCTTCTCCTCCCACTTCCCCCTGCTTGTGTTTCCCCTCTCACCATGTCTCTGTCAAATAAATAAATAAAATCTTAAAAAAAAAAAAAAAAAAGAGGCACATGCTCTACTGACTGAGCCAGCCAGATGCTCCAAACTATGTTGGGAATTTTAAATTGGGGTGGGGGTCAGTATATAATTGGGTAATTTTCTTTGAGGTAGATCTGACCTTTTTTCTTTTTTTAACATGTTTTATTTCCTGTGTAAATATTTGAATGTTAACTAATGATAGTTTTTTTTCCTGATACAGTAGAGGAATATCTCACTTTTTATTTTCACATTTAATTTCTTTGATCTCTGCCCCTTGCGCGCTCCCGCCAGAGAAGACAGAGAAGCAAGGTTTCTAGCCAGTAAAATGGGAATCATAGCAACATTCCGGTCATGGGCAGGTAAGCTACTCTGTGCTGCTTAATAAGAAAAACTTGGTTATTTTTTCAAATGTTAAATTACTATTGCAGCATCTAATTTAGATGTTAACCTAGTTTTAACTTTGTATGTTATTATTAGAGTGAGGGATTTGTACAAAATTACTAAAATTGACTGTAAGTCAGTGTGCTAGTGATTACCTGGGTGATTAAAAAGTCTTTCTGTGGACATGAGCTTTCCATTTGCCTTGAGTAAATACCCAAATGGAATTGCTGAATCACAAGGTGGATATATGTTTAGTTTTATAAGAAACTGCCAGACTTTTTATCAAAATACTTACATATTTTATTCTCCCATCATCAGTGTTTATAAGTTCCAGTTGCTCTGCATCTTTGCCAGCGTTTCATGTCCTCTTACATTTTAGCCATACTGGTGGGTGTGTGATGGTATCTAATTGTGAATGTTACTTAGATTTACCCAATGACTAATGATACTGAATATTTTGTATGTGTTTATTGGCTGTTCACATATCTTCCTTTGTGACATGATATTAGTGTGCTTTAAATTGTTTGACTTAATTCTTCCACTTAAAATTTCAAAAGACAAATGCCAAGCAGATTTTTTAACTTCATTTTAGGTTAAGAAGGTATTAGGTAAGAGAGACAGAATGTTGTCCTACTCTCTCCAGTATTCTGACCCTGAGACATCAGCAAGCAGGAGTAGTAGGCAGTCAGATTGATGAACTTTTTTGGGTATGCAACAAGCAGAAGAAGGAATTTAAATGGTAAAATTACTGATAATCTCTAGTCAGTAGGGAAATGTTACTTATAACCAAATAATAGCATAATTTTGGAGTTATCTGGAAAAATACCACAGATTTTATATTATGAATACATTGCTGTAGATTTTTTCTTTTGAAATTTAAATCAGTGATTTTTTTTTCTTTTTTATCCTCTTTAGGTATTATTAATTTATGTAAACCTGGCAACTCTGGGATCCAGTCTCTAATTGGAGTACTTTGTATACCAAATATGGAAATAAGGGTAGGCAAAAGTTACTCTAATTGTTTCATTCCCAGACTTTTAACAGAGGAAATTAATTGTAAAAAGTTATTTTAGGTGTTGCTTTTTCCTCATGAATTGTTCATCTGTATCATAGAGCATTGAAAAAAATACATTAATGAATGTATACTACTTAGTTGAACCCTAAGGCTAATACAAATGATTTGAAATAGTGATGTTGTTAGGAAATGCGGCTGAATTAAAAACTGGATTAAAATATGAAATTATGTTTTATTCATTAAAAAATGCAAACAGAAAAGGGCATTCTCGTAAAAGGTTCAAGCAATACAGAAATATATTTAGTAAAAAGTAAATACAGTATTTATGTACCTTATGCCTTCTAACTTAAGTTTTTCTAATATGAGTGGTGGTTTTCATTAAAATTGAGTTGTTAATATTTATATGCTTATTTATTAGATAGAGTCCTAAATTATTAGTGCATAGCAATTTATATTAAACAGCTAAAACAAATTGAAATTGGAGAGAAAAAAATGAACTCTTCAGTGGTTCTTCCTTTTCCACTTAAATGTTTTTGTTTTGTGTTCAAAAAAATACAGTTTGCACTTTTCTTGTTTTTTTATTTGAACCAAACCTGGAGTTGAAAAATATTAAGAAAATACTAGCTAGGAGTACCTTGCTTAAAATGTGAACTGAAACGCCTTTAGACCATGGGAATGGAAAGACATGATTATAGATGGAAGGAACTATAAGCAGGGAACTAAAGGTTGGGGCAATTCACTTGACTCTTTACTTCACAGATGGTGAAAGAACATGGTTTTTGGAGTCTGGCCCACTGAGCTTTGACTCCTGATTTTAGTCTTTATAGCTCCATGACCTTGGGCAAATTACGTTTAACCTGTAAATCTATTTCTCCATATGTACTGCAATGGGGATAATAAGAGGTTAATTGAAAAGATTAAATTGTATATGTAGTAAGCACGCCGTAGTTATCTCTTCTTGAGTATAGGCCTGAGATGGCAAGTTTCTGAAATACGGAGTTCTGTTTTTATCAGGTTTTCTTCTGTGAATAGGACATTTAAAACATCTGTTTTAAATCTTTAAATTTAAAGGAAGATTCATTCCATAAAAATAAATGAAGTGTATTTATTTGCACTTGCAGCGAGGTCTGCTTGAAGTGCTCTATGATATATTTCGTCTTCCTCTACCTGTTGTGACTGAAGAATTCATAGAAGCACTGCTCAGTGTAGGTAAGTACTGAAGCCCATTTGTATCTACTCATATACTGTGATTTTAAGATGGTTTAGCTAATACACAGAATCCCTCAAAGGCAAAGTACTAAACTAAATATTAAATACCATTCTTTTTTTTCAAATTTTATTATGTTAATCACCATACATTACATCATTAGTTTTTGATGTAGTGTTCCATGATTCATTGTTTGCATATAACACCGAGTGCTCCATGCAGTACGCGCCCTCTTTAATACCCATCACCAGGCTAACCCATCCCCCCACCTCCCTTCCCTTTAGAACCCTCAGTTTGTTTCTCAGAGTCCATAGTCTCTCATGGTCTGTCTCTGCCTCTGATTCCCCCCTTCATTTTTCCCTTCCTACTATCTTCTTTTTTTTTTTTTTAACATATAATGTATTATTTGTTTCAGAGGTAGAGGTCTGTGATTCATCAGTCTTAGACAATTCACAGCACTCATCATAGCACATACCCTCCCCAATGTCTGTCACCCAGCCACCCCATCCCTCCTACCTCCTACCACTCCAGCAACCCTCTGTTTGTTTCCTGAGATTAAGAATTCCTCATATCAGTGAGGTCATATAATACATGTCTTTCTCTGATTGAATTATTTCGCTTAGCATAATACCCTTTAGTCCCATCCACGTCGTTGCAAATGGCAAGATTTTGTTTTCTTTGATGGCTGCATACCATTTTCTTACTGCATCATCATAGCATTAAATTAATATAAAAATAAAACCTCATATCATCACCTAGGTATTGCAAATGAGCAGTGAAATTAGTAGAAAAATGGGCAAAGAAAGAAATTAGATTATCTAATTCTCGCTATAATTTTATTTTAGCCAATGACTCCTAAGTCCCAAAATGAAAGATGTTTAGATCTGTGTACATCAGTAAATCATTTATTTTCTGTATGCCTTTTCAGTCCTTTTTTTAAACATTGTTTTAAGATTTATTTATTGTTTTTAGCAGGGACAGGGGCAGTGCAGAGGGAGAGAGAGAATCTCCAGCAGACTCCCCACTAAACCAGGAGCCCCATGTGGGGCTCAGTCCCACAACCCCTAGATCATGACCTGAGCCAAAATCAATGTCGGACACTTAAACCGACTTAGCCACCTAGGCACCCCTCAGTCTATTTTTTAACCAACATTTTACAACATTATTTATAGCCTGACTAGCTGATGGTAACTGATGTGTTTTAGTGATTTCTCATTTTCTTCTAACTACCTAATTTTAACTATTTTAGATCCAGGCAGATTCCAGGACAGTTGGAGGCTTTCAGATGGCTTTGTAGCAGCTGAGGCAAAAACTATTCTTCCTCATCGTGCCAGATCCAGGTAGGATTTAGAGGAATAGTTCAAATTTATTACAATTGCTGTTTTTATGTTAAATTATGTAACATATTGAACAGTATCTAAACTGCTTCTGTACTGTGTTTATTTCTAGGCCAGACCTCATGGATAATTATTTGGCACTGATACTCTCTGCATTTATTCGTAATGGACTTCTAGAGGTAAGATTTATAAACCTTATTTTATTTTTTTAAATTTCTCTGACAAGGTTCTTTCAGAGCAACAAGCATATAGGATCCGTAAATGTGTTCCTACTTACTATTTTGCAACAATAATATTTTCTTTTTATTTTCAAAGGGTTTGGTTGAAGTGATAACAAACAGTGATGACCATATCTCAGTTAGAGCTACCATCCTTTTAGGAGAGCTTTTACATATGGTAAGTTGAGCAACTTCTGATTATGTTTCCTACCATTAATGTTTTAATTTATAAAATAATGTTACTTTGTAGTATCTCAAAAAGTAAATTTGCTTTTTTTGAAAAGTGTTTGTCTTTGCATTGCAAAGAGCCCTTGATGCCTTGTATCTGTCTATACATATATGTACATATAGTATGTGCATGTATATGGTACAGCTAGTTCTATAAATGGAACATGTAAAAACTAAAAAGTACTGAATATTTTTATACTCACTTTTATGTTGACATTTTGAGTCTTATAAATCTTAATGTATCTCAGACCTGCCTAATAAGCAAGAAATTACAAAACTAGATATTTAGTCAGGTAGCAGTGGAATTGATATGGCAATCAGTGCCTGAATTTTAGAAAACTGTGAAAAAAAGTGGAAGTTTAACTCCCTTGTTTGAAAACATTCTCTGCAAACTTGTGAGTTGAGGTTTAGAAGGTGAGTTCTTTTTGTTTTGTTTTTTTCATTTTGGGGGGGTTTGCCTTGATTTTATGACATCAGTAACTTCTGGAAACAAGGAGCTAGGAAAGTGATCCGACCATTCTCTACTCCCAACAAATCAAGCAATGGGAGAACTGATTGTTTGCAAGATAGAATTCCTATTTATTTCTAAGTTACCTGTTCATTAATAGAATACTAAATAAAAACCATTTTAACTGATTAAGGAAGAAGTAACCTTGTGACAGATCTTTTAAAATTATTTTATGATTTTCTCTTACTGGCAGAGTACTTTTTGTTGTTTCAACCTCCCCACCCCTACTATTTTTTTTTTTTCCCAAATAACAGCTGGTCTCAGTGAGGTAAAGAGAATTAAACAGAGTTTAATGGTAACTGTCTTGTTTACCAACGAATTGTTTAGCCACATCCTCTGTTCTCCTTCAGTCCATCCATGGAAGAATTAAGTAATACTGCAGATTTTTTTTTTTTTTTTAAGATTTTATTTACTTGGTCAGAGAGAGAAAGAGGGTACAAGGAGGGGGAGGGGCACACGGAGGGAGAAGCAGGCTCCCCAGTGAGCAAAGAGCCCAATGCAGGACTTGATCCCAGGACCATAGGATCATGATCCGAGTCAAAGGCAGACAGATGCTTAACCGACTGAGCCACCCAGGCATCCCTTCAGATCTGATTTTTTTTTTAATGAATTAATTTTTTTTAAGATTTTTATTGTCAGAGCGCACGCGTGCGTGCAAGCACAAGCAAAGGGAGAAACAGGCTCTCTGCCGAGCGAGGAGCCCAATACGGGACTCAATTCTAGGACCCTGGCATCACGACCTGAACTGAATGTAGATGTTTAACCAACTGAGCCATCCAGGCGTCCCTTTTATTTTAATTCTTGATATATCATTTCCTGTAAGATTATCAATATCTAGAATTATTTGCTCTTTATGAAGTAATCTTTTTTATAAATTTAATTTTTTCCTTCCTCCATGACCAGAATTCTTTATTCCCTTGAAATATAAAAGCTGGTCATTTTGAGTATAGTGGTAGTAGTTCATTGCTTATTATGCTTTCATTTTCTGGCTTCCACACATTAATTAATTTACTTATCTTCATTGGTAGAAAGCAGATTGAGTGGTGGATTTTGCTTGGAAAGCAGGATTAATGTAACATAGCACTGGATCTAAGTTTTGATATGTAATCCTTTCAGATCATTTAAGAATTGAGTTTAATTGTAATTAAATTTTAAGTTACCACTTAAATTATAATTTTTGTTATAATAAAAGACCTGTAAAATTCAGAGTTTTAATTAATGTGAGTCTGTATCTTCATTCTTTCTCATCCTTATTGAAAGTAGGTAAGATAAATTATAATAAGTAAGTTTGTATTGGAAAGTGAATCATTAAGTTCATTTCATGAGTAAAACCGTTAATATTTTATCTATGGATAATCTATAACAAAATATTTCTATTTGTCAACTCTTAAAAAATACTATGTTTCATTTTAGGCAAATACAATTCTTCCTCATTCACATAGTCATCATTTACACTGCCTACCAACCCTAATGAATATGGCTGCGTCTTTTGATATTCCCAAGGAAAAGAGACTGTAAGTATCAGAGCTCTAGCAAAGACTGTACCTGGTATATTTAATACCCATTTTGATGACCTTCTCTTCTTTTTAAAATTCTGTGTGTGTGTGTGTGTGTGTGTGTGTGTGTGTCTAGATAAAGCTTGGAAATTCTTTTTTTTTTTTTTGGAAATTCTTTTGGAATGCCTTACAGAGGAGAGGAAAATTGATAGTATTATTTAATATAGGCTACAGAGTATTATAGCTTAGAAAAATCAAGGTTTTTTTTAGCATTTTTCTGGACAAGGACATAAACTTTCTACCACATCATTAAAAATGTTTGAGAATTTTTTGGACTATTTTATGTTTTGAGTAGCAGCTCAGGCTTTTTAATGTCTAAACTATTTCAAGTTAATAAAGCACAAAGTAGCAATGTATTCTTTTGTATGTGTGATTAAAAATTTTAGAATTTAGTAACCCATACTATAGGCATTGAAGTAAGCTAACCTCTTAAATGTGAAGGAGATATTGCAAACAGAATTTATAAACAAAGGTATGATAATACAGCTGTAGCTCTGCTGAAATTTCAGTACTAATAATAAAATATAATTTACAAGGTAAAGATGGAGAAGCTTGATTAGAAAACCCTAATAGGAATCTTTTTCATTTGGTTAAGATTATGTCTAAGCCAGGGGTGTTTTTTTCTTTTCCTTCCTTCCTTCCTTTTTTTTTTTTTCTTTTTTTAATTTACCTATTATGATCAAAGAAATCCATATTTGGACTTTTTTTTGGTAATATTAGTGAAATGTAGTTCATTAGCTATTCAGAATTTGAATTTTTATTGACAGGTATACATTTCTTAAAAGTTTAGTTAGCTTTATTAATTCAGAAGTACACATATGGCCTCACTGTAAGTAAATAATATTCTATTAATTCTAACTCTGCCATTAAATATACTATTATTTAATAGAATGAATTTGTATTATAAACTAAGAGTTACTAGGGATTATCTCGGTTCTAACTCTAGGCTTCCATTAGTAATGATAGCTTTCAGCTTTTTTTGTTTTTTTAAAGTTTATTTATTTAAGCAGCCTATCTCTGTATTCAGTGTGGGGCTCAAACTGACAACCCTGCGATCAAGAGCTGCATGCCCTACTGACTAAGCCAGCCAGGGTCCCCTTTCAGTTTTTATTTTAGTAGTTTCATGATGGAAAAGTAGATTTCCCAAAGCCTGGTAGACCTAACCTCTCTGGGTCAGATTATGGCCATGAATTTCAGGGTTCATCAAGATTTCAAATTTACCTTCAAAATTTCAGCAATAATAGTCTTATAATGGTTTTTTGGTTTTGTTTTTTTAGCTCAGCAAGCTCTCTCTACTTTCAGTACTTGCCAATCTGAGAGCATCTCAAGGTTTTAAAATTTTAAATCTGATTTGTTTTTACCAGAAGTTCTGGAGTTGAGACTTGATTGCTACCAGATTGTTGAAAACTGTGCTTTTATGGACCACAAACAAGGAATTAAAAATAAGTTTTAAAAGGATACCATTAACAGTTGCAGATCAATGGGGGAAAGTAGAGAATGTACAAATTGATACTGGAATCAGTTATCCACATGGTGGGGGGGAAATGAAATACGCCAGCCTTATACCATAAACAAAAATCGGTTTTGGCTGGTTTAAGGATTTAAATATGAGAAGCAAGTTTTTAAACTTCTATAAGAAAATAGAGAAAACTAGGTTTCTGACTTCCTGGGAGTTCTTAAAACCAGTATACAAAAAGTGCCCACCACCACAGAAAACAAGATTAGTAAATACATATTTAGTTGGGTCTACATAATTAGTGTTTCTTCATACAAATCAACAGTGTTCTTGATTGTTTTTCCTTTGTGGTTCCAAATTTGATTAAATAACTTACTTTTAGTAACAATCTCTAGCCTTGAATTTATATATTTTACTGGAGTAATTTACCGAAGTGCTCTCTTTAAAATTATGCTAACTTTGCTACAGAATTAATTCAATTTTTTTTAATTAGGCGAGCCAGTGCAGCCTTGAATTGTTTAAAACGCTTCCATGAAATGAAGAAACGAGGACCTAAACCTTACAGCCTTCATTTAGATCACATTATTCAGAAAGCAATTGCAACCCACCAGAAACGGGATCAGTATCTCCGAGTTCAGAAAGATATATTTGTTCTTAAGGTACTGACATGAAACGTCGCAATTTTTAACTTAGTTTCCTAATTTTTAACTGATGGATTTTAATATGCATCTACTTGCTTGAGTTAGTTTTATTCATGCTTACGGATTTTCAAATGGCTTTCTAGTTTTATAATGACTAGGCAGTTTAGAGCTATGTTTTTATAACTTGTTAAAGTTAAAAAGCCTCGCTAATTCATCCTCAAATGAAAAATCTTTCTTTGTATTTTTAAAATTTGAACTTAGTTTTCTGAATGTGAAGATAATTTGCCTTAATTTTCCGTATTACTTTCTCATGATTTTAGGATACAGAGGAAGCTCTTTTAATGAACCTTAGAGATAGCCAAGTCCTTCAACATAAAGAGAATCTTGAATGGAATTGGAATCTTATAGGGACCATTCTTAAGGTATGACAAGATACTTCTTGGCTATGGCTTCATTTTATTATTCATTGTAATTCATCATAATTATATTTTGGGAATTGATAAATACATATATGATATAACATATTATGTTTTTCTAGTGGCCAAATGTAAATCTAAGAAACTATAAAGATGAACAGTTGCACAGGTACGTAACAACTGTTTTGCATTTAAATTGAAAGAACTTAGATTTGAGTTGTATTATGCCTAATACCTGTGAAAAGTAATAATTGGTATTTTAAAGATACATACATACATTTTAATAGTATTCAGTAGGTACATGTATATATTTTTGTGTATACTCTTATAACCTAAAAGCATCAGCTAATTCTTTTCCTAGTTATTTATATTCTGGTTTTAGTTTGGAACAAATGAGGTACTTCAGATAAAAGTTTCTCAAATTGGGGTAATGTCAACCATGTTGTAATCTTAGCCCTAAGGTATGAGGATGACATAATAAGGACATAAGTGTTTCCCTCCCAAAATGATGGCCATTTTTACTATTCTACTTCTACTTGCATTTACATCTGACTTTGGAGGGTTAGCCATTTTTCCTCCTCTTTACATTCCCCTTAACCAAGTTGATGTTCTCCATACCTTTCATAAAACATACTAACGTTCATGGCATACACAGTACTTCAAGCTACTGTGCAGTTCTCTAGTACCCCAGTGCATTTTTCCTCATCCTGAGTTTAGACTAATCCACTACCAGTACTGATCTCATTCAGTAAGAGGGCCTTCATGTTTCTGAAAAATTTATGTCCTTAACATTATTATTTGGTTGTATTCACCTACTCATGGTATTTAACTTAGTATCTGTATTAAGTTTATACGGAATATATATAAACTTAAATTGGAATAAAGAAGCATAGCATCAACTTTTCATACTGCTTGAGAACAGAGATGAAGTCTCATTCAACTTTGTTTCTCCATATCCTGGAATTGGCACCATTATTGGATTGGATTGTAGTGCATGAAATGAAACTGAACTAAGTTAAATGGAAGTTTAGCCCATAATGTTGAAAACTATAACACTGAAATATAAATTATGTTCATTGGTCATGAATTCAGTTCCCTAAATTTTACCTGCAGCTTTTGTGCTTGGCTCTTTGCCTAATTGTGAAAAACGGACAGAATTGTAGTATGATTTATTTTGCTTTCATTTATCCAGTATAGGATTGTTGTATAGAGTCATGGGACAAAGATTATCACAAAATACAGTAAAAGAAAATTTATGTTCTGGTGTTGTCTCATATTTATCCAAGCTTATCTTCTGGCCATGTTGTATATCTGCATTTTTCCAGCTAGTATCTTTGTTCTCTACTATTTCTTTCAGGCATCTCACCATAAAATTCTTATTTCACAAGATATTCTTGACAATTAAGGTGTTTTTTTGGTTGGTTTTTGGTATTTTGTTGTTTTTGCATGCACGCGCGCGCGCGTGCGTGTGTGTGTGTGTGTGTGTGTGTGTATGTGTATGTAATGTACCAGATGTGTTTATTCCTCGCCATTTACCTCAATGGCTTAAACCAAAACATTCAAAACCATATTATATATCTTAAGCTATGGTTAAGATTTTAAAGTAATTTTGGTTTCTTACTTTGTTGCTAATTTTATTTTGCTCTTAGGTTTGTACGAAGACTACTTTACTTTTACAAGCCCAGCAGTAAATTATATGCCAACCTGGATCTGGATTTTGCCAAGTCCAAGCAGCTCACGGTTGTGGGTTGCCAATTTACAGAATTTCTTCTTGAGTCTGAAGAGGTAATAAGCACTTTGAATATTTTCCAGAGCAAATGTTTCTCATTAAACTTGCCCCCTTCCTTTTATTTCTGAGTATGCATGGTTGTATTTAGAAACATAGGGAGTGAGCCCAGACCTAGATTTGAATCCTAACTCTTGTCACTAGCTAGTTATGTGACTTTGGACAACGTATGTGCCTTAGAGAAGACCTGGTTTTCTCTTTGTAAAATGGAAGATAATACAATCTTCATGAAGCATTGTGTTGAATGAGATTTAAAAGAACATACTCAGTGATTGGTATCTGTTATTAGTAACTTCATCATTATCATTACGTTTTTTGGATTTGATTAAAGTTAATTTTCTGATTATAGTCACTAAGTGCTTTTCCAGTAATATTACAATGTATTTGCTTTTAGGATGGGCAAGGATACTTAGAAGATCTAGTAAAAGATATTGTTCAGTGGCTCAATGCCTCATCTGGAATGAAACCTGAAAGAAGTCTTCAAAATAATGGTTTATTGACTACCCTTAGTCAACACTACTTTTTATTTATTGGAACACTTTCTTGCCACCCTCATGGAGTCAAAATGCTGGAAAAATGCAGCGTATTTCAATGGTAAGTATCCCTAGGTTGTCTCAGTATATTCCTGAACTTTATTTTTTAATGTAGTCTGAAATGGTATGCTTTTTATTCTGTGTACATGTATTTGGTAAATTTTATTAAAATACAAAAAAATTAGAGTTATTTTGATGGCTTTGTGACTCTTTTTTATGTGATGTTTGTCATTAAATGCTTTCTTTTAGAAATGCTTGTTTATATTTTCATCCTTTTTTTTTTTTTCTTTTTTCTTTTTAGTCTCCTTAATCTCTGTTCCTTGAAAAATCAAGATCACTTACTGAAACTGACCGTTTCTAGCTTGGACTATAGCAGAGATGGATTGGCGAGAGTCATCCTTTCCAAAATCCTTACTGCAGCCACTGATGTGAGTATAACATCGACAAAACTATATTTTTTATAGCCAGTTAGTTCAATACTTCATAAAATTTAGCGAAGCAAAATTAATTATTAATTCTAAGAATATGGGATGGAATTTGAGTTTACTCTAAAACAGTAGTTCTTCCGTGGGGCGCCTGGTGGTTCAGTGGGTTAAGCATCTGCCTTCGGCTCAGGTCATGATCCCAGGGTCCTGGGATCGAACCCTGCATCAGGCAGGCTCCCTGCTCAGTGGGAGGCCTGCTTCTCCCTCTCCCTCTGCTGCTCCCCCTGCCTGTGCTCTCCTGCTCTCTCTCTCTGTCAAATAAATAAAATCTTTTAAAAAAATAAAAATAAAAGAGTAGTTCCTCCAAGGGAACTGTGTACAGTACCCATATCTTTCTATAAAGGGGAAGAAGCAGCTAGATTGAAACAAATAATTTATTTACTAGTACTAAGAAAATATATCAGGGACTAGACCCTCAATTACAATTTTTCTGCCATTTTTAAGTAGCAAAACTGTCCCCCAAAAAAGTCCAAATAGGTTATCCATGAAGTTTGGGGTTTTTTGGTTTGTTCTTATATTTTCATTTATCTTTGTAGGCCTGCAGGCTGTATGCAACAAAACATTTAAGAGTATTATTGAGAGCTAATGTTGAATTCTTCAATAATTGGGGAATTGAATTACTGGTGACCCAGCTACATGATAAAAACAAAACTATTTCTTCTGAAGCTCTTGATATTCTTGATGAAGCATGTGAAGACAAGGTGAAGGTTTATTGTTTTATAATAAAATACTTAGACATGAATTTTTATTTAAGTATTTTATTAAATTAATTTTAATTATTAAAGTACTCAATTTTAATAGAAAATTATGTGGAATTATAATGTACTTAATGCAGATGTTTTGGAAACAATTTACTTTCATTTTGCAATTGTTAATTTGCCCTAATAATTACCTTTTTCAGGCCAATCTTCATGCTCTTATTCAGATGAAGCC
Organism: Eumetopias jubatus; assembly: GCF_037043125.1. Lineage (NCBI taxonomy): Eukaryota > Metazoa > Chordata > Mammalia > Carnivora > Otariidae > Eumetopias > Eumetopias jubatus. Next base: position 123,496,960 of record NW_028274811.1, read on the forward strand.
AGCTTTATCCCACCTTGGAGACAAGGGTTTACTTCTCCTTCTGAGGTAAACGTTAAGTAAATTTTTCTTATACTTATGTTTTTTGTTGTGTTCTCTTTAGAAGTGTGTTTTAAAGTTGGATTCAAATCCAAATAGGAAACACTTTAAAGAGTTTAGCATTAACTTCTGAAAGAGGTCTATTTTAGAATCTTAGATATCCTTCAATACTGAAACTCATTGTTTTCCTTAATGTTGTTTCATTGTTTTTCATTGTTTTCCTTAATGTTTGCTTTACATTTCTGTGTGTCCTTATGATTTTCATGACATTTTCTTTACTGTGATTGGATTCATGTGCTTTTGCAAGATTATGAAAATTTATTTGCATTTGAAATTACAGTAAATAATAATAGTCGACCTTTTACTCTCAGGAAGAAGCTATTCCTAAAGTCTTTTAGCTCTTTAAACATAGTATTGCTTAAGATAGTTTAACTCCTTAAACAGTTGTAGTCAGACTCTGTTAAACTATTGTTTGTTTTCATTTACAGATTTCTTTCCATTCCAAAAGGATTTTCCTATCTGAATGAAAGGGGTTATGTAGCAAAACAATTGGAAAAATGGCACAAGGTAACTTTCTGTTGAGTAAGCTTCAATTTATGTTTTTATCTTAGGAAATAGATCTATGAATTTGGAGGATTTTTTATATCGAAGTCTTGAAGCTAAAGAGGTCAAATACTTAAACATTCATATGAAGTCAAGTCTTAAATTCTATGTAATTATTTATGTTTATATTTATCCATTTTTTAAACCACATTTTAGAGCAAACTGTTGATTTTGTGTATATTCTATTGCAATTTTGCTTTCAGTTTAATTGATACAATCTACCGGTATAATTTATTAACCCTATTTACTATCATTTCTTTTATTCTTATTCTTGGGTCCCTTATGATAGCCCTTTTAAGCTCTAACTAAAACAATTTTCCTAAATGAAGGAAGATTGTAAAACAATTCTACCAAGCAGATAAAATAATCTAATGAAACTTTATTTTTAGGATGCTACTTGACATAAACCTGAGAACAAACTTCTTGTTATTAGTTAACTTCCTAGCTTTTCTTTAGTTGGTCATCACTGTGATTTTATTTCGTTTGAAGCATTATAAATTGTCAAAGCATCTTAGAGACCCATGGATAATCAATTCTAATGTAAATAATTTTGGGGTTCTTCATCATTTCAATCATTATATTGTCTATACTAAACCATATTTCACAAGAAATTCTCATCTTTTAAAAATACTTTAACTATAAAACATACTTTAGGCAGTGTCTGGGTGGCTCGGTTTGTTAACGTCTGCCTTCAGCTCAGGTCATGATCCTACGGTCCTGGTATCTAGCCCCATGTCTGGCTCCCTGCTTGATGGGGAGCCTGCTTCTCCCTCTGCTGCTCCCCCTGCTTGTGCTTGCTCTCTCTCTCAAATAAAATCTTTAAAAACAAAAACATAATTTAGGCATGAAGTCTTTCAATAATTAATGAATTGGAGAATTGAAATAAGATGTAATAGTTTTATTTCATAAATAGAAGTTACTTAAATAAATGACCATAGTAAAATCGGTCACCTTATTATACAAATTATAGTATTAGGAAGTTGCTTAGCATATCTGGTACAGTACTTTCACATAGTAGGTACAAAATGTAACTGCTATAACAAAGGCATGTGCAGTGTATAAGGAAACACAAAGGAAGGGTTAATGATTATGCCTTAGGGATTAGAATTAGCAAAAGAAATGTTAGGTGTGATCAGGAAAGGATATGATATTTGAAATAGTCTTGAGGAGTAAGTAAGTAAATAAGTTGGAAGAAGGGTATTCAAGGCTGAGGGTGCAGAATAATAAATCTGTATAGATTGTTGGAACTTCAGACTTGTGAAGAAAGTTATATTCCAGTGTAGTTGGGGCTAGGATAAGTGAGGAGTGGCAAGATGAGGCTAGAATGGTAAGTTAGAACTAGATTATAGAAGGCGTTACAAACCACATTATGTCATTAAGGGATTTCAATTTTATCGGACGTGGGGGAATTATAGGTGTTTAAAGACTAGTCATAATCAGAGCTGTGCTTTAGAAACATGACAGGTCAGAGTGTAGGAATGGATATTTGATCATCAAAGGTAAAGCCTAGGAATATTGAGACCGGTTAAGAAGCAAGAATTGATAATGTGAATTTCAGTGGTGCTGAGATTGGATAGGCAGGGACACATTTTCTGGGCATCTTTGAAATAAGATGGACAGGAGGTGTGGACAGATTGGATATAATGAGTGAAGAGTCCATCTTGACTCTTAAAGTTTCTGATCTCATTGACTGAGCATGCAGTGGATCACCATGAAGAGATTGTGATTACAGGGGCGCCTGGGTGGCTCAGTTGGTTAAGCATCTGCCTTCTGTTCGAGTCATGATCCTGGGGTCCTGGGATTGAGCCCCAGAAGCTCCCTGCTCAGTGGGGAGTCTGCTTCTCCTCTCCCTTTGCCCCTCCCCCAACTGATGTTCATGAATGGGTGCTCACTGTATCTCAAATAAATTTTTTAAAATCTTAAAAAAAGAGATTGTGATTACAAAAAGTGGTTTACAGGATGAGGTTAATGAGTTTTGAAAATGTTGAATTGTATTGCTCTGTGGGATGACCAGGTGATGGTATCCAGAAAATATTTGGAATTGTGGATCTGGAGCTCAGATATGTGCTGAAGATCGCAGTTTGGGAGTCCTCAGTATATAATAGTAGTTGAAACCTGAAATGAGTGAGATCACCAGGGAAGATACAAAGAACAAAAAAAGAAAGAAAACTGGAAATTGCTCCCTATAGAACATTCTGGTTTAATGAGGGCAATAGAAGGACAAAGACACTGAGAAAATTGCCAGAGAGAATGGTGTCACTAAAGGATGCTTCAGGAAGGAGAGGCCAGTGATATATATTCGTTAAAAAGGTCACATAAAATGAACAATAGAAAATAAACTGTTGAATTTGACAGTTTGGTCATTGGTGAATTTTGCTAGAGCATTTTCAGTAGAAAGTTACAAACAGATGCTGAATTGTAGTTAAAGTTAGTTAGGCAGTAAATGGAAGGTGTAAAAAAATAAAGACAACATAGTCCTCTCTTTTGAATTAGAGAAAAGGAGAAAGGGAAGAGAACTAACTTACTGATTGTCTACCATTTCAAATCTTACTTCATTGAATCCTCAGGGCAACCCTATGAAATATATTCTGTTATTTCTATTTTGTGAATGAAAATTTGGAGGCTAAGGAGAGTAAGCTTTATCCTAGAGGAGTAATTTATTCTAGGTCACAGAGCTTAAAAATAGCAGAGCAGGCGTGCTTTTTGATTCCAAAGCCCATGCTCACTGTATTCAGTTTCCTTCCAGTAGCTTATGGCATGCCAACATAAACTGAGACTGTCTCTGTTTCAAGGTAATAAAACATCCAGGCCAGTACAATATTAAAAATTCTCACTCATTCAGTTTAAAACTTCACTTGAGCACCCAGGCCTGATATAGACATAGAAACACTACAGTGGAGGGAGGATTCGGTTAATCTCATCACTTTGTGCTCATCTCCTCTCCATTTACTACCTGCCTGCCAGTTTAGGGCTTCTTTAGCTTTGGAGCAGGAAGAGGAAGAGGCATGGGGGCAAGAACAGACTTACTCAGTTGGTACAGTTGTTATCTGGGCTATTTAGCTTTGCGTGTGGCAGATTTCAAATGTTAATTCTTCTACTCGAGGGTTACTTTCATGAGTTTCTCAAAGACCTCACCACTGTGGATCTGTTATTTTCAGTTCCCTTGACTAGGGCAGTGGCTTCTCTGCCTGCCTACTTATATTGCCTCCTAGGTAGGCAGAGGGAGGTAGAGGTCTGCCTCTCAGTTGGGGTTTTCTTACCCCTCCAGATTGGTCCTTTTGGGCAGAATCCTCAAGATAACCCATATTAGAAACTCAGTGCATTTCACAGCTATACAGCATACCCCTGACCTTTGGCTAGTGTTTTCCAAATGAATGCCCCTGGTCAAAAGATTAACCACATGAATATAATTACTCCTGTATAAAGCTCAGAATATCTGCCTTTTTTGCACTAAGATTTTCATATAGAGAGGAGAGTTTGGTAGTAGTATAGTGGTAATAGTAGCAGTAGTAATTATGGTACACTGATAATATTAAAACCTCATATTACTATTACAAAATAAATGTGGAACCTGAAGGTAAAAAGGAAAGTACGTTTTTAGAGGCTTTAAGTAGGGAGTTAAGGGGGCGCCTGGGTGGCTCAGTCGTTAAGCGTCTGCCTTCGGCTCAGGTCATGATCCCAGGGTCCTGGGATCGAGTCCATCGGGCTCCCTGCTCAGCAGGAAGCCTCCTTCTCCCTCTCCCACTGCCCCTGCTTGTGTTCCTGCTCTCGCTGTCCCTCTCTGTCAAATAAATAAATAAAATCTTTAAAAAAAAAAAAAGTAGGGAGTTAAGGTAACTAAACCAAATTCAAGTTGTCTAAAATGGGTTTGAATGAAAAATGTCTCCCTGTGTCCTTAATCTGTCTTTTCTGAAGGTAATTTCTGTAATAGTTTATTTGTGAGCATTCAGAGATGTTCTATCCATCTATATGTACATACTCTTTTTTTTTTTTCTTAGATTTTATTTATTTATTTGACAGAGACAGCAAGAGAGGGAACACAAGCAGAGGGAGTGGGAGAGGGAGAAGCAGGCTTCCCGCAGAGCAGGGAGCCCGATGCGGGGCTCGATCCCAGGAGCCTGGGATCATGACCTGAGCTGAAGGCAGACGCTTAACGACTGAGTCCCTTATATGTACATACTCTCTATTTAAAAATACAAACGAGTTCTATTTTCAAGTGTAGATAAGAATAAGTTTTTCATTTAGCAGTATATCTGAGGGATCTTTTCAGAGCTATACATTTAAATCTAACTTGTTCTTTTTAATGGCTGCAGAGTACATTATGTGAACGTACCTTAATTTTTATAACCACTCCTGTATTGACATTTTTCCAACTTTTTTTGCTTAGTAAACAGTGTTTGCTGGATATTGTTCCATATGTCTTTGCATGCTTGTACATATATTTCTATAGGATAAATTTCTAAAAGTGTAGTTGTTGAGCCAAAAAGTATCTGAAGTAATGGGACGCCTGGGTGGCTCAGTCGTTAAGCATCTGCCTTCGGCTCAGGTCATGGTCCCAGGGTCCTGGGATCGAGCCCTACATCGGGCTCCCTGCTCGGCGGAAAGCCTGCTTCTCCCTCTCCCGCTCCCCCTGCTTGTGTTCCCTCTCTCGCTGTGTCTCTCTCTGTCAAATAAATAAATAAAATCTTAAAAAAAAAAAGTATGTGAAGTAACATTTTTGATACATACTGCCAAATTGCTTTCCAAAGAGGTTCTACCAATTCCTTCTGAACAGTTTAAAATGGAGATCTTTTAGCATTTACCCCAAAGATAGAAATGTAGTGATCTGAAGGGGCACCTGCACCCCAGTGTTTATAGCAGCAATGTCCACAATAACCAAACTATGGAAAGCGCCCAGATATCCATCGACAGATGAATGGATAAAAAAGATCTGGTGTACACACACACACACACACACACACACACGAATATTACACAGCCATCAAAAAACAAAATCTTAAAAAACAAAACAAAATCTTGCCATTTGCAATGATATGGATGGAATTAGAGGGTATGCTAAATGAAATAAGTCAATCAGAGAAAAGATAATTATCATATGATGTCACTGATACGTGAAGTTTAGGAATAAAACAGAGGATCATAAGGGAAGAGAGGAAAAAATAAAATAAGATGAAACCAGAGAGGGAGACAAACCGTAAGAGACTCTTAATCATAGGAACCAAACTGAGGGTTGCTGGAGGGGAAGCAGGTGGAGGGGTGGAGTAACTGGGTGATGGGCGTTAAGGAGGGCATGTGATATAATGAGCAATGGATAGTATATAAGACTGATGAACCACAGGCCTGTACCTCTGAAACCAATAGTACGTTATATGTTAATTAATTGAATTTAAATTAAAAAATGTTAAAAAAATAAAGTGGAGATGTTTTGCAATGAAGATGGCAGTATGACTGACTGACTTTCAGTTTAAAGAATTTAGCTAAAGTTTTTCAAGTTTTAGTTGGAAACATTTTTTACATTTTACGTGATTTAAATCAGTGGGGAGATACTATTTTTTGCCTAAAGGTGCTAAAATGATACAATTCATTTAATTTTCTTTTTTAAATTTCTAGTGAATATGTTTATGGTTTAATATTAAGAGGCTAGTTTTTTGTTTGTATTTAATGGGGAAAGGGATTTAAATAAGATAAAAACAAAACTATTTAACTTATGGACTCTAAAATATTAATTGAAAATGGGGATAAGAGTATAAGCAGGAAGCTTTTGTGTATGATAGAACATTTGCATTTAAAATACCTTGTTCTACCATTTTTAAGAATGTCTTAAATTTTCTGTACAGATGTTCATTTTTCTCTTTTAAGATTTGGTAGGTACCTAACATGTTATGAATTTAGTGAACAATATGATACTGTATACGATTAAAACAGTATTATCTTCCAGGAATATAATTCAAAATATGTTGACTTGATTGAGGAACAACTTAATGAAGCACTTACTACTTATCGAAAGCCAATTGATGGTGATAACTATGTTCGTCGGAGTAACCAAAGGTACAGTCTAGTTAATGGAATAATTTATTAACTTGTCCTCTAATATAAAATTCAAAACCAGTTCATAATCTTTATTTTTTGAAATTTTCTGAGTACTTGGAAATTTTATTCCCTTCACTGACATAAGAAAAAAATCTTAAAGCATATATATTATTGACTGCTCAAGAATTCCAATGGCACTCATAACATGCTGAACACCCTTACTAATATAATTTATACACCTTCCATGCTTTTACCCTAGTCTGTAGTCTGTTTTTCTGGTCTCAGCTCTCTTACCATTACTCACTACTTTGAGGCCAGCTAAACTTATTTTTCTAGAGAAATCCTCACGCTTTTCCGCTTTCATATTTTTATGTATGCCGAGAAATTACATCTTTATCTAGTACTTTATTAGTAGCCCTTGTTTTAATTAGCATATTGTAAATGAGGCAGTAGGTGTATCAATCATCTTTATTATACTAGATTACAGCGTCCTCACGTCTACCTGCCCGTACACCTCTATGGACAACTGGTACACCACAAAACAGGCTGTCATTTGTTGGAAGTACAGGTAAAAACATAATTTACTTGTTTTAAATAGCTACAATTATAGAAAAAAATCTCAATATTGCTAAAGTAGTACCTTTGCAAAAACTTCTCAAAAGCCTTAAAGTTAGCAGCGTAATTGCTTTTAAAGCCCTCTATCTTATAACTGATTTAGGCATTCTGTGTTCGTAATCCTGATGGATCACTGGTTTGCATGCCTTTCCCCGACTTATGTGTCACCTTTTGCATAGCTAATTTGTTACGTAGAGTTTAAGTAAGCCACTTTAAGTCTGAGTTCTGTCCTTTATAGTTTGTTGGGAAGTTCATCTCGTTAGTAGAAACATACGGAAAAACTGAATTTCTTCATTGTTCTTGTTGGGAAGTTAAACTGAACCTGATACAGATTCAGTTATCTTTGGTGAGCAACAGACTGGAAGTATAATTGCTATTTGTTTGTACCTCACTGTTCTCTTAAACTTCATGGAATATAACAGGCTTAGTGTCAAGCAGTTATTCTTTGATTATATGCACACCAAATGTATGGCTTTAAATATGTCTTGCTACTAAGTGTTTTCAATAAATGCAACTTTTTTCTTATTTTAGAAATAGAAGTATTTGCATGTGGGTCTTTTGAACACTAGTAATCTGGCAGTTTAGTTCATTTTTGTATCAGTGTTCATCCCAGGAGCAAAAGTTTTACATAAATGTACTCTATAGTGTCCTATTTTTATATTAAGCCTGTGAAGACTTCTGGAGCACATATCTTTATATTAGTTTTTTTAATTCACTAGTATTATGTTCTATTTAAAAAACTGATAATGTGACTAACATTTTTATAATATTAGGTACTAAGTACTTTGTTAAGCACTTTGTACGTAATGATTAGATCATTACACCTTATGAAACAGATCCGTATTTTAGAGATTGGAAATCAAGACATGGGGGATTAACTAACTTGCTCAAAACCACATAGCTAGAAAGTGCTAACTCCATAATAGGAACTCAGAGCCCCTGCACTAATGCTGCTTAAGAAAATTTACATAAAATTATTTTAGAATTTTAAATATGCAAACATTACTAAATGCAAACCTTAAAAATTGGGTTTTAAGATGCATTTAAAACATACTGTTACTCATGCTTTGGTTTTCTTTTTTTTTTTTCCTCCAGAATATTATTACCGAGCTCTGTCACAATGTTCGTACACCAGATTTGGATAAATGGGAAGAAATTAAAAAACTGAAAGCATCTCTTTGGGCCTTGGTTTGTAATAAACACTTCTATAAGATCTTCATCATTTTTAGATTTTTTAAAAATTTTCCCATTAATAATAATAATCATTTTATTTAGAACTTGTTCTCAGTTTAATATTCTAAGACCAATATTGTTTCTGCCCATTTTAAATATATTTTTAGACTGAAAAATAAATGATTAAGCTATTAGTTTTCTTTCTAAGACAAATGGAGCATTAATTTCTAAAGTTCCATACTTAAGGGTTTTTTTCACATTTTTTTCTCTCTCATAGATGGGGTTAAATTTTTTGATAGCTCTCCAAATTTCTTGAAAGAGTTATTCTTATAAATATATTTGATATTAGTGATTTCTTTTCTTTCAGGGAAATATTGGCTCATCAAATTGGGGTCTCAATTTGCTACAGGAAGAAAATGTGATCCCAGATATACTAAAACTTGCAAAGCAGTGTGAGGTTCTTTCAGTCAGAGGGTATGTTATTTTACTCACAGATCTTTCCAATGTATATATTCTTGTTCACAAATGGCTGTGAGGGAAGAGTTTTTTATGATTCAGTAGTCCATTAGAACTATTAATTCACTGAAAATCCTAATGAGATAAGATTTAAAAAGAAAAGGGTGGGGTGCTCACTTGGCTGGCTCAGTCAGTAGAGCACGCAACTCTTGATCTTGGGGCCATGAGTTCAAGCCCAACATTGGGAGTAGAGTTTACTTAAAAAAAAAAAAAAAAAAAAAAAAAAAAATTTTTTTAGATGCACTAAGTTAAACATCTTAAGGAACGCCTTGCTTAATGTTACCGTTTCATTTTTATCATTATAATGTTGAAGTTTAGTAACTGGTAAACCGTGAGAGTATAGTGTATATGCAGTAGTCCAATAGCCCATATATTCCAGATTTATCCCAGAAAAGTTAATATATGTCATTTTCCCCCTGAGATTGCATTATGTTCTTTTAAACTACTTCTTTGTAACTACTATCTATATTAGGAAGGTGTTCATGTTACTTATGACTTCTGAGTTACCCCTAACTCATTTTAATACATTTTTCCACAAGCTAAACAATTTTTAATGACTTTTAAAGAAAATTTAAATGTACATATAGAAAACTAATATTTTGGTTGCTTTAAGAAATCTTAGTTTGGAATTATAAACTGTCATTACTACATCTTTTACATATAGGACCTGTGTATATGTGCTTGGGCTCATAGCCAAAACCAAACAGGGCTGTGATATTCTGAAATGTCACAGCTGGGATTCTGTAAGGCACAGTCGCAAACATCTGTGGCCAGTGGTTCCAGATGATGTAGAACAACTCTGTAATGAACTCTCATCTATCCCAAGCACCCTGAGTTTGAACTCAGAGTCAACCAGCTCTAGACATAATAGTGAAAGTGAATCTGCACCATCAAGTGAGTATTGTTGACAAGATCATATAAAGTTAGCTGAAATTAGCATTTGTATTTGTATTGTCACAATTTAAATGTATTTGTTACATTCCTAATTTACTTTTATCTGAGATAATTTGGCAATAATGGGGTCTTGGAGAATGTGTTATCTTTTCACAACAGAGAGTAATAGCCGCCAGACTACATTGTTCTCTCTCCTTGCTTTTCTAAATAGACTTTGGAAAAGTCTTACAGAGTTAAAAAATAAGCCATGTGCCAGAAGAACCTATTCCCCTTTTTGCTTATCATAAAATCTAAAAAGTAAATATTTGCTTACCTTCTTCATTTACATACTTTTTCACTCATTTTTCAGATACAGAGATTGTTGAACCAGAATGTATTTATTAAGAGAGATTATATTTACATATTCATTTTTGAGAGAAGAGCTAAATTTTAAAACTAAATATTGAAACTGTTAAAAGATAGAGTATCAAAAATCAATTAAATAAAAAACGGTTTGTGGTTTTAAGCCCTGTGCTAAATATTGTTAGTCGTACAAAACTTAAGACATGGTTCTTTTTAAGAAGATAGTGCAACATTTTTCCAACCATATTTTACCAAGCCTAAGATGCTGTGAATTATAAGATGCACCAGTATTTTATGTACCACTAAAAAAGAAGAAAAAAATACTGCCTATTAAACTAGGACATACCACTGATTACAAGATGCATTCTGATTCTAGAGAATAACTTGTGAAAAATGTGCATCTTAGAATTGACAGAATCTGAAAATACATTATGCAGGTTTATTTGGGATTTTATTTTGCTTTCTTTCAAAATAAATTTGAAGTAGTTTATAACTATTGAACAAAAAGCTAAAAATAAAAATAGGATAAAAGCTCATAGATGTCATTTGGACACCCAGATTGAGTCTTTTTTCTTTATTAGAGTTAGACACTGAATTTAGATGAGTTCCTTAGTATCTAAAGGAAAATAAATAAGCCTAATTGATTTAAACATGAGTTTAAAATGCTGTGACTTGGTTCTTTAAAAGATATTTTAAAACTAGGAATTCATTTCTTATAAGATTAATTTCTCCCACTATTGTGATTTGAAAAATTAACAAGAATCTTTACCAAGTGAGTGAACATCCATGGTCAAATCTCCCTTTTCCTTTAATTGTATGCTGAATATTTGGAGGTTTTGGAAACTCCCTGCCATTAAAACAGTCAAGCAAAAAAAAAAAACAAAAAAAAAAACACCCCTTCATGTGAACTCTGCCATAATGAATCCTTTAGTTTTTCTTGGGAAATAACGGAAGTTCCTCATAATGACATAATTTCACATTTTATTTAAGTTCAAACGCTTGGTCTCAAGAAGTTCTTTTTTTTTTAATGTGGCTTCTCAGCAATTTAACCCTTTATTTTTGAAACATTTTTTTCCCAGATGACTATTCAACAAAATATTCTTGAAATATGTCACCAACAGTTGCTATGATTTTGTTTTGTCATTTTTTTATGCGCTTTTATTAACAGTCCTTTGATCATAGGTATGTTCATAATGGAGGATGACCGGTTTGGCAGCAGCTCTACCAGTACGTTTTTTCTTGACATCAATGAAGATACAGAGCCAGCATTTTATGATCGACCTGGACCTATAAAGGATAAAAATTCATTCCCTTTCTTTGCTTCTAGTAAACTTGTGAAGAATCGTATCTTAAATTCGCTTACTTTGCCTAATAAAAAACATCGTAGTAGCAGTGATCCGAAAGGAGGGAAACTGTCATCCGAAAATAAGACAAACAACAGGCGGATCAGAACACTTACGGAGCCCAGTGTTGACTTTAATCATAGTGATGATTTCACACCCATATCCACAGTACAGAAGACATTACAATTAGAAACTTCATTTGTTGGGAATAAGCACGTTGAAGACACTGGTAGTACTCCAAGTATTGCAGAGAATGACTTAAAATTCACCAAGAGTCTTGGTACAGAGAATCACAGAGAAAACACAAGCCGAGAGAGATTAGTTGTAGAAAGCTCAACAAGTTCACATATGAAGATACGTAGTCAAAGTTTTAATACAGACACTACAACAAGTGGCATAAGTTCAATGAGTTCAAGTCCTTCACGAGAGACAGTAGGTATCGATGCTACGACTGTGGACACAGACTGTGGAAGTATGAGTACTGTGGTAAGTACTAAAACTGTTAAGACAAGCCACTATTTGACGCCACAGTCTAACCATCTGTCTCTCTCCAAATCAAACTCCGTGTCCCTGGTGCCTCCAGGTTCTTCTCACACACTTCCTAGAAGAGCACAGTCCCTTAAAGCACCCTCTATTGCTACGATTAAAAGTCTAGCAGATTGTAACTTTAGTTACACGAGTTCTAGAGACGCCTTTGGCTATGCTACGCTAAAAAGATTGCAGCAACAAAGAATGCATCCGTCCTTATCTCATTCTGAGGCTTTGGCATCACCAGCAAAAGATGTGCTGTTTACCGACACCATCACCATGAAGGCCAGCAGCTTTGAGTCCAGGTTAACACCAAGCAGGTGAGCAAATGCACATTTAAAAATGAACAATAGTGGTTGCATTTTAACAGACTTAACTGGAAAGCACTAGACAGGTTTTACATCTACATAAGCCTCAGAACTGACCAATTGTAATTGTTTACTATGGTAGGCTCTAAGCTCCTAGTTACCCGATATGTTTTGAAATGGATTCTTGCAGCCGCGAGGGGGGAAAAGAAATTCTTTTAGGCCCTGAAAATAAACATCTATGGTTTGCAAGGACACACAAGTCACAAGCTTTTTTTTATTTCTCGCTTCTGCAAGGATCGATTTTAAAAAGAAGCATGTCGGGGGAATCAGGAGCTTAAGACCTACAATAACAAACAACCTTTTCAGGTAGGTCAATTTAAGGCTCCAAAAGTTGACCTTTATTATTATTATATTTTTTAAGTAACTACAAATTTTAGTAAAATTCTTTTCAGTTTGTCTTAAGTAGCTGTGATTATTTAGTAGGAACCTAATGAACATTAAATGAATTACTTAACCCTCAGGATTCAGCAGTAGTAGTTTGCCTATGCTCAAGAACTTTTAGGGAATTTCTATGCCATATCTAAAAATTGTGACCAGGTTGGTCGAAATAAACAATTTTGATTTTACCTTTAAAATATATGCAATGTAAAATTTGATTGTTGCAAAGGTTCTGTACCTTTTTTTTTTTTTTTTGGTTATTGTTGGGCCAGATACTTCTAACAATTTACTTAGTTTTTGTTATTAATTCCCATTTATTTAAATGGATTAGTATTTGTCAAATACTGAGAAGAGTGCTTGACACATACCATCATCAATTAGCATTATGGGTAGTTATTTCCTTATGTAACCCATTTGGCTTTTACAGAACCAAATTCTTAATAACATTAAGAAGTTATTAAGCAGTTTTATTTCAGTAATACTAATGCATTTAGTAGAAGGGGTTCCTTTGTAGTAGATAATAAATTTTATCCCATTTGATAGAATTTTATAAATTATGCAGTAATGTCTCATGCAGGAACTCACCCATCTTTGGCAACCTCATCAATTCAGAACAAAGGCAAATCTGTTAATAGCTCACTAGTCTCAATCTATGCAGTAAGGTTCATGAATTGTATTCAGAAGACCCACATTCAAAGTTGATACTTATCCTAACAAGCTTGGATATCAGGTTTTCAGACCTATGGGAGCAACAATTAGAAGCTTCTGATTGGTAGGAACACTATAACAGGAAAGGACAGCGATAAAACTGGTAGCAAAGAAGGGAGCTTTTGTATTACAACAAAGTATTTGAAAATTCAGAGACCACTGCAGTAGCCAGAGCAGTCACGTAGCACAGCAAAATAAGCAGTAGGAGTTGCACCATCGTACAGCTCAGTGCAATAACCAAAGAGCTGTTATGATTTGATACTATTTGGTTGATTATATCCCATTGAAGCAGGCCATTTCTATCCAAATTGATGAAGGCATAGATTAAAGAGTTGTACTGTTTAAATATTCCTAAGAATAGACCAGAAAAGACAGCTATCCCAAATCACTTATTTCTTAACCAGTCTGGGTTCTTAGAATCTTATTTCCTATATTCTCTGTTAGACCAGAAGAAAGTTATTTGGAAATTTTACTCCTGGAGTAAAATGCCAACTTACTGGCATTATATAAAGGATGAATAGGTGTTTTAATTTCTTGGGAGGGAAAAAAATAAAAACAAGAAATAACAGTCATGAGACAGGAACAGCTTGTACAAAGGCATGACGGCATAACAGGACTTTATGTTCGTCAAATCTTTCATTTGTTTTTCAAATTGTATTTAGTACTTACTGTGTGTGGATCAGGTTCCATGGAGGAAAAAACTGTGTCGGCATTAGTCTTTCTATTCCTACTTCTTACCTTTGGTTAGTTCAGAGAAAATGAAAGTGATGGACGCTAACTACAAATTTACTTCAAAATAATAGTTTGGAATCCAGGCTGAGAAGGACTATTATTATTTGTTTTGTTTTCTTATAAAATTAAAAGGGTAGGCATGCAGATACATACCTATGGTACAATGGATAGCATGAGTCCAGCAGTCTTAAAAATCGTATCTCACTGAGATATTTCCTTGGGACATGGTAGAACAAACAATGAAGTAGGAATCCTTAATCCTAAATTCTAATCCTGGCACTGAGTGAATGAACTTGAAGAAGGTTTCATAAATTATGCTGTAATGTCTCATCTGCCTAGAGTTCAACAGCTTTGCAAAACTTCATCAATCCAGAACAAAACCAAGCAGACCTCATTTGCTCACTATTATGAATGTGTGTGGGAAAGTTCATGAATTTTGAAATATCTAGGCCTCAGTTGCCTCATCTAATAGAATTTGGACTAGATCAGTGAGTGGTTTTAAGCTTTTCGAATGTTGCTTTTTAAGTAGAGAATCTCTCCACAAAAACATTTCTATGGAAACCCAATATGCGGAATAGATTAAAATGGAGCTAGTCAGTTGAAATAGGGATTGGGAAGGCAAGTATCCACCACCTCCTCCACCTCCAGTACTCCTTTAAGAGTTTTATGAAGTAAGAGAGGCTTAACAATTTAATTTTAAAACCACTGACCAATTTTATGAAATTTGTCAATTTCAGTTAGGAGTCTTTTAAGCAGAAATTAGGAGTGGTTTTTACTATGATAATTTTTTTTTTTTTAGATTTTATTTATTTGTCAGAGAGAGAGAGAACACAAGCAGGGGCAGCGGCAGGCAGAGCAGGCAGAGGGAGAAGCAGGCTCTCCGCTGAGCAAGGAGCCGGATGCGGGACCCTGGGATCATGACCTGAGCTGAAAGCAGATGCTTAACCGACTGAGCCACCCAGGCGTCCCAACTATGATAATCTTAATAGCTACGATTTTGAAGGATTTTGTGTGCATTATAAAATAATTCCTTTTTAAAATATCAGGCTACATTGTTATATTTTAAATGACTTGGGTTTCTAAATGCTAGTGTACCTTAACTGTGGAGCCTTGTGTAGTGCCTTGTATATACAAAGCAGGTGCCTAGTAAATATTTTTAGGATGTATGTTGCATGAATAAGAAACCTTTATCTTAAGGAAGTATCAGTATACCATATTTATTATGGAGTCACTAGTAAGGAGTGTATTGCAGAAATATCAGTGCTTTAAATAAAACTGTCTTGTAATATTTACAAATGGTAACATTATTGCTGTTGTGTTTCTTCTCTGTGACATAAATCTTGTTGCTAAAGCATTAATTACCACACAAAGGATGATAAGTATTCTTATTTTTCATAAAAATAATGTTAAATGGAGTTAATAGACATGCCCTTAGTTGTATGATAGCAAATTTACTAGTTTGAAATGATTGTGAAGATAGTCCTTGGATCATACCTGTGACTTCTGAGGACTTTTTTTTTTTTTTTTAAATTCTAGATATTGAAAGTTATCTTAATTGCCCACCTTTTCACTTTTACCTGGGAGGCCATAGTAGTTGTTTTTCGAAACAGGCTCATTATGGATGGTCTTTTGTATATCATTTTATAACAGCTAAATGATTTCAAGTGTTTATATGCTATTAATAAACAAGATGGCACTGTTTAATACTTGGCTAGCTACTTATCTTTTTGAAGTTAAAAAAATAAATTGTAATTCCTCTATATGATGAATATTACAAATCAAGAAACTAATGCAAGTGGGATTTTTTTTTATGGTTTTATAGGTTCATGAAAGCTTTAAGTTATGCTTCATTAGATAAAGAAGATTTATTAAGTCCTATTAATCAAAATACCCTGCAGCGATCCTCCTCAGTGAGGTCCATGGTGTCCAGTGCAACGTATGGTAGTTCAGATGACTATATTGGTCTTGCTCTTCCAGTAGACATCAATGATATATTCCAGGTATCATGAATTCTATTTTCCTATTATTTCATGTTGTACAACTGCTTACTAGAAATTACAGTTTAGAGTGAATACTATTTTGGGAGAAGATAATTTTTTTTAAAGCAGTTTTGTTTAAAAACATTTTATGATGAAAATTATTTCACCTTTCTCAATTTATTCTGTACTTTTTTATTTAGTATTTCCAAGTCCCCAGAACATTATGCTTCCTTCTCTTCCCAGACCAAATCAGCATCTTGTTTGATTTCTTATCGGTATATTCTCTATAGAAGTTTAGTGACTTCTTAACTTTGCTTTTTAATCACATTTGACTTATCCTTGTTTTTTTGACATTGAACACAAAGTTGTGTAAGTTTGAAGTATACAGTATGTTCCTTTTTTTTTTTTTTTTTTTAATAATCCTTGAACCTATTTATCCTGTACAGGACAGCCACATGTGCCCAGTCATATAAGGTGGTCCTAATCCCATGAGATACTCACAAATACCTACATGATAGATAGTATTAAAGAATCCACATTTGCTTAGGAGTCTAAAGACATTTTAGATAAATTCTAAAAATAATTATTTTAATATTTGTTTAAATTACCAAGAGTAGATAGGAACTTAAAGATTATTTGTTATTTTATCAAATTTTGGTAATTTAACCTTCTTTCGTGAACTTTTTGTTGTACGTTCATGTGCTGTAGTAATTCTATTTAAATTCCATTTCATTTAATCTTGCTAATATTCATAAAGTGAACTTCTTTGTAATTTATCTGTTTTAGGTAAAGGATATTCCCTATTTTCAGACAAAAAACATACCTCCACACGATGATCGAGGTGTCAGAGTGTTTGCCCATGAGGCAGGAGGTAATGCATGGTTTCTCTTCTCATGAGACTGACTCTTCTTTATATTAAAAAGAAAATTCTTTTTAAAACAAAGTGGATTAAAAAGAAAAGCTTTTCAGTAGGATGACATTAAAAATTCAGATATACTTACTTTTGGGTCAACTTAAAAATTATGCCAAAATAATTGTTTGAGCGCATTTAAAACTAAACCACAGTATATTTTTGTGAGGGACTTAAGAAAATGTTCTACCCAGCCTCTCAAGAAGACAAAAACTAGATCATTTGATTCTGTTTTTAAAAACTAGTGCGTGAAAAATTTATAATGCTGATTCCCAAAGGTCTGAGAAACAGGTGTTTGGGGAAAGGAGAGAGAGAAAAACGTACTTATTATCATTACATGATCTCTCTTTGTTATGAACAATAAGATTTTAATGAATATATGCATGTCAGCCATAGATTTAAAGCTTCATAATCTTTTTTTTTTTTTAACAAGTACCTCTTTAGATAGACCCAGAATTATTACGTTTCTTTATGGAAATACTGAGAATAATTGAAATTATGTCTTAATTGTATAATTTTAATTTTCCATTTTGCATTTAAAATTTTATATTGAAGTAATATAAGCTTATCTGCTAACTTTATTTTCCTAATTTTAAGCAAATTACTCTCTTTTCTCCTCAATTAAGTTTAAGATTTTGAGTCATAAAAAGAGTTCTGGTTTTCTTCCCTAATTTTCTTAATTTGAAAATTCACATGGTTTGAGACATCTTGAAAAGAGGTATCATTGATACTATCTTTATCAGATTTTGTTTCATATTTACTTACGCACAGGTCTTCCATCTGGAACTGGAGGTCTTGTAAAAAACTCTTTTCACTTGCTACGACAGCAGATGAGTCTTACGGAAATAATGAATTCAATCCATTCAGATGCTTCTCTGTTTTTAGAAAGTACGGAAGACACTGGATTACAGGAGCATACAGATGATAACTGCCTTTATTGTGTCTGTATCGAAATTCTGGGTTTCCAGCCCAGTAATCAACTAAGTGCAATATGTAGTCATTCAGGTAAGTGATTAGGTCCATCTCCACCTAATTTAAATTGCTCCAGTCACAAATCTTGTCCCACCTCTGTTGACCATCCCTCTTACTCCATTCTCACTACCTCAGCCTTCGTTCGG
Organism: Eumetopias jubatus; assembly: GCF_037043125.1. Taxonomy (NCBI): domain Eukaryota; kingdom Metazoa; phylum Chordata; class Mammalia; order Carnivora; family Otariidae; genus Eumetopias; species Eumetopias jubatus. Next base: position 123,515,233 of record NW_028274811.1, read on the forward strand.
TCCCTCAGCATTTCCCTACTGGAGGGTTGGAGGTAGTGTTTCGTCTCCAAGTTTGGCCCCTGCCGGTTCGTCTTTCGTCTTTCGTACTATTCCCTGGGCTTAGTCTGTTGACGGTTCTTTACTGGCTATTCATGCCGAGGACGCAAGATTCTTCGTGTGATCTATTGTCTTTTTTTTCTTTAATTGGAATTCTTTTTTTTTTGCTTTAATTGGACTATTCTTTTTTTTGCTTTTTTGGACTGATTCTTTTTTTTGCTTTAATTGGACTATTACTAACATAGAATGTTACATTAGTTTTGGATGTACAATATAATGATACAGCAATTGTGTTTTTCTTCTTTTTAAATTATTTTTTCATTCTAACATAATTAACATACAGTTATATTTCAGGTGTATAATATAGTGGTTCAGCAATTCTGTATGTTCATCAAGATAAATCTGTTCTTAATCCTCTTTATCTCTTTCACCCCGGCCCCACCCACTCTCTTCTGGCAGTTATCGTTTTGTTTGCTGTGTTTTAGAGTCTGTTTTGTTTATTTGTGTCTTTTTTCTTTGTTTGTTTTGTTAAATTCTACATATGAGTGAAATCATATGGTATTTGTCTTTTTCTGATGACTTCAGTTAGCTTTATTGCAAATGGGAAGATTTCATTCTTTTTTATGGCCAAGTAATACTCCAGTGTGTGTGTGTGTACATGTACGTGTGTGTGCGCGTGTGTGTGTATGTGTGTGTGCGTGTACACACACACTGAATACACACTTGGGTTCTTTCCATATCTTGGCTATTATAAATAATGCTGCAGTAAACATAAGAGTGCATATATCTTTTCAAATTAGTGTTTTCGTTTTCTTTGGGTAAATACTCAGAAATGGAATTACTGGATCATATGGTATTTCCGTTTTTAATTTTTTTCAGGAACCTCCTTACTGTTTTCGACGGTGGCTGTACCAAAGGGCATTCCCATCAATAGCGCATGAGGGTTTCTTTTTCTCCACATCCTCACCAGCACTTGTTATTTCTTGTGTTTTGATTTTAGCCATTCTGACAGGTGTGAGATGATAATCTCAGTGTGGTTTTGATCTGCACTTCCCTGATGAATGATGTTGAGCATCTTTTCATGTGTCTGTTGGCCATTTGTATACCTTCTTTGGAAAAATGTTAAGGTCCTCTGCTCATTTTTAATTGGATTACTTGGTTTTTTGGTGTTGAGTTGTATAAGTTCTCTATATATATTGGATTTTAAGCCATTACTGCATATGTCATTTGCAAATATCTTCTCCCATTCAGAAGGTTATCTTACTGTTTTGTTGATGGTTTCCTTTGCTGTGCAAAGTCTTTTTATTTAGTGTAGTCCTAATAATTTTTTAGTTTTGCTTTTGTTTTCCTTGCCTTAGGAGATATCTAGAGAAATGTTCCCATAGTTAATGTCAAAGAAATTAGTACCTATTATTTTCTCTAACAGTTTCATGGTTTCAGGTCTTACCTTTAGGCCTTTAGTCCATTTTGAATTTATTTTTGTGTATAAATTGAAATTATTTTGTGCAAGAAAGTGGTCCAGTTTCTTTCTTTTGCATGTAGCTATCCAGTATTTCTAGCACCACTTGTTAAAGAAACTGTCTTTCCCCCCTTGTATAATCTTGCCCCCTTGTATAGTTTGTTACAGATTTATTGACCATATAAGTGTGGGTTTATTTCTGGCCTCCCTCTTCTGTTCCAGTGATCTCTGCGTCTGTTTTTGTGCCAGTACCATACTGTTTTGATTACTTTAGCTTTGTACTGTATCTTGAAATTTTCAAGATTACTTGGCTATTTGAGGTCTTTCACCATTCCATACAAATTTTAGTATTATTTGTTCTAGTTCTGTAAAAGATATTGTTGCTATTTTGATAGGGATTGCATTAAATCTGTAGATTGTTTTGGGTAGTACGGGTATTTTATCAATAGTGGTTCTTCTAATCCATAAGTATGGATTATCTTTCCATTTGTTTGTGTCATCTTCCATTTCTTTCATCAATGTTTTATAGTTTTCAGACTACAGGTCTTTCGCCTCCTTGGTTAAGTTTTTCCCTAGATATTTAATTTTTGGTATTATCGTAAATGGAATTGTTTTCTTAAATTTCTCTTTCTGCTACCTCATTAGTGTATAGGAATGCAACATATTTCTTTATATTTCATAATTCCAGGCATGAAAAATGAGTTTTCCCTGCTGTTCCCTCTTTGGCCAGTCCACATCATCCTAAATGTCAGTATTTTACCTGTGAAGCTGTCCCTCACTAAGTCAGATGTTGACATTCCCTCCTCTTCACTCTCATTGCCTTTTGTACATAGATCTCTTATAATCATTATTGGTTGGTTATTTTTTTCCCTTCCACTCATTAAGTTCCTTCAGTGTGTGGACTCTCATGTCTTTCCATTTATATATTTCTAATACCTAGCTGCATACTGCTTTGTGTAGTAGACAGTATGTTTTTGGTGAGAGCAGATTCAGATTCAGCATTCTTATATGATTCAACAAATGACATATGCAGGTCTTCCCCAACTCGTGATGGAGTTACATCCTGATAAACCCATCCTAAGTTGAAAAAAATCTGAAGTCAAAATGCATTTAATATACCTAAGCTTCCAAACATAGATTAGTCTAGCCTATCTTAAACATGCTCAGAACACTGGGCAAAATCATCAACACAAAGTCTATTTTATAAGTGTTGATTGTCTCATGTAATTGATTAAATACTGTACTGAAAGTGAAAAACAGAATGGCTCTCTGGGAACAGAATGGGTGTGTATTGGCTGTTTACCCTCACGACCACATGGCTGACTGGGAGCAGTGACAGGTGTCACTGTCTGGTGTCACAAGAGAGGATCATACTGCAAATCGCTAGACCAGGGAAATTTCTAAGTTCAAAATTCGAAGCAAGAGAGTTTCTACTGAACTTGTACCATTTTTGCACCATCGTAAAGTCCAAGCATTATAAGTTGGGGACCATGTATATTAGCAACTTCAAACTGGTAGGTAATGTGTTTATATATGTGTATAAAGTGTTTCCATAGATACGTTTTCTTGGTGAATATCACCTAGCCACACTCAAAAATCTAGTAATATCAAAGTTCTCTGAGTCACTCTTCTAAATTTCTCCTTGGTGTTCTGATTCGGAGCTTTCCAACTGATGGGTTGTAGCATGCTGATACACCACAGATAGGATATGGGTGTGCTGAGATCATTAATTCCCTCAAATGTTTCCATGCCTCTGGGGCCTGGGTTTGGACAGACCCTTGGACTAGGCACTTCCCACTGTGAACAGCTCTGTCCAGGGCCCCATCATGTTGTAATTATGGCATTTCCTGCGAGTGAGAGGTTTGGGCAGTATTGTTCTGATGTATTGCACACAGTAGAGAGTATTCTGTTTTAAATCATTTGGCTCTACATCATTTATGATATTTTAGTTTCTGCAAGTTCTGCTTCTTCATTTGTATCCTTACTCATCAAATACTTATGAAGTGTACTTACTGTGGATTTTACTTTACTGTTTTCTACTTATTTTATCAAACAAAAAATAGGGAAACCAGCCCCTCAAGTACCTAGTCGCAGGACAGTCACAGCTAATTCTAACCCTTCTGTGACCTGTAGCTGGGAGAGTGATCAGGCAGAGCATCATGAGGTTTGGGACTTGTGAAAGACGTGCTATAGGCAGAAAGGTGCTCACCTTAGCACAGTCATCAGAGCCTCTTAGCTGGCTGGCCAGTGATGTGAAGTGTTACAGTTAAGAGGCAGCAGGGAAGAACAGCTCTGGATTGGGAAATGATTACAGCTTACTACCGATACCCATCTTAGAAGTGTGAAGGGAGGAAAGCCAAATGGTTAAAAAGTCGCCAAACCTTTATTCATTCATTCATTCATTCATGTCCTCAACATAATATTTATTATGCCACTACCATGGGTCAGGCATTAAACTAGATGCCAGAAAAACATTTATGAGAGGGGAAAAAAAAACACTGTTCTTAAACTCTTTGAGCTTCATTCAGTGGGGAAAGCAATGGATGAATGGATTGATTGATCGCTTGATCAGTTGATTATTTGAATATAATGACTGCATTTGTAACAAGTGCCAGCAAGAATAGGTACATGGTATTAGCAAAGGAATAGAACCAAGCAGGCAGGTCAAAAAAGAGATTTCTAAAGAAGTTACTATTGAGCTATGACCTAAAGAATGACTAGAAGCTAAAAAAGTGAAGATGGAGTATAGAAAATTTGAAGAGAGAGTGAACAGCCTGAGCAAAGGTCTTTTCTCAGGGGAGCATGCATGGGGAGTAGCAGGGTCCAAAAAGACACCTGTGTGAATAGAGCTCAGACAGTAAGAGGGAAGGGGATAAATGATCAGCCTAGAGAGATACGCAGAGACCAGATCCTGCAGAACTCTTGCTACCCAAAGTATGGTCAGTGGACTAGCAGCATCAGCATCACCTGAGAGCTTGTCTGAAATGCAGAATCTTGAACTCCACCTTACACAGAGAATCAGAATCTGCGCTTCCACGAGATTCCCAGTTTGTTCATGTGCACAGTAAAGTTTGAGAAGCATTCCTGTAGACCATATTGAGGATTTTGTGTATCAGAAAGACTTCCGTATTGTCCATGGCAGATACTAAAAAATAATCCCTGTGCTATTTAATGATCATTGTAAAGGAACATCAAGACTTGAACACAAGATGTTTCTTTCTCTAAAACTTCTTGTCTGGTGGTAATGGTTCAAAATGTAAAGCTCAGAGGAAAGGCTATTGGAATAAGATATCTGGTAACATTTTATTCTGCATCTGCCACCTTCACAGATTTTTATGCATTGTATGGTTCTAGTGTGCTTAGAGGAATGATTTTTTTTTCCTTAATGAGAATGCTTAACATGTTCAGAAATGGGACCTGATTCTAACAGGTTAGAAATGTTAGGAGTCATCATAAGTTAAAGGTGAGGCTGAAATAGTTTATAACTTTTCAGAAACATGTTGACTGAATGAAGTATAACTTTCTTACTGTTCCTTGTGCTGAAAATACTTTGTCATCATAGTCTCTGGGTAGCTTATCTACTGATTCTAAAATAACATATTCATCTCTTATCTGGTTATTCCGCATTAGTGTTTTTTTAAGTACATCTTCAGTTCTCAGATCTTTGGCAATAGTTTTATTTTTTAAATCAGTGAATGATTAAGTAGCATGTGTTACTTTTAAGCCCCTGAAAGGTACATGATTTCCTTAATAACCAAAATTTTAAAACTATGCCAAATTTATAGATCTTCTTTTCCAAGGAACCAAAGTATTGTCTACTTTAGTATTTTGAAAATTGTAATCTTAGGAAGTGTTTAGGGGATCATATCTATTCTATGGAGAACAGCATAGGGAGAGATTGACATTGGTTTGGTTTCCTGGGTTTTAAAAATAGAGCTTTTTTTTTTCCTCTACTGTGACAATGTGCTATAGTAGAAAGAGTCCTGGACCATCTGTCAAGAGCTCTTACCTTCTGGCTGAGTTGTGTCTCCTCTCTCTGAATCTCTTTTCTTTCATGAGATGAAAACTTTAATTAATTTCCAATATTTCTTATAGTACTAAGGTTGTATGATTTTATAGGTTGCCCAGTGTTACTCCCTAAAAGGATAGCCAAAGACTTCTCAGTGATGTCCCATTTGCTCTGATCACTATAAGTGCTCAAGAAAATTTTAAATCAAAAAAGTTAATGTCACGTTAGCAACACTGAGATGTTTGGTTGACTTCAGAATCCCATCTAGAAGTACCTTAGCAGTGCCTGGGTAGTGTAGTAAATTTAATTCTAAGGAATGAACTGATAAGCTCAAGGAAGTGTAATTCTTATATTGGTAATTATTAAATGGGGAGAAAAGCAAGTCATAGAATAATAATATAGCATAATCCCACTTACACACCCAAAGAACTAGAAAAACAAATTTAACGTAGCAGAACTTAAAAGATATATATGTCGGGGGCACCTGGGTGGCTCAGTTGGTTAAATGTCTGCCTGCGGCTCAGGTCATGATCTCAGGGTACTGGGATCAAGCCCTGCATTGAGCTCTCTGCTCCTCAGGGAATCTGCTTCTCCCTCTTACTCCCTCTGTGCTCTCTCTCTGTCAAATAAATAAATAAAATCTTAAAAAAAAAAAAAAAGATATATGTCAGACTTTTAATCGTATTTCCCTTTGGAGAGGTATTTAGTGTATTTAGTGTGGGGGGTGGATACAGTAACTTCCTATTTTATTCTCTATACATCTTTATTTGAATTCTTTAATCGAATATTATTTTTGTAATTTAGGAAAATGAAATTTATGTATAAATGTCCCTAAAATTCAGTAGATTTCACTATCTGAGCAATCCAAATTTACTTTAAAGATCATTATGGGGGCGCCTGGGTGGCTCAGTTGGTTAAGCGACTGCCTTCGGCTCAGGTCATGATCCTGGAGTCCCGGGATCGAGTCCCACATTGGGCTCCCTGCTCGGCGGGGAGTCTGCTTCTCCCTCTGACCCTCTTCCCTCTCGTGCTCTCTATCTCTCATTCTCTCTCTCTCAAATAAATAAATAAAATCTTTAAAAAAAAAAAAGATCATTATGGAAAATAATTGTTGAAAACTGGAAAGAAATCACAAGAAATCGTTTCCTCTATGGTATATAATGAAGCATAGGAATTAAACCATTATGATACTTTAATAGAAATAATAGATTTTTTTCTTCAGACCTTCAAGACATTCCATATTCTGATTGGTGTGAGCAGACTATCCATAACCCCTTAGAAGTGGTTCCTTCTAAGTTTTCGGGGATTTCTGGATGCAGCGATGGAGTGTCTCAAGAAGGCTCAGCTAGCAGCACCAAAAGCACAGAGTTGCTGCTAGGTAAGTTTTCAGATTTAGAGCCAAGCATTGTTAATAAAACTATACTTAGTTTTGTTGTTGTTGATAGATAATGTTAATAGAAATTGTCTCAAACCTACAAGTCCGTTTCATTCAGGTATACTTAGCCAACTCTTGCAACTGTTACTGTCCTCTTCCATTAGAATTTTGTTCCCAAAATGATTGGCAGTTTATGTGCAGATTAGGTGAGATCTTTAGGTAAGATTTAAAAACAAATCTCATGAGTTGTAATCATTTCCTATTGTGATAAAGATAAAATATTTTCATCTTTTGTTTAGGTGTTAAAACAATTCCAGATGATACACCAATGTGCCGTATACTCCTTCGCAAAGAAGTTCTGAGATTAGTCATTAATTTGAGTAGTTCAGTTTCAACTAAATGTCATGAAACTGGGCTTTTAACGTAAGTAAACTAGAAACGTGAGTATTCTTTGTTCTGCTTTTTAGGGTGAAAAGATCCTTGAAATACTTCCAAAGTTAGACCAGCTTACATCAGTAGTTGTGCATGGTATAGCTGTGTGAGGCTAGGTTTTCTTCACGTACTTCAACCAAAATAGCATATGGTCAAAGATTGAACGCAGAGGTAGGTATGTGAATCCAGCCAGTCCTCTATTAAGCTGGACTTTAAAGAGATCTTTAAAAATGTAAAATACCACTCTTCTCTCTGAGTTTTAGAAAATATTTTTCATTAAAATGTAAATATTTATGGGGTGCCTGGGTGACTCAGGCAGTTAGGCATCTGGCTCTTCATTTCGGCTCAGGTCATGATCTCAGGGTCATGAGATTGAGCCCCATGTGTTGGGTTCTGCACTTGGCAGAGTCTGCTTGGGATCCACCTCCCCCCCACATACCCCTCCCACCCCCATGCTCAAGCTCTCTCTCTGTCAGGGAAAAAAAAAAGTATATATTTATGTTAACAAGTAATGGGTTTTGTTTTTTAAATGAATTAAAATATATTCTTAAGTTTTCTCAATTTTAATTTCTAATATGGTAATTATCAATGGCTTTAGACACAAAAAATAAGCTTTTGGGGGTCTTCTATAATTTTTAAGAAAGTATGGGAATCCTGAGACTGAACAGTTTGAGAAAAGCAGGCCTACACAAAAAACAAGTGGTATTTTCTTGGTTTCATTTTTTCCCTGTTTTCCTTTCTTGTAATAAAAGTTGCAAAATTTTAATTCTTTTTATAAATCATAGCAACATGATAAAGGAAAATTCACATTGAACTATGACCATCGTTGATCTGCACTATTAAAAGTAGTGTAGCCCTTAAAAGAAATGCAGCTCAGAGTCTCCTGTGGACCTTTTAAAAAAACAGTAACACAGATGGCAGGGTCCCCCTGCAGACCTCCTGGCCAGATGCTCCAGCAGTAGTGGGTCCTTAGCCTGTGTATTACCCCACTGCACCCCACCCCTGATGCTGTCTTAGCTAAAAGCCACTGTTAGAAGGTGGAAAGATACAAAGAGCCCAGTCAAGGGTATTTCAAACTTAATTTTGAAAATTGTTGAGTCATCCTAGGCTGATAAATAAATTTTGCAATTTCTCATGCTAGTGAAAAAGTATTTCTGACTCTCTAAGAAGCTTTTGGGTTTTAATCATTTTAAGAGATAACCCCAAACTTTAAAATATCTAGTTTAAGTGTGAGGTAGGAATATTTAATCTTCTATATTCTTATGCCATCATTCCAAATAGGCCATCTGATCATTGTCTGGTGGGAAAAAAATATTTTTAAAGTGATATTTTGGATGGAAAAATAGGTGAGTCATTATTAATAGTTTTTAATCACACCATCGTCTTTTCTTTGGTTTTAGAATTAAGGAGAAGTATCCTCAAACGTTTGATGACATCTGCCTTTACTCTGAGGTTTCCCATTTGCTCTCACACTGCACATTCAGACTTCCGTGTCGGAGGTTCATACAAGAATTATTTCAAGACGTACAGTTTTTACAAGTAAGTAAGATTTGTCAAGAATAATTCTGTGTTTGGTGTTAAGTTAAAAGAGACATTCTGTCTATGGATACACTAGAAAGTCGTTCACAGTTTACCACTTCTTTCCTAGATGCATGAAGAAGCGGAGGCTGTGCTGGCGACACCACCAAAGCAACCTATAGTTGATACATCTGCTGAATCCTGACCTCATATTTATGATATATATAGATGAATACTATATATATTCATATTTGTGGATTTCCTAAAAGCCTCAGAAAATGCTGACTGACTGAGCAGCAAGGACAGGAGTATCTTCTGTTCCAGCAATTACTGGTACATGCACAGTTGGAACTGCAGACTTCCCTAACCAAAACAACTTCCTCTTTTCCCTGTTGAGCCCTTGGGGGGTTCATTGCTCATTACCACAGTTTTAAGAGTTTTAGTTACCATTATATGCAAGAGCCAAGCACTGAATACCTACATAGGTTTTCTATTTTTTCATTTTAAGAGCATAATAACAGTGGAACAATAATAGGATATGCAGAAGCACCCTTCACAGTTATTTCTGAATTCTTTTTTTTAGGGTAAATCTAAAGATGCCTTGTTTGTTAACTAACTTGTGGAAACCAGGAATCAGTGTTTCTGAGGCTGCACCCTGCCCCACAGTGGGGTGTGCTGTAACTGCTGGTATTAGAGGAGGAACTTTGGCCCTTCCACATTTTCCTTAATATTTGTAACACTACTTCAGAGGTTTGTAACCTCAAAGCAAAAGAAGAGCCTCAACAACCCAGGACTTATAAGTTATTTTTATGTTACTAGACTTGCAAACAGTTTGTTTTCTGTCTCTTCAGTTTTGTGGCAATGTGTTATTATAGGCTATTTGAACCAATTAAGGTTTTTCACTACAGTTCTTGACTCAAATCAGAACGTCATTTTATAATTCAGAGTATTTCCCATTTGTAGAATGCACATGTTTTCAGTGGACTTCTCATTTTCATCAACTTCCCATATCACCATTTGAAACAGGAACTTGAACAAGCACTATTAATTGAGACCTAAAGCAAAAGAAAGTAAATAACACTTTGGATCTCCTGAGGAAGAGAGAAGTTTGCCTCCGATTTACACATTCCGTGGGAAAAGAAGAGCCATACTTCCTTTTTAAAAAATCATCAATGCAACTTGAATTATGAAATTACATTTTACATTTTACATTACAATTAAAAATTGTAGTGAAAAGCCTTAAGTACCAAATTTTAAAGCAGCAGTAATTTAATTTTTTTATATCAGTGTTCTTGTTTTGCACAAACTAAATGCAGTGATAGGTGAGTTTATCAGTACAGTCATTGCCTTTATCATATTTGTGAAGTTGTTAAGTTGATGAGGGCAAGGTTTTGTTTATTTGTGTGTTTAATTTGTATATGTTTAAAGATATTTGGAAATCTTTACAGGAATTAAACATATATGCAAATTTGTATATAAAAATAGCATGGCCATCACCATTAGAATGCTTGTAAATGAAAGGATTATCTTTTCTGAGGTCTATATATAAATAGAAAAAAAAATCCAGCTGGACTGATTAGGACCCTTTTTTTAATTCATTTGTTTATACCATTTTTACAGTTGCACATCAGCTTTGACACAGTCCTAGTATCTTGATTAATATTTTCCCATAGTACAGATCCTTTTTATAACGGGCTTGTTCTTTGAGATCTCTGTAAAGAACCCTGTGAACTAGAAAACGTAACTCACAGAGATAGGTTTTTTTTGTTTTTGTTTTGTTTTGTTTTTTAATTTACTGGCACTGAAAGTTCCAACTGGGATGAAACATTTCATCTCACTTCATAACACCTCTTTGACTGCACTTCAGTGAATTGTTCTTACATGCACTGTGTAGCAACTTACATTATAACAAAGCAGATAAGGGCTGTAAGCTGCTGCTTATGTTAAAAAGTGGTTCTTCAGATTTTCTCTCATAAAATCCAAGTGAAAATAAAATTATTTTTTTTAACTTTAATTTATCGCTGAACCCAAGTGTTTATTTAAATGTTAACAGTACTTTTAAGAACGTTGCCTGTCACCTTGGTCTTTGGTCTTGGATGATTAAAATGCCTTCCAGAGAACCAAATGTCAGAGTTACTAGACCAAATAGTGGTTAAAAACTCCAAAGGAGGTAATTTAATCTTATTCATATTGGGGTTGACATATTTTAGACATTGATTTTAAACACTACCTCAGTTAATATAGAATATAAAATCTGTGGTTTAATCCCTCAAAAGTTAACAGTAATTCTTTTTTGTCACACACACACACACACACACACACACACACACACACACACACACACACACACACACACACACACACACACACACACACACACACACACACACACACACACAACTGTCCCCATCCCAGACCCTACTTCATTCATCCATCCTGAAATGAAGTCTTTGTTACTATTAGCCTAAACAGTTTTTTTGACTATTACTTTGAAAGACATGTATGTATACATTGTAATAATTGCCTGTAGCACTTAGTTTGGAGAGACAGAGTTTTGTGGTTATCAGTAATCTAAGAAAAATGTCTATACTTAAATGTATAGTGCTATTTGGTTTATCCATGTTTCACTGACAGGTCTAATACGTTTTCAAGTACTCATCTGTATAAAAGTAGACTTTTATGATGAAAAATGCTCACATGCAGTGCCAAGTGATTAACTTAGTGTTTAAAAATATTAAATTATAGCAGAAAAGATTAGGAATGGTGTCAGTGGTAATAGAAATAATTGAGAAAGTCATCTATAAATAATAGATACTACCAGATTATATACCAAAATAATGTCAATACTGTAGTTTTTCAAGATTTTAGAATTAATCTTAGTCCTTATAAATTTGTACTATTGGTAATTATTGAATAATTGGAGGAATTTGGGCAGTTTTGCTGGTTGTAAACTGTGAATATCTAATTGTAAAGTGAATTGTCATTTCTAATTGAAATTTTTTTTCAAGAACAGATTTCAGCTTCACGATACTAAGTAAATACTGATAAATAATAAGGAAATTAGAAATTAGTATTAATAATTAAATATGGTCTAAAATTTCTTATACATTTATTTCCTGTTTATGCCTAGGTAGATTTGAAGGGGGGATGTCTCCCTAATAATTATTCTAATAAAGATTGGTAGCATGAGTACGTTCTCTGAGACAGCGACATTAAAAGAGGCCCTTCGGAGGGTACACACTCTTACACCAGTCACCCTGACAGGCGTACAGCTTCTTCCGAAACGGTAGCTTTAATAGCTTTCAGCTCTTTTATCCAGAGCTTGAGATAATTAAAGCTGAGTTTTTCAGGGCATATTACAGTAGTAAAGTGTTCAACAGTGAGGTGTCAGTGCTTACTTAGATTTGTCTACTGCTCTTTATAAATTTCTTTTTCATTCCATTCAGAGGATGCCTTTTATCCCCACATTAAAGCACAGATCATTGAGCAATAAAAACTAATCAAATTGTCATCCAAATTATAGCTGCAATTGTTTTTGCATGGTAAGAGTGAGGTGCTAATTTTGTGTGAGATCAGCTTTGTAAACTACCTTGGGAAAAAGTCCTTTGGAATTAAGGTTTTCCCCCTTTTGTTTTATGCTTCCAGTGTCTAAAATTCACAATCCATTAAACATGGGAAAAAAGAAAAGGTAGAACTGACAGAGTTTTATGAGAAGAACTGATGGAATAAAAGAACATTTCAGGTTTTCAAAAATGTACGTTGGGAAAGGTCTCCCTTGCCTCCCCATTCAGGAAATCCATTATCACCAGCTTAATTTCAAGAGTATCACTACAGTGAGAGTTTCATTATAAAAGCGTGCTAGTGAAATGAATAGCAGTGCTTATCAGACAGTATTGAAATCTGTGAGAATCTTTCTAGGAACATTCTTTTTTTCTTTTCGTTCCAGGTTCCCAAAGTATTTTTCATTCATAGTAGGTTTTTATGACTCACACAGAATGTGGATCCCCCCCTTGAGTATTTTTATAATGTAGGTGGATAGCTATGCCACAACATGCATTAATTGCACATCTTGTTTGATTTTCTTTACAAAATATTTAATTTGAAAAATATAATTTATGCCAAAAAAGTATACCTTGTAATTTTGCCACTAAGTAGGTTGATTTAGCACAAAATACAAAGTCTTGGGGCGGGGCGGGGGGGCGATAAAAATTTTTCATAGATGATAGTTGAAAAATGTTCCATTACTGGCCTGGCAGAAACCCTGAAGCTGCATTGTAAAACAAATGGTGTAAATTAGTTTTGAAAAGTGGTAAGGGATTGTGAAAAAAATCTCAGACTTAATGCTCCCTAGCCACATGATATCCTTCCTTTTTTATTTAGTAATAAGCTGCTACATATTTGGAGGTTCTGGTGTTTGTAGGTCACTGAACAGACATTGAAATCTGATTTATATTGTATAACTGTAACATAGAAAGAAAAAGTATTTATATATTTTCCGTAAGAATATTTCATTGAGTTGTGTATAATTTAAAGAAGGTTTTCCCCAAATGGTTTTGCTCACCTTGATTTTTTTTGTGTGTGGTTTTCTTGTTTTTGTATAATGTGTACAGTTTATGTCAAGGGCATTAAAAGCCTCCTGAAGCATAATCTTATCAAAGGGATACATTGTTAATAAAATGTACTTAAAATTCTTAAAACTTGTGTTCTGTTTGAAATTTTAAAACAATCAATGTCCATTTGAATTATGTACCACAGAGGCTGATACATGTGACTCCCAGTAAAAATGATTTTTAGGTACCACAGATAAGAGTCTAGTTCAGTAATACGTTAGTGGCTCTTCCAGATGTTTTTAAAATATCCTTAAACATTCTTCATAATCTAATCAAACAGATAGCTTTACAGGTTTTATTTTTAACTTCAGATCATTATAAAGTGTTTGAAAAAAATGGATCTCTTTAGACAGAATAGATCTGAATTTTTTGAGGAAACAATATACAATATAAGTGATAATGATATGATGATGATGTTTCTGTGGAAAGTATTTGATTTCTCAGGCAGAAGCTGTCCTGATCAGATAGGCTATCAGTTCAGCCACCTAGTGGCAAAAGAAAATACCACAAGGGAAATTACCAGGGCTGGAAAATAAAATTCAGTGTCAAAGCCAGGTCAAAGCTAGGTTATAGTTGACTAAATGTGGTAAAATGTATGTCTCACTTTCAGAAATAGATTTGTTTGGATAGATTGGTCTTTAGGCACAATTCTGTATATCATTTTCCCATTGCCTTCTGTATGTTTCTCAACAAAACATAGTTGGCCCCAAAATAAACTAAAAGCACACTTAATAATCAGCAGACAGCTGATCTTTGAAAAATGTGGACCTAAACTTCAGAAAGTTTGTTTCATTTGAAAAAACCTGACTCTTTGGTATATAAAAGTTCTCAAAAATAGAGAGTACTGTCTTAGTCCATTCAGGCTACTATAATAAAATACCCCAGACTGGGTAGCTTACAAACAACAGAAACCTATTTCTACAGTTCTGGAGGCCAGAAGTCTGAGGCCAGAGTGCTAGCACAGTTGGGAGAGGGCCCTCTCCTAGGTCTCAGAGTCCTCGTTGTGTCCTTACATGGCAGAAGGAATAAAACTTGCAGGGTCTCCCTCCTAAGAGCATTAATCCCAAGTACATGAGGGCTCCAGCCTCGTGACCTAATCACTTCCCAAAGGCCCCATCTCCTAATACTGTCATCTTTGGGGGTTAGGATTTCAACATATAAATTTTGAGGGGGACAATCATTGAGACCATAGCAACTACAAAAAAACCCCAAATGTACTAAAACTTTGTTTCTTTAATGGGTTATTTCAGAGGATAAAGACAACTGCATTTGCTTGGTACTTTAAGTTGAATGTATTTAGTTACTGTGTTGTAAATCTTTTAACTGCTAATTCTAAAGGCTTTCTGTTGTATCTGTTGAAGGGTTTCTAAAGTTCTACTTAATGCAAAATGTTTAGTATGTTTTGTAGATTGTTTAAGATGAAAGCCAGTTTCTCCGTGGCGATCTTAGAAGAAATACTAGATTTTGACTAATTCAACTTGATTCTCTCAATAAATACACCTTCTAGTGGAGAATCAGTTTCGCTAGAATCAGCGTTGAGTCAGGTAGGTGCTAGAATGGAAGCAAGCTCCTTTGGCAAGTGCATGGTTCTGCGGTGTGGCTACGTCCCTGCTCCCAGCCTGAGCCATCACGGTACCCTGCATGCAGCGAAGGACCACTCTCCAGGTTGATGCGGTATTTATAGGTCATTAATGCCAGTCCTGCACACCATCAAAATGCCCTGATATTTTTAAAGAACTATTACTAATTTGGCTTTAGGGACTTTTTTTTTTTTTAAGTAGACTACATGCCCAGCGTGGAGCCCAATGTGGGACTTAAACTCACCCTGAGATTGAGACCTGACCTAAAATCAAGAATTAGACATTTAAGCAAACTGAGCCACCTAGGCACCCCTAGGTAAAATTCTTTTTAAAGGTATATTATGGTCATATTAGGAAAACTAGAGCTTAGAGAAACAAATATTTGCAGGTAAAATCATATGATTTGCTTCCAAATAATATCAGGAGGGAGAGTGGAAAAGGGTATAGATGGGCTGAAACAGCCATGGGTTAGCAGCTGTTGGAGCTGATGATATACGTAACGGTTTGTTAAACTATTATACTTTTGTATCATTTGAAATTTTCCAGGAGTATTTTCTTAATCCTAATAGTTCTGCTGACAATACAAATTTCAAAGTTTTTTTTTTTTTTTTAAAGATTTTATTTATTTGACAGAGAGTCACAGTGAGAGAGGGAACACAAGCAGGGGGAGTGGGAGAGGGAGAAGCAGGCTTCCCGCTGAGCAGGGAGCCCGATGCAGGACTTGATCCCAGGACCCTGGGATCATGACCTGAGCTGAAGGCAGACACTTAACAACTGTGCCACCCAGGCGCCCCACAAATTTCAAAGTTTCTGAAGAACACTTCTTAAGGCAATGCTGTTAAGATGGCATATAGTATTGACAATTAAGGTTTTAAATATGAATGTATTTGATGTGATGGGCATGGGAGAGGGATGTTTATAGCCAAAACTGTAGTCATAGTGATATTGTAAGCATAAAGTTACGTAGCCCAGCATTTCCTGTTGGTATGTTGCTATATTTCAGAAAGACATCATTTGACTTAGGACAGTAAGTCTCAAAGTTGAGTGTGCATCCAAATGCCTGGGAGGGAGCTGATGAAATATATAGACTTCAGGCCTCATGTCATGGAAATTCTGATGAGGTGTGGAGCGGTACCCAGAAATTTACATTTTTAGTAAGCTCGCAAGGTGATTTATTGGCTATACTCACTATTAGATTCTCATTTCATTAAGGTAGAGAAAACACAAAATGCAGTGGTGAAATATTTTAATTAGGCTTTTTGCAACAAAAATGACTTCCAAGGTTTCATGGGTTATTTTTAAAAGAAAATCTATATGAAAGATACTATTTACAAATCAGTCTTCACAGCCATTGACATTTATGAGAAAGCAACAAAGAGGCTAAATGATAACAATACTGGCCCCCAAGGTCTTCTCAAAACTATCAGACTAATTGAGATACTTGTTTGTACTATGTTAGAAGTACATAACCAGTTTTTCCAGCAAAAGGTTTAGTTCTATGTAAGGAAAAAGTTGAAAAGCCTGAACAGAAGCCCTGGTTTGTGTTGGTATACCTAGGCCAATTGGCAGCCACCTACCTGGCTTGGAGATGTGGATCTTTTGGTCTCTTGGTTGTGTGGTGTTGATGACACAGTGCACTCTCTTTGGTACCAGAGACCTAGATGGTGTCATTGCCAGCACAGCACACAAGGAACTCCTGATCATACTTGCTTAGAAATGTGATAAATAAACAAAGCATTGATAGGTAGAAGGAAGAGAAAGGAACGGGCATGTACTGAACACCTGTTAGGCATCAGGTGCATTTGTGTATATATATATATTTTTTTTAAAGATTTTATTTATTCATTTGAGACATAGCATGAGCAGTGGGAGAGGGAGAGGGAGAAGCAGACTCCCCGCTGAGCCAGGAGCCTGATGCGGGGCTCGATCCCAGGACCCTGGGATCATGACCTGAGCCGAAGGCAGACCCTTAACCATCTGAGCCACCCAGGCGCCCCTGCATTTGTATATATTGATTCAATGAGACAAAGCTGCTGCTGAGCGAATACAGAATTTCCCACTCTATAGCTTTTTACAATTATGTCTAAACCATGTCCAACAATGAAGTTTCCTTTTATTCATTGTTAGCATTATAGGAATATAAATGAGGGTATTTTCTTGACCCAGACAATTGCGAAGACCAAAGGGTACTAAATGAAAACATGTCACTTATATATAGTAGTTCTTGAAAAAAAGAGGAACCACAAAATGTGAATGGAATTAATAATAACATTTTCTTTTTTCTATTCTGAGGTAGTTGTCAAAAATTATGGTCAAAGACTGGTGTTCACCAGGTAGGAGTGCTGTTGTCTTGACGCTAAGTCCAGAGCTCCTCGGCAGTCCCACTCTGTAACTATAGTAAGCTAAATGGAAAGGCAGTTGTGGGGATCTTACCGATCATTCACATATTTTACCTATCAGATAAGGTCTGTGCACCCAGAAGAGTTCATTTTACTGCATCAACGAACTACAAATTGTTCTCACTTCAAGGCAAGTCTAAAATCTGTTTTACTCTCAAACATTGTGTGACTTTTTCATTAAACACACCCAGAATTAACATTGACAATTTATGGTCTAGTAACAAATCTTCTGTGGCCTTTACTAAAACCTTAAATCTAGTTCCTTTACCCTTAAGATAAGACATAGGGGTAAAACTTAATGGAAATATTTCCTTGCTAAAAACTGAACTTCTAGGACCACAGGCACCCTGTCCAGTACTGAGTGGGCAGGATCTATCCCCATGTCAAGTGCCAGGTCTACTGTTCTAAAGGTGAGCCTGGAACAGACAGCAGCAAGGTAAGCCTATTCCCACGATCCTGCCGTTTCTATGGCAAGCCTGCTCCAAGAAGGGATGTTAAGCTCCATAGCTTCTGACCTTTGAAACCAAGCCAGATTGTAGTGGTCTCGTGTGCCAATGGTGACCGCTCACTGGAATTACGGGCCGAGGCATCAGGTGATGGAATGGTGCCGGCGATGCTCCTTTTTTGCATCTATGTAGCATAAAGGCATAAACCGGGTATACTGATTAGTGGTAGTGTTCACCTTCATCTAAAAGGGTAACGGAAGAGAGGCTGCTACTCCCACTCGAGGGAGGAGAGGCCAGACCCAAGGGTATGGCCATTTGCATTTTATACTCCGAACACAGTGCTGGCTCTGGTGGATTTGTGGGGAGAATGAACTTGTCTCCAGACATGGCTGAAGCCAACTGGGACACGTAATTTAAATTAGTTTCTCCGGCTGGAATTTCTCCCAGGGAGTTCATGTAGTTTTTTTCTAGTGCCTTTAGTAAATTTTCAGGTGATGTCAACAGTCCCAGCTGACTTAGTGGAGCTACAGGGGCCACTGGGACATGGCCACAAGAAGCCGAGTCAGAAGCTGCCTGGTTATAGGTAAAGTTCTCAAAACAGATGCAGGGCCCAGGGCCGGAGTAGCTCTTCTCTGTTGGAAGGAGGTAAAGGTAGGTGGCCTTGGAAGACTCAGTTTCTGTGAGTGACTTCCTAGTGCCTTCCTGCTTGTTTAGAACTTCAATAGAGTCTGGAACACAGTCTTTGATACTCATTATTGTTAGGCGAGGATTCTCCTGGAACAAACAAAAAAAACATGTGAATATGAAGTGTGTGTGTATGTCAGAGTATATAAAGTATGTGAAGTGCACTCAAGGCTTCAGTTTTTTGTGTGTTTCATCCTAGTCACAAGTTAACTGGAGGTGATGTTGCAAACCAAAGGATTTCCCCCGATGGAAGAACTCTCAAGGCTCTATTCACCCATTTCATGGCTATGGGAGCCAAGGTGGCTGTTGCTTTGTTATATCTTCCTGAGGAGTTCTCGAAAAGTATGATTAGAGCCCCAACCCTGGATTAGTCTTTAATAGATATATGGCACACATACAATTTCCCAGCATTTACCTTGGATTTTATTAATGACAGAACACTACTCTTGTAAGGATCTGGAATGTCAGGATAACACTTCTCCTTCATCCTAGAAAACAGTGAAAATTGGACTGAATTTTGCAATATAGTGACTAAGAGAACTCTGGAGCCGGATTCCCAGGTTCTAAACCTTGCTCTGTCACTTACTAACTGTGTGACCTTGGGCAGGCTATGCTTATATCTACTCGCTGATTCAGTGGAGATAATGACGGCGCCCAGGGTGTTGGTGTGAGGACTGAATGAGCTGTATGTAAACCACTTAGAATACTGCCAAGCACACAGTACGTGGACTACCAGTATTAGAGCTATGGTTATTGAACAGGTTTTGCAGTCTTTTTCAAATGGTTATTGCTTTCCTTATGTATTGACCTGGAGAGCAAAACTGTTTAAAAATTTTCATATTTTCATCTAAGTCTCTGTCCTTTGCCTTTTCAGCACCTTCTCTCATTATTCAATGTGATTTCTAGCTTCTTAAACTCCTTTCTAGATCTTTTTTTCTCTGACTTCTTGGATAAAAATCTTCCCCACACACTTACCACTGACTTTTCAAGTAGCATATGATCATGATGAGCAAAATGCAGAAAACCATAGGGAGTATGATACGTATCAGTATAGGGGCTGGAGAAGAAAACAAAGTGGTATTTTTAATGAGTACTTTTCCCTCCTCAAAGGCACAAAAGTAAGTTTAAGACTGAAATTAATTTTACAGAGTTGTTATTCTTCAAAAGTCTATTTATGCAATATTCAATCTGAATTCTGGCTGATGGGGTGGGGGGTCTACCAACCAACCAACACAGGGACCATCTGCTGTCAACACCTTATGACTTGGATTCGTTCCCTCTTTTTTTTTTTAAGATTTTTTTAATTTATTCATTTGAGAGACAGCAAGCAAGAGCACTAGTAGGAGGGAGGGTCAGAGGGAGAGAGAGAGAGAGAGTAAGAGCACAAGTGGGGAGAGGGTAAGAGGCAGAGGGAGACGCAGGCTCCCCACTGAGCAGGGAGCCCGATGCGGGGCTCGATCCCAGGACCCCAGGACCATGGCCTGAGCCCAAGGCTGACACTTAACTGACTGAGCCACCCAGGCGTCCCTCGTCCCCTCTTCTGACAAACTGGGTCACTACTTCCAATTCTTCACTCCCTCCTTGTATTAGAATTATACTCCCCACCTTTGCCAAAGCTTCATGGTGGGTGGAGTGTACTTTGTCCCTTGACTGGGGGCTCAGCCACATGACTGTATTTGGCCAATGGGCTGGCAGTAGTTGTAATCCTAGTAGCTGCTTTAAGTGCCCTTGCACAGGAGTGGGGTTTGATTTGGGGATGGGGATGTGGTGGGTAATGTTGGCCTTTTGCAACAGAGGGCAGGCCTGGGTAGATGCCCAGCCCAGTGCAATGAGGCAGCACAGGGGTCTGGAGGCAAGGACATGCAGAAAGGGAACAGGGTGCCAAAGCATGCACCTCAACAACTGGCTCACAGTTAACCCTGACAGCAGGGAGGGGAAAGAAGCTCTCCTCCTGACCCGACTAGACAATACTTGGCCCTCAGATCCCTACTTTTGACTACTATAATTGCTTTTAAGATTTGGTTAACTTATGGACTTATAACTTATTTGAGAACAAGCCTGGGGACCTAACCATGAGAGTTTCCAAGTTTCAGGCTGGTTTTGCTAAACTTTTTATTGAAATGCAATACTTGTGTTCAGAAAAGTGCTCATAAAGTAAGCTCGATGAATCTCACAAACTGAACATAGCCATGTGACCAGCACCCCGGTCAAGAAGGCGACCATGCTCAGCTCCCCAGAGAGCCCGCCCGGGGTCCCCATCCAATCATGATCCCCTCCCAAGATCACCACTGTCTTGTCTTAGTGCTCACAACAAGAATGGCATTTGCCTCTTTCTGTAACGGAACCCTGCAGCAGGAGTCAGGTCTGGCTTCTGTCATGGTGCATGGCATTTGTGAGATTCGCCCACGTTATTATTGCGACTGTGGGGTGTCATTGTCATTGCTGTGATTAGGTAGCAATGGATTTTCCTCTTTAATAATAACCAATATAATCAATAGAGAGGCACAGCCAATGCTAAGGGAAGGTTTAGCATGAATAAGGGAGATAAATGAAAGCCAAAAAATATACTTGAGGTAAAGACAATTATTTGTATTATATTTTTGGATAATTATACATTATACATTGTATTATGTATGTGTACACACACACACACACACACACACACACACACACACACACACACACACACACACACACACACACACACACACACACTTCTACCAGCTAAATGAATACCAAAGTTGGGATAAAAACAGCTGGAAATCAATTTAAAGTTTTAAAATTTACCCCCAAACAGCAAGAGTGCTCAAATAATGGAAATCGATGACTGAAATCTTAATCTGAGTCCGAGAGTTCTGACCTTTGCCTGGGAAACCGGAGGAGTGAGCAGCACTGAGGGCCCCAGCCTGCCGGCAGAGTCGTGCGCAGCATGCCTGGGCCAGCAGCTCTACCCGCCGCGGCCATCCCGTCCCCCACGGCCCTGCCGCCCCAGAGGGAGCCTGCCCGAGGCCCGAGGAGGACTGCTGGTACTTGCAGCAGACTCCTCGGCGGGTCTGTTTCTCAGGGAGGGCAGTCTTCCACCACCTGCCATGTGATACCCGCTTCTCCCCTTCTTCCTCTATCACTGTGTGCTTCCCCCACCACCTTCCCGTTGGCTGGAGTTCTGCCTTTACCGTCAGTGCTATTCTCCCTGCCTTCTCCTTTCTCCTTCTTCCAAGCCAAATGCAGTTTGAAAATGGATCTCTTTATCTCACCTTCCCCCCCCCCAATCGGCAAACACCAGACTCGTGAAGGAACACTTCTTGCCCCTGCCCGATCCCTAGCCGACCCTACCACACCTCTCGCAACTGCCCCCAGAAAGGCAAAGTCAGGAAGCAGTTGGCTCGCCACGGAGGGAAACCAGCCAGAAGGCCGGCTGCAGAAAACACCCGCCCTCCTCTAGACAGAGGGTCTGGGGCTCTTCTGAAGTGGACATGAAACCATGCCTTCTGGAATTTTCAAACCATTTTGGGACTGAGTTCCAGGGCGTGCCTCAGGACGTGCCTGTCTTCCCCGAGACAGGCCAGGGGAAGGTTCCAGGTCGTAAGTCAGTCAGATTGGCCCCACTGTTTTCTGGTTAATGTAGTGGGATTCTGTATAACATTTTTTTCTGAAACAATCTCATCTAGAGACCTAGAGACAGAAGGAGAAGAAAGGTTTAAAAACTCCTGATCTCGACAAAGCCCAGGGCAGTGTGTGTGTAATCTGTTAGTTTCCCAGCAACATCTAAGGGAAGAGTTTTGATTCAAAAACTCACAGTATTCATCTGGAGTTGTGACCTTTGTGAAAGCGCCATGGGGGCCCTCGCCAACACTGGTGTACGGGGTGACCAAAAACTCATAGAAGGATTCCGGCTGTAGGTTTTCCACAACAAATGTCTTTTGTTTTGGGTTGTCAATTCTGTATTTGCAACACACTGCATCATCTGTAATTCAAAAAAAAATCATTTTCAGGAAAAATAATTATTAAAGAGTGAGAGATCTTGTGACAGGGTTGGGCACTAATACTATTGACTCAGTGCTGTCAACATCTTAAACCAATCAAAAATTGAATCATGATTCCATCACTCTGGGTCATTGGTAAAATTTTTAGGAGATGGCAAGCAAAACAGAGCAACCACGAAACAAGGGATGCTGGTGATCCAGAAAGAGCCCATGAATCTGCGAGACACAGTAAGAGCTTCAGAGAGACTTAAAAAATACATTGTAAGAACCTTTAACAAGGTCAAAAGAAAAAAAGAAAAAGGAGTTAGCAAGAAAGTTTCATAATTGGCAGGTTAGGGAGCTGATGGTACTCAAATGCTTCCAAAAATACCACTTTGTTTTAAGTAAGTTACAATACTGACCCCCACCATCTTGCCCACTAATTTGTTGAAGAGCACGTTGGACCATAAAGGCATGCAAGAACAGGATTCAGCCTGGCCATGGTCACACATGGCCACCTTTGTTTTGTTTTTTTATTAAAGATTTTTATTTATTCAACAGAGCACAAGCAGGGGAAGCAGCAGAGGGAGAGGGAGAAGTAGGCTGAGCTGAGCAGGGAGCCTGAGGACCCCGGGACCATGACCTGAGCCAAAGGCAAACGTTTAAGCCACTGAGCCACCCAGGCGCCCCCCCCCCCCCCCCGCCACCTTTCTAATAGTGGTCTTGCATAGTGAGGTCTTGAAAGAGTAAACAAACAAAACCGTCACCTGAAAGAACTGCCTTTTCAGATCCAGAGTGGCACTGCCCCGCCTTGGATTTCAGGTACACGTGGTACCCTTGTATAAAACTGGGTTGGGATTCAATGGAATAATCCTTCCAACTCAGAGTGAAGGAGCGGGAGGTCAGGTTACTCATGACCACTTGAGGGTTGTCTGAAGGAGCTAGGAAAGGAAGTTGGGGGAAGGAGAGTCATCACCTGGAAGTAGCTCCAAGCACTCAACGTAAACTGAAAGTAGAGCCACAGCCAAGTCTGGAGACTGGAGGCACTTATGCCAAGTTCAGGGATTTTCTCTTTTTCTCTGGGGGATTCGAGCCTTGACATGGTTTGTGAGGGCTGGGAAGGAGTTGGGCCATCTTCCTGTCCAAGTCTGGCCTTTCACAAGTGAAGAAAGGGACAGCCAGAGACACTCAACAGCTTGCACGAGGTCACCCAGAGGAAAAGTGAATAAAGGGTTTCTTAGACTTCCCTGTGCTCTTGAATTCTAAATAGTGTTTGACAGAAGACCCTAGCAGAGAACAGACGGAAGGGGGTATTTGAGGAACTCTAGTTCCTGCGTGGTGACAATGCCAAGCCATCCAAGTGTCACTGAAATACTCCGAGGGTGTTTATTCTGAAGGCTTCCTGAGCCTGTTTCCCACACACGTGTATGTATACCCGGTCTGTGCGCAGAGACATGCACACCAGCAACACGCCTCTAGTGGGTCTCAGATGGCTCCCACAGATGGAGATGTGGGAGACGTGACCTGATCACTGCAAGGCAGGGGAGGTCCCAGGTGCCCAGATTTCAGTGGGATCAAATTGCCTTCTGTTGCTGGTGGAATCACAGTGAAAATTCTGGGGGGGGGTGATTTCACAGTATGGGTCAAAGTTCTTAAAAACTGTAAAAGAAATGAGAAACTAAAGCCTTTTGACTCAAGTATTCTAAGACTTCATTTAAAAACCATTATTGTGGATATGGATGAATGATGGGGACTCAGAGGGGATAAGAGATTGGGCTAAGGATAAAGAAGACTGAGCATTGCAGATGGAAAGACACCTGAAGATGGATTTTATAGTTTATAGTTGAAAAACACTGTAATCATCTTAAGTGTCCACCAACAGGTGATTTGACACATGCAAACAAACACTTGGCAATGATGTAGTTAAATAATATTTAGTGACATGAGTCAAAAACTGCATAGAGTAAGATCCCATTTTTATTTAAAAATGTATATCTGTACAGAGAAAGGAATACCTGGATATACATTAAATATTAACTCCGGATATTTGCCTTTGGGTGGTAAAATTAGCAATGAGTTTGTTTTCTTCTTTTGCATAACATTTTATAAATTGTCTTTAATGAAAAGGTTTATAGTTTATGATTAAAAATATTTTTTAAGACCTAATTACCAGAATAAATGGGACACTGAAAATTAGGAAAGGTGTTGAAATATACCTAAATCTACGGCTAGGATCTCTGGATCGTTCTGAACAAGTCTGCCCACGGACACATTACATGCTGTAAACTTACCCAGTTCCTGGGAGTATCCTGTTTTTTTCTCTAATAAATAAGGAACCCTTTCTGTAGAAATTCCATAAATTCTGAAGTTGTATTGGACCCCTGGTCTGAAAGCATCTAGGGAAGAAAGGTCAACAGATTTTCAGTAACACAGTATGACATTCTCTTTATTTCTGAAAAGGAACAGAATAAGAAATGAATTGGTGTCTCCTAAATAATTTCCTCCTTAGGGTTTCTGCACTTTATCTCCACCATCTTCCCTGCTTCCGTTGACCTTGGAGTCCTCCCCTGTCTCCAGCGAATCCTGCAGGGACTGTCCTCTACACCATCCTCGCCAGCATGAGCTCTCGGATGCCCACGTGCAGGGAACCCAGGGCGGAATTCAACCAGACACAGAAAACAATTTTAAAGTCTTTTGTGACTCCGAGCCCCCACCCCCCGCCAGCAACTTGTCTTCTCTCGCGCCCAGGAAAGCTGAGCTTCTGGAAGGCTTCGCTGGCGCTTCCTCGCTCCCCCCCCCTACCGCACCTGCACCTCTGCAATCCACCTTCAGCCCCCGCCACACAGCCCACTGCTCAAACCAAGGGCCGCCTCACTTCCTCACTCCCCAACCGCCACTGAACGCCCTCCCTGGCCTCTGGCACCCTCTGGATGCTAAGTCCCACATCTTTAGCCTGGGCCCAGCAGATGGCGCTGCTGACCACCCCCCCCCCCCACTCAAGCCACGAACCTACACTTCTTTGACTTTGCTAAACTAGCAATCTTGAAATTACAACTCCAGGTTCTACATTTTTCCACTGAAAGTGAAGGAGTTGACGATTGACTCCTACAACTCCACGTCCTAAATCTCCCAAATCCCTACATTTCTTTGCTTTTGTAAAAGCACCCTAACAGTTGGGGTTATAATGCCCCTTTGCCATTCGAGACCACTGATTTCGAGGTATAAGTTCATAAAAATCATGAAAACCTATCACAGGCTTAGGTCCAGATAATCTCTGTAAAAGTAGATTGAAGGCCAAATCTTAGGCCACATCATTGTAAAATGAACTCCTAGCATCCATGCTGGATTTGTCACTTCAAAATTATTATTTAGCACAAACTAGCTGTGAGATGGTCCAGAGGTCCTAGCTGACTTGCTGCGAGGTGGATGGAACAAGATGGTAATATGCAGGGTTCTTCTTACCTGAGCTAACAACTGTGCTTGTGGTAGTAGGACCTACGCTTTTCCACTGGAGATCACAGAGCGGGCCCCGAGGATGGTCACACCACTCCACAATGTAGCCTGTGACGTTTCCGGGCTGGGGTTTCCAAGACAGAGAGAATCCATCCTCCATGCCTTTAACTCTTTCTTCTTCAACTTCTTCTATACATTACAAATAGAGCCATGCTTCAGATAAAATTAATTGTACATTTGAAAAAAAAAGTGTTTAAAGAAGAAAATCAACTTGAGCATGCACTGTCTCCAACAGTTAAGAGCCCTATCCCTTCAGTGGCTACAGAAGCTTGGGGGCGGGGTAATGTTTTCATGGGTGTTTTCCTGCCTCTCACTTCCCAGCAAATATTCACTTCTGCCCTTTGGATGCCTCTTGTGCTAATCTTCTGAGCCCAACCAGACTTCAGGCCCTAAAACAAGGGTGAGCAAACTACTTCCCGCATCACAAATCCAGCCTCCAAACCTTGCTTTATGACCCCTGAGCTAAGCAGGGTTTTTAGATTTTTAAAGAGGTGCAAAAAAAACAAAGCATACAGGATACAGAACAGAGGCCGTATGATCTGCGAAGCCTAAAATATTTACTGTCTCTCCCTTTGCCCGAAGAAGTTGTTGCCCCCATGTCTGGTACTTGGTACTTTCCAAAACTCTCTGTTAAACAAATGAATAATTGCGTCTTAATTCCCCCACACCATGCCAGCTGCTCCTCCACGGACCACTACTTCTTTGATGTTAGGGGCAGAAATTGAGTGAGAACGACAAAAGAAAGGAAGTTCGGCTCTGTACTAAGTTGGATCATGTAGGGATGTGCCCAGTCCTCATGACCCAGGCTGCCACCTCAACCTATTTCATATGCCAGGGTAGTTTCCAGGCGGAAACAAGTGATATAATCTCAGTGGACTCGCAGTTCTACTGATTTCAGGCGGAGTGACCCTATACCTTGGGGGACGAGAATTTCTCCTACTTCCCGAGGCTGCCCTCACAGCCTGCCACTGTTCATAGGCTCACTCGCGTGAGAGCAGAGCCAGACCAAGGAGGGGGCCTGCAGGCAGCTGCTTAGAAAAGCAATCGAGGAGGAGCAAATACTGCATGGCACAGACTTAACATTTACTCATTCTTCATCTGCAATTTAAATTTAACTGGGCCTCCTGTATTTCCTTTGGCACTCCTAATTACAACTGGACATTGGTGTGAAAGCACAGTGTTATTAATTGTTCTAGATAATAACTAGGGGATACCCAAAGGAACATGTAGCTCTAGGTATAAGACAAAGGGTTCCCTGTGAAGGCCTTTGTATATACCACCTACAAGTCTTCCTTGTCTTCTTCCATTAGAGAAATAAATCTCTCTCACATCAACGCTGACATTTTTTCACCTTACTTATTCACACTGGCTGAAATTTCATCCCACACTCAGAATCATAACTCTTATCAAGCTGCTTTTTGAAAACTGCAAGTTATGTTTTGAGAAGTAGAGACAGAGGTGGAAAGGAGAAAGGAAATCTTTCTCTTCAGTCATTCACACTCTAGCATGAATTGGTTTAACCTTAACAGTCGGCCTCAGAGCACATCAGTGCCTATATCCACTGTGGTGATTTAAGAATGTGGGCCACTTAAGGAAGGCCGGATAGAGCCTCACAAGGTATGGGGGTCTGAGGGCAGGGTATGGGGAAGGAGGGTACGGTTGATAGAGAAGACCCCCAACAGCCAAGTGCTCAGCAGTGTTGTTTGGATTGGGCCTCATTCAAGGCAGTCTTTCTTTTATCAGTCAGCTCCCCCAGGGTGAATGAAATGCCCACTTTTCCTCATCTTGTCCTGATGAAGACAGATTACAACTTTTCACTTTCTTTTATTATTATTTATTTTTTATTTAAATTCAATTAATTAGCCTATAGTGTATTATCAGTTCACTTTCTTTTCTAATGCAGTTTTTGACAAGCAAAGGTCATGTGAAGTAACTGCTTAGTTTTCCTTCGGTGCCACGATCCGGGTTTCTTTTTCTTACTTGACACACCGGATAGTTCTAAAAATAAATAAACCACCACCGCCCTCCGATCTAGCCCACATAACCCAAATGTAAGCCTAACCTGGAAGACCAGAGTAACCCAGCCTGCCGCAGCCCCTCGAGCAGGGCCCGGGAGGCGTCGCCGCAGGGAGCGATGGGGGGGAAGCAGTATGCCCAGCCTCTTCCCACAGCTGTCCCAAGCCGGTAATGCAGGGGGCTCCTGACTGTACATGTAAGGTCATTTCCACCTCGTCTGGTCTCCCACAGGCTACGGGACTAGCCAGTCACCATCTTTCATTCTGTAGCTTCTGCAAAGCCTTCTGGAAGGGTGATGCCAGTCGCTTCTCCTTTCATCACCTCTGGCAATGCTCATGGGCTCTTTCCGGGTGACAAAGACTGACAAAATACTTTACAATAAATGCAACCCACATTTCATAAGCTACAAAGCACGCTTGGAGCGACTCCAGCTCTCGGTGGAGACGGCTTATTGGTGTTGCATTTACTTGAGTAAACGTGAGAGAATTCTCTGAATTTGCTGAAGAATCTCGGGGCAGCCCGTGCTGGGCTGCGGCTGAACACTCATTTTTCCCACACTGAGGAGGGCTGTCCCAGGACACCTGGAGCCGCGCTTAGACCGACAGGAAAGGACGGACAGTGTTTGGCAGCTAGACATTTTGTCTCCCCGGATTATTGCCTTTCCAGTTTGTCCATCCCTACTTAATAACATCACTGATGCTTTCCCTGAGAATCAAAACAAAACTCACTGTTTCCAGGATCTCCAGAGACTATGATGACTGAAGCAGGGGACGTGCCCACACTGTTATTAGCTGTGACGTGGATTTGGTACAAACACTGGTCAAGGTTTAGTTCTGTGCCATTGGCCGGAGCAGGAATGGAGAGGAGCTTCGAGATGGATGATCTGTCTAGATTTTCTATAACTATATTATAGAACAGAATCTTCCCATTGGCCTGCAATTTTGATAGTGGCTGAAACAAATAAGGATCATCATTTCAAAATGGGCTTTCCTTTGAAAGGGGTTTGCATGAATACTTTTTTATCTTTTCTGTCCCTGCACAGTTGTGCTCTGAGCCATTCATGGAGCCCACAGCCACCTCTGGACCATCCTCCAGGCTCAAGAGAATTCCCTGCCCACACCATCCCAAGCCCACTGCCAGGACCTGTCCCTCCAGTCAGCCCTCTCAAAGGCAGACGGTGGCCCTGGTGTGTGTGCCCCTAGGCCTGAGAATGGACTGCGAACAGTTATTTGCCCGGGTGTGGCCAGAGCCTGGACACACAGACTGTGCCCTCGGTTGAGTGCCGGGCTCCCTGCAGGTGGGAAGGAGACAGGCAGCCTGCAGGTGGGAAGGAGAGCCAGGGGGCCATGGCTAGGGGCTAACTCTCCCAGGACTGTTGTGTTTGGTTTGAAAACATGAGCTGAGGTTCTGAGAGTTCTGAACACAAACCTGGACTTCCAGGTTGCCATGAAAGGTTTAATGGGCAAGGTAGAATGACAAAATAGATTTTACTTTTTTTTCCAAATATATTTACGTTAAAGTTTTTTAGCTTGACTCATAACTCCTATATGTAAATATTGTGAGTATCTAAATATTAATAACCTTTAAATATGGTATACGCGTCTCCACTTACACTCATGCCCTGGGCCCTGCAAAAGTTAGAGCAGGCCAGAAGAGAAGTTTCAGAGATTCAGAGCTGGCCATCTGTGGGATGAGACGTCAAGGAGGAGCAGTCCAAGCATTAGGGAGATGGGTGTGGGCGGGGACTCCTCCCCTGCGTAAGACGTTCTACTGGACTCACGTTAAGATCCCCCACCCCCCAACGCAGACTGCACCAGCATCCGGTGTCACACTGAAAGAGAGTGCCAAGCAAATGCGTCTTGTGGAATCTGTGCCTATTACCTTCCAGAATAAAGTCACAACAGAATGTCCCTGCACTGACTTCACATTTCTCCAAACGTCAGGAGCCTCTGAGGGAGCTGAAATGAACAAAAGGAAAGATCATGGGTCACGCTATGTATGTAGAACAATACAACCTGTTTCTAGTTGGGTCAAACGAAGTGAGGATGACCTGTCCTACCTGAGGCTTGCTTCTCACTTTTTCACTCTCTGTGACTTCTCCCCACTTGTCCACGGCCACATTGTTCACTCCTCACTAAGTGCACATAGTAGATGCTTGACAAAAGGTCTGTTGCATCAAACCAAAAGTTCTTATGAACATCAAGCCTGAGCTTCTGGAAGCCACCAGGAAATTTTGGAATCATTCATCAGTTAGACCAATTGTAGGAGGTTAGTTAGATAAATCTCTCATTTGCTGAATTTCTAGGAGCAGCAGACCATGGCTACTTCCTTGCTTCATTTGTGAATGTTGCAATGGAGGTGCACTAACGGGGAGCCCTAGGGGCTGGTGGTACTCTGATGTGTGTTCATGATTTCACAGTGGCTGGTCCTCTCACCAGTCCCCTCGCCTGGGCACCCTCCTTGATCCCCTCCACAGGGAAGGCCACAGCCCCTCCTCCTCCTGCGCCATTCTCTGCCAGCTCCTGGCCTGCCTGGGGAAGCTGCCTGCCTGTTGGGCCCTCAGGGCACCTGCTCATTCCTTGACTACATTGTTCTAGAAAAGCCTGTATTTACCGCCAGCAAACTGTAGGACAAGTGATTTGTGATTTGATTCAAAACATCTCAATGCAAGAAGAATTGTTTTGGAACATAACACAAAGATTTAGCTGATTTATAAAAATATAGTGTACTGTGCCCAATAATTGAAATTTAAGTAAGTCCCTTTTTAGTTGCTGACACTTTCTCCTCAACTAAAGATGACCGTATATTTTTAAAAAATGTATTGAAGCAGATTTCAATTTGCTAAATAATCCACTGGAGAAGCCAATACTCAATCAAAAACTTACTGAAATACTCAGAAACGACATGGGACTCTAAGCTCAATGCAAAATCTTCAGCTGGCTTGGAAGTCTCTCTTTGTGAGGAGAGTGTTCTGTATTTGGGTCAATACAGTTTCTTCTGTGTTTCTACTGGTGGCATTTCTGTCCGCTCGCTATGATTACACTGCAGTATGGTTCTAATACACATACACATCGACCTTCCCAGCATCAAGCAAAGTATTGTCAGAGGGAAAATATATATATATATCTCTATATATATATAGAGAGAGAGATATACAAATCTATATATATATATATATATACACATACACACAGATTCACCATCAGTAGCTTCATCTCATTCTCTTGTTATTATCCAAAGCAAAACTTATTATTTTCAGATTTTCTGCACTAAAAGAAATGCAATTTACTAAAAACTCTATCTTTCTGCCATTTTCCTTTTCCACTTAATTTTAGTTATAATGTTGGAATAAATTAAAAAAAAAAGAGCAGTATCATTAAAGTAAAAATTCTTTCATAAAACACAACTGAGGAGGATACCACATTACTGTTAGGAACAGAGTTTTTCTACAGCAGGGATTCTTGAGGATTCTTTCTCTAGAAAAAAATTACTGGAGGCCCCGGGGAGCAGAGGCGGGGCGTGAGGTTGGGTGGGAACACCAGACATGGAGGGGAAAAGGCTGCTGAGCACAACCAGTGACCAACCCATGTGTAGGCTCGTAGGAGCTGTCCTTGTCACTCCTCAGCTCCAGTCCTCATGAGGAGAAACAGAAAGAGTCCTGCCAGCCTACCACACACGAAGAGAAGGTGGAATAAAGTAAATACAGAGACTCCTTCCTTTGGCAGTAGAAGAGCCAGGATTTGAATGGGCAAGATCTCAAGGCTGTAATAACATCATTGAGAGAACACACAGAATCCGGTTCTGGTTAAGGGTGGAGCTCTGGAGTCAGGGGCCCTGGGTGGGGGGTCACAGTCAACAGCTCTGTCACTTACTGGCGAGGCCAATGACATCACTGATCCCCTGTGTGCCTCCGTGTCCTCAGTGTCCTCATCTATAAAGCAAGGATGATTACCCATTGTGCCTCCTGCCTGCCATGAGACGTCAAAGAGAAAAACACAGCGAATGCTGTGAGCCATGTGAGGCACTCAGTGAGGGCTAGCCACCATAACTGTCATGACTGGTGTCTCTGCCCCTCAGGAACTCTGCAGACTGGGCAGGTCTCTCCGATCTACGGGCGCAACTCGCCTCCTCTGTCAACTGGGCAACAATGATAATTTGTTGTTTTGAATTGGAAAGAGATGAAAGCAGGGCTGGGCCAGCTCATCTCTGGAGGCCTGTTGGAGCTGTAAGCCATAGTTATTAGTGATTTGTCAGAAAAACTCATGTTTCAGCCAGTGGTGAGGAAAGTCCCACTGCAGGAACGATCGAGAGGACTCAACGGTTCACTGTTGGTGAACAAACGATGTATCAATAAAAATTAAGTTTCCAAATATCATTACATATCCACACATAGCCTGAAGTTGTTTGGTATGAGATCAATGCTTTCCTTGGCATGGACACTACTGTTTGTCCCTAGTCCTTAATTTTAAAAGTCTACACTGATTTACGTAGCCCCGGGGCCAATGGGGATCCAGCAATACCAGTAGCTTATAAGCCACTTTGGCAAAATCAAAGATGAGAGAGGAAATGTATAAAAGAAAGAACACTGATTGATGCATGTTTGAGGTGGATGTCTTCCCATTCACATGTCGTTAAGCATTTAATTCATTTCTTTTTAAAAAGATGGTATTCTGCCTCTGTTGCAATATGTTCCCCTTAATTTTGGGTACAATCAAAAGCTCTCAGGGAAACCAAGCCATCTCCCATGAGTCAGTTTAGATCCTTGAGTTAAATAGCAGGGAGCTGAACATACCAGCTTCAGCTGTGGTGAAGTTCTGACGAGTCCATTCACTCCATTTCCAGAAGTGGTTGGCATTAGCACAGCGTACTTGGGCCCTGTACTCTGTGTCTGGCTTCAGGCCACCGAAGAGCTGCTTACCATCCACCTCGACGGAAACGTTGCGCTTTTTCAAAGAAAGGGAGGGAGGGAGGAAGGAAAAGAAGAAACGAAAAGAAAAAAGGAACCAAGAAGAAAGAAGCAGAAGAAGGAACAGAGAAGACAGGTGTAGTGGTGAGCATACTTCATTGCAAAGTCAAATCATAGCATGGTACATTCTGATTTGAGGTAAGACTACTTCTTCTTTAGGCCCTCTGCCCAACTCTAAAGTTTGTGATTAATTTCATAAACCTTAATTTTTAAACAGATTACCCTTACCATTTGAACCCACACAGAAATAAGATTTTATATTTTTAATTAATTATTTTTTTATTAGTTTCAGAGGTAGAATTTAGTGATTCATCAGTTGCCTATAACACCCAGTGCTCATGATATCATGTGTCTTCCTTAATGCCTGTCACCCAGTTATCCCTGCCCCCACCCAGCTCCCCCAGAAATAAGATTTTAAAGAGGTTTTATTCATTAGTCTCTCTGTTCAGGACAGAAAGGGATTTTTGAAAATAGAAAATTAAGCAGCATTCTTACTTGTATTACTTCTCCTTCACCATAGAGTTCAACCTGGCACAGCAGTGTATAATAATTACCAGTGGTGTGAACCTTCCAGGTCATGGTGGCATTTGTGGCGCTTACATCTGTAAACAGTACACTAAAGGGAGCCATTGGGTGCACTGTCAAAAAGAAAAAAAAGAGGGAAACAAAGTGAAAAGAAATTCAAACATAAATCCAAAAAGACTTTGGCAAACAGCGGTTCATGACTTCATTTATTTATTCAGTGGTATTTTTTTCTTGTTTCTTTTTGAAAAAATGGCAAATGAAACTGGACTTACAGCCAAGATGGAGTAAGCCGACTAAAGCTTTTCTCTCTCACCAGATTATATGAGAAATTCTGAACAAAACATAAGAAGAAACTACCAAGGATTCTTAAAAATTCAACAAAAGCAGGCAGATTGTGAAGGGGAATCAAAACTTGGAGAAGTGGCTCATGGGGAGAGTATAAAAGAACCCAGAGTCTAAACAAAATAACATCAACAATGTCAAAGGTACAACCCCAAATTATTCCACATACAAAAACCCAGAACATGTCACCAATTTCCAAGGGAAAAGAAAATCAACAGACAATCAATCAAGATGTCCCATGTGACTTTAAGAGAGATCCAGGTCACAACAGTAAACACATTTGAAATGAATAGAAGAGAAACGCTTCTCAGCAGAATAACAGAAACTATTTTTTTTTTAATCAAATGAAAATTTGGAACCAAAAAATGTAGTATCTAAAATGAAAAATGGACTGGATGAGGTTCAGGTCTTGAAAAGACAAAATAAGCACTTCCCATTCTGTCTGTCCCCCTGAATCGAGTCAATACAGTCCATGGAGCATTCTCAAATGCTCTATTTGCGAACTCTGAAAGTAGACATCAGCAGGCAGGTTGGAGAAGACCAGAATGTGAAGTATCGCTGTGCAGGCAGTTGGAGGGTAAAGGAAGACATATGGGTTATAAAGCTTCTGCATTTTACTTAAAGTGGAAAACACTAACTCTAAGAAAACTGTGAAAGAGGGGCGTCTGGGTGGCTCAGTCGTTAAGCGTCTGTCTTCGGCTCAGGTCATGATCCCAGGGTCCTGGGATCGAGCCCCAGGTCAGGCTCCCTGCTCAGCGGGGAGCCTGCTTCTCCCTCTCCCACGCCCCCTGCTTGTGTTCCCCCTCTCACTGTCTCTCTCTGTCAAATAAATAAATAAAATCTTTGGAAAAAAAAAGAAAAAGAAAACTGTTCAAGATTAGTAATATATTGTAATCTCCAGAGGAAAAAAACAGGAATACAAAGAGGTGTAGGCAAAAGTCAGTAGATAAATTAAAGTGGAATACTAAAAAAATATTCAAATAATCCCAAAGGGGGCAGTATGGGAAGATCAGAGGAACAAAAAACAGAGGAAACAAATGGAAAATAAATAATAAAATGGTAGGCTTGAGTCCAGCCGTAATTGATAATTATGTCAAATACAAATGTTCCAAACACACTGATAGAAAGAGAAATTGTCACTCGGGAGAGAAAACGAAACCAGTCATGGACCTGCCTTCAGAGTGCAACAACAGGGGAACAAACATGAATCAATAACCACAAAACTAAATGTGACATTGAAAGTGGGGTGACCACAGTGAAGGTGTAAAAGGCCTTTTTGACCTAAAAGATGGGAGTTCTAGAAGTCCCTATCCGGAGCCTTCATCTTTATCTCACTATCCATAAGCTGATGACTCACAATTCTAATTCTCTATCCCAGACTTCTTCCACGCTCTCCAAACTCTATATGCAACTGTCTCCTCAACACCTCCACTGAGATCTCTAAAGGACATCCCAAACCTGACACGGCTAGAACAGAACTCTAAGCCCCCGCTCAGAGCTGCTCCTCCCCAATATCCTCCCCACTCTGGAAATAGTTCCAATATTAGCTCAATTGTTTAGGCCAAAACCCTAGGAACCATCTTAAATTCCTCTTCCCTTATAACGCACATGCCTTCCCTAAGTCCGTCCTACCAACTCTATCTCAAAGCGAATTGAGAATATGACCACTTCCCACCAACTTCATCACTCCATCTGGTGCAAAGGCTCTGCCTGATGACTGCAACAGCCTCCCAGCCATCTCCCTGCCTCCACCCTCGCCCCTGACAGCCCAGCCCGAGCGATCTCTCCCCATGGCACAAGGCACATCACTCCTCTGTCCCGATGAACACCTCCTAAAACAACCAGTTAAGACCATCCCCTTCATTCCAGTTACTGCGCCACTGACCAGGACACTCCAATCTCCTTTCTCTCGCAGTGTGGTCACTCTGAAACAAGCCAGAGCTTGTTCCCATCCCATGACCTTTTCAAATCCTATTCTTTTTGCTTCAAATGCTCTTGCCCCAGACGTTTTCTGCTTCTGTCTCAGTCTACAACCACCTCATCCTAACTGAAGCGGCAATCTGGCATTCTCCACCACATTACCCGAGTTGACCTGCTCCATAGCACGTATCAGTCCTTGAAATACTGTGTGTGTCCACTCCCCACTCTCACCCCCTTCCCCAACACACTCTCACATACAAGTTCATACAGGGCAGTTACCCAGTTTTGTTCACTGCTGCGTCCCCAGTGCCCACTATGGTAGGAGGCACTCTGCCATTATCTGGCTGACTGAGTGGCGGTTAAGCTGAAATCTAAAAGATGTGTAGGAATTAAGAATGTAGAAGGTGAAGGATGACCGTTCTAGAAAAAGGGAACATGTGTAAAGATTCTGCATTTCATAAGAGAGAAAACACGTGGTCAAAACATAGGAAGAGATATTCAACTTTAGGGATGTGTAGATCAAAACCATCACAGATACCATGGTATACCCAGGAAACTGACAGAATGAAAAGGGCAACCATACCAGCGTGGAGAGGCTGTATGAATTCAAGGGCCGGGGTACGATTGGTACAGCCCCTTTGGAAAACTATCTGGCTTTGTGTCTAAAGTTGCACATTCACATTCTCTATGTCCTCACCAATTCCACTCTGGGGTATACACTCCGGAAAACAAATGTAGGCCAGTCCTACATCCATAAGGCTCATATTAGCACTGTACCCAAGAGCAAAAACCTTGATACAATCTGAAAAACCATCAAAGGAGATGCCTGACCAAAGTACCATAGATTTACACAATGAAATACTTCACGGCAGTGAAAATCAACGGACTATAACGATACTCAATAATAAGGGTCAATATCAGTAATTTAATACCACATAAGCAGTAATTACTAAATTATCACATATGGCTTGATGTCTTTTATATACATTAAAACCAATCAAAATAAAAACATAGTATTTTTAGGATGACATTAGAAATGAGAATACACACACCTATACATACACACACACATTCCAGATTTAAATCTGTAATTATCTTGGCGGAAGGAGCAGCGTGGGGGGGCTGTGGGATGGGAGATGAAGTGAGTTACTGTCAGAGTTCTAGTCTGAAGGTGAGTAGTAAGCATGCAGGTGCTTATTACATTATCAAAACAAACAAATAACAGGGGACCGTGGGCCATGCATGCATCCATGAAGAGAAGTGTGGCATCAACAAGAGTTATAAATTAAAACTTAAAAAAAAATGATTATTTATTTATTTGAGAGAGGTGGAGAGAGAGAGAGAGAAGAAGCACATGCACACATGAGCAGGGGGTAGGGACAGAGGGAGAAGAAGACTCCCTGCTGAGCAGGGAGCCCTAGACCCCTGGATCATGACCTGAGCTGAAGGCAGACACTTAACAGACTGAACCACCCCGGCGCCCCTATGTTAAAACTTTCACTTAGGATGTGAATTAGGCAAAAATGTACAGCATTTCCTTGATCACACAGTGTGTCACACAACAACGAGTTTGAAACCACAGCGGGCTCTGACCCTAGTCTCACCTCGATGAGTCAGGTTAAAAAGAAGGTGAACACTTCTCTTTCTTAAGTAGTTTTCAGCGGTGAGTGTGAAGTTATACATTTCTTGGGACTCTGGAGCTACTTCCCAACTACACCAGCTTTTGTGTTTACAAAGTGTCTTTTTCCCGGAAAATCTTAAAAAAAATAAAACACAAAACAACAGTTTCAGGGTTTACACTTTTGTCAACGCAGAGATGTATCCCTACACTCAGGGCACACTCAATGGCTTTCTAACTACGTGCCACGCGCTGGCGTTGATCCCCCGTCATCAACAAATGCTGTACTGAAAATATTGTTGCAACAGATTCGATTTCTGTGGTGAAACGTGTAACGACGATGGATCACTGACTGCGCCCCTCCACCAACATGGGGAGGGGGAGACTACTCCTTAAATATTCTTAAAACGTTAGAAATTAGGTAGACCCAGATCACCCGATGGAACCATGTTCACATCAAGATTCACCATTAACGGGCTTTCTTATCATTTTTATGTGACGTTTTCTTTTCACAAAACTCAGGTGGAAAGTATTGTACAGTTGTGACCATGGAGAGATTTCCTCCTGACTCTGGCCGGGTGGTTGTCAACTATCTGTTCACATTTTCCCCAGCCTCTAAATGCGGCTCTTGTTGTCGTCACAAGCGCCTTAAACAAGGAGGAATCGGTCAGGAAGGCAACCAGAGCTAACTTACGATTCAAATAAAGTATAGCTTTGGGAAAGCTGTTTGAGCAAGCCAGTGTCACTCCTGGGATCCCAAGTACAGTTCAGTGTCGTGAGGTCCTGGGTTTCACAAGAAAAATCCTTGGGCTCCTCAAGGACTTCTGTCCATACAAAGAAGAAAACAGATGAAAGACCTAGTTAAATCCCTTTATTGAAAGACAAGGAAAACGGGAAGCTCCTTTTGGGTCTGAGGCCACAGAGTCACTCTGAATGATAAAAACATCACACCCGCACCTCCAGAAAGTCACAGTTCAGGCACCTCCTCCCTTCTCCCTTCCCTCGTTCATTTTCTGAGGCCTCAGCTGCCGGGTTGTGGGCGCTGTGCAGGGGTCAGCAGTGTGTCCCGGGAGTTGTACCCCCAGGGCCTGCTAGGGGGCACTCAACACCTATCGCTGACTGTCAGACGAGTGAGCGGAAGAATGAATGAATGAATGAACAAACGAAGTCAGTGTTGCCCACTGTGTCAGCGCGGAAGCTGGGGCTCCAGGCAGCCTCGGGGCTATTCGGCTTGGGATGCCAGGAAGTCCGAATTGGGGGACTGCTAAGCTGGGCAGCAGGGCGCTGAGAGATCCAAGGAACCGGCAGCAAGCACCTCCGAGCCCTGGGCTCCCTGCGGCTCTCAGAGGCCACGCCCCGGGGACAGCGGCCGCAGCTGTGCGGCAGACCGGAGCCCGCCTGGGCAGAGAAGCAGGAGGGACGGGAGGGAGCGGGCTCAGATGTTGCCCGACCTACAGTTCAGGGGAAGGCAGGTCTCCTGACCACATGCAGGAGGGCCCTGGGCACGGGCACACAGTCCTCCATAAAAGGTAAAACGTTCCCCCTCCCCTGTTGCCAGCCACCGAGGCGCGTGACGGTTTCCTCGCCGGCTTCACAGTGGGGATCCATTTGCTGGATTGCTAGCGTGTGCGGCGCCGGTGTCGGGGCCCGGCCTGTGGGTGTTCATTCACCCTCAAACAACCAGTCCCCAGCCTGCTTCACAGAGAAGGAAACGGGCTCGGAGAGGCCGGGAAACTTGGCCAAGTTGGCACGCCCGGGCGCGGGAAGAAGATTCGAACCCAGGTCTTCTGGGCACAACACTGGCTGCCTCCCTGGGGTCCGCGGCCCTGCCATCTCTCCCCCCCATCCCCCCACCACCCCCCATCTTGCAGTCCTGCCAGCATGGCTGAGGTGAGACAGGGCCCTTCCCAGTGGTCTAGGAAATGACCCGAACTTTCTCCCCTTTAATAACCTTGGTTTCTAGGAATAAAATTGTCAATAAGGACAAGACAACAACAGGAAATCAATCCTGCAAGTATTGCTTCAAGGTATCTCTTCCAGAGTCTCTCCTAGAAGACTCGGGAGACAAAAGAAAATCCAGACCATGGATGGAAATGTTTACTTGTCTTCTGGGAAAGGAAATTCCATCTATTCTAAGAAACGAGAAGAGCACAGAGCATGTGCACACTTACTTGACACAAAGAGAACGATGCCCTTTATACTGTCTCCTTGGTCCCCCTTACAATAGATATTTGTCCCGGTTTCCCTAATGAAAGCAACATGATTCAAGTTGAACACGGAGACATTTGGCTCGAGCTGTTCTCCCTGCATCCGTACGCCTTCCAAATAACAGGATATGTTATTTGGCTGGCTCCTGGAAACGTAACAAATGGTGACATTGGAGCCTTCTTCCACCAGCTTATCTTTAGGGAAAACGAAGAATGGGTCGTGTCCAAGAGAATTCTGTACTACAAAAAACAAAGAGACAGCTCAGTCAGAACCTCACTCAAACTTCAAACCAGCCCCTCTGGTCTTCCTCTCAACGATAGCTTCAGCCTCTTCCACCCGCTGCGGAAAAGAGGAGCCTAAATTTCTAGGCAAACCTATAAAGTCCGGTGCCTGCGCAAACACTCCTTCCTACAAGGGCTCCTATTGTTAGGCGAAATGCTGCTGGGGCTCTTACTACAAAGACAGCGTGTCTTGTCACTCTGGGATTAGGCGTCACTACTCCTTTGCTTATGACACGGCCACAACTGCTCTCTACGGGCCCAAGCCCCGACGGAGGCTCTGCGTTCTCTCTTTCCACCTGACATCACCCACACAGGTAGGACTGACTGAGCCCAAGTTCACTCACCCAGCAGGTGGCCAAGCCACATTCCCACCTGCCAGGTCTGCCCATCTGCACAGCCACGTGTCCCCTCCACCCCCCCCACTTTTTTAGGGTTTTTTGAATTAATTAATTAATTGATTAATTTGAGAGAGAGAGAAAGAACGTGAGCAGGAGGGGCAGAGGGAGAGGGAGACAGAATCACAAGCAGACTCTGTGCTGAGTGCAGAGCCCCACTCGGGACTCGATCCCACAACCCTGAGATCAGGACCTGAGCTGAAAGCAAGATTCAGACGTTCAACCCGCTGAGCTGGCCAGGCGCCCCCCACGCGTCCCTCTTAATCTCTACACTGTACTATTGACCACATCTCTGCCCACCTTCTCGGAAATGCCAGTCACTCAAATATCTCCTTTTCTCTCGTCTCTCCTTCTGTATGACCGTCAGTGTATAAAAATCCTCAGGGGTCTCCCATTTCAAGTCCTCCCCGAGCCTCCCTCCCACCCCCTGAGGACCCGCTCCTCCACCCTTGGCCTCCCTGAAGGAGCGGCCTGCGCTTACTGCTCCGCTCCATCGCTCCTGCTCACTCAGCCGGCCGTGGTCACCGAAACTGACACCCCGCCCTCCCCCCCCCCGTCACCCCTGCTGCGTGGCCTGGGCAGGGGGGCTTTTTTAACGGTCCCAGGTGATTCTAATGTGCAACCATGGCTGAGAACCAGTGTTTGGGGGCCAGGAATAAACAGTCAGGTTTTCCATTCATTCTTGAGTTAGTTTGGAGGTTACAGATTTGAGAAATCTAGTCCATTTTATCAAAGCTGTTTATAATGTTGTTCTCTCTCTTACTGTCTTTTCAGTCTGTTTTTTTTTTTTTTTTTTCCTGTGTGTTCTTCTGTCAGCAGTAGGATGTAATGTGAAGAGGGGGGCCCTCTGGAGCCAGGTTGGTCCGGGCTAGAGTTCTGGCTCTACCACTTAGTGGCTTGATGACTTTGCGTGGGTTCTTTAAGCTAACTGTACCTCAGTTTCTTCATCTGTGAAGTGGGGACAAGAATAATACATATTTCAAAGGGCCGATTTGAGGGCTAAATTAATATGTAGAGTGCTTAGAACATGACTAAAATGCAGATTTAATTCTATTAGCAGTATTAAACTAATCACTAGGCTACTCATGGGTTAATAATGTGCTATCAGTTTGACTTAATCGATTTGTATAAACACTTAACAAAGGAATGGTTCTATTGGCAGGAATTTCCAATTATCTGGCAGGGTTCTGAGTGCAGAGCCCCACTCTGCATATAAATGTGTAAATTGAGAGAGCCAAATGCCATTGCTTTAGAACCAACCAGCCTATAGTTTAAATGAAGCATAATAAACTGTGGCAAAATCCACTCTAGATTTTAATTATAACAAAATTAAATTATCGAAATTAAGAGATATGTAAAACATATTTATCCATAATCTCATTACTCAAATGAAGACTTGATTTTGTTTTTCCGTATTTCACCCCTTCTCTCTACATTAGGGGTTGGCAGGCTATGGCCCGTGGACCAATTCTAGCTTGCCATCTGTTTTTGTAAATAAAGTTTTATTAGAACACAATTCTCATTAGTTTACATATTGCTTAGGACCGCTTTCCTGTTACAGTGGCAGAGTTGAATAGTCATGACTGAGACCAATAGGGTCCGTAGGGCCTAAAATATTTCCTATCTTGCCTTTCACACAAAAGCTTCCTAACCTCTGCTCTAGGTGCAGACACATTTTGTCTTATTCTAGTAAAAACGTATGTACAATTTATGTCCTGCTTTGTCCTCTTAGCATTCTATAATAAACACGGGTCCCCGGTTTAGAAAATAAATACAAAACCGTCTGAATTTACGTAATTGTCTCTAAGAATAAATTCTGAGGCAAAACCATAGACGTCTATCTCCTGGTGGCAAGTTTCACACCCATACTTTTTAGTTCCAAGGGAAGACAAAGAAAAATAATGTTGGTTTCTACTCAGTCTCCTCAAAAGAGACTTCTACTATTTGACTATTGATCCCCAAATAATATTAAATATTCAAACTTTTAACTCTTTTATCACCTCCCTTCTTACCATGTACTTCCTCCCACGAGCTCCAGTTGCTCCAGAAACTCTGCTCGGGGGTCTTGGCATCATCCACCGCACTCCTCATTCTTATAAAATGTTTTGCACATTCCAAGGGGAGCTTGGATTCCCAGCTCCAGTGCAGAACTTGGTTCCACTTCACAGTGGTGCTATAGTTCTCCTAGAAAGAAAGAGAAAAACTTGGAAACATGGAGCCATGCCGCCCTGGAAAATGCCTTGACTAGAGTTACCCCAAAGCACACACCTGGGAGCCCACTGTAGCTCCCAAACATGAGCAAGTGCGGTGCATCCCTAACCAGCCAGTTCCCCCCGGTTTGATGTTGCAGCAGAACCTTCCACAGCCTCCTGTCTTTTGAAAGCTCATCTCCCACCCCTATGGCCCTCTGATTCCAGGGAGCTTGTGGGGAGCAAGTGAGAGAAAACTGAAGCTACTCAAGTCTTGGGGGGAAGAGATCAAAGTCAGAAGGTAGGCACAGGGCTCGTCACACAGAGCCTGCTAAGAAAATTTCTGCAAACTAGATAATTAATTGAGTCATTCTTTAAAAATAAGCAAGACTGATGAGTATTTTCTTAATAATCATTTTTAGCCATGGTCAGATCAAGTTGGTCAAATCTCAGTAGAGAGGGCAGTCCTTCATGGTACCCAGGAGGACCGGTGGCTCTCAGAAGCCAGTAGAAGGATCTCCATGAGGCCCTTGGGCTTTGTTTTCTGTCTGGTTTGGTTTGGTCTCTTATCTTTGCAGATATGTGGCCAAGAGGCCATATTCTCTTCTTTGAGCTCCACCTGTTAGAATCTGTAGTCCCAAAAGAGGTCAAGCACACAAGAACGTCTTACACGGTACTCTTGGGAAGCTTGTCCAAGTTGAACTGCAACTGGCCTTCCCTCACAGAATTTTTTTTTTTTTTTAAGATTTACTTTAGAGAGAGAGAAGGACAGAGTGTGCGAGTAGGGGAGGGGCAGAAGGAGAGAGAGAATCTTAAGCAGGCTCCATGCTCAGTGTGGAGCCCGACCTGGGGCTCGATCTCACGACCGTGAAATCATGACCCGAGCCTAAATCAAGAGTCGGATGCTTAATCGACTGAGCCACCCAGGCACCCTTCCACACAGCCTTTCATCTTGATCTTTCTAAAGTTCTGGTATTTTCTTTCTCGAATTCAGTAGGCTTCAATGGCTCCTTTACACCTTACTCTGTCAGCCATCTACATTCTGACTCCAACCCACCTCTCACTCACAGGAATCTCCTGTCTGGACACAGTGGTCTACCTTGCACTTGGGGAACAGCTTTACGCCTTTACACCTCAGTGTTGGCTCACACAGTGTCCCTGGCTTAATGCCCCCACACTTCCTCTGCACTGGGACTTCGTCCAGGCCACACCCATCCCTGCCTCCCGCGGAGCCCTCCTGCACACCGGGCGTAGTCGCTGCCATTTCATCTGTGGTTGGGTTGTGTCCCTGGCTGGAGCATGGTCCCAAAAGAACGGGGACTGGGCTTCATTCTTCTTCACATCCTGCCTGGCTCCAGGCACTCAGCCTCCTTGGTGGGCCCCTCCAGGACACTTGCTCTCTGCCCCCACTGCGGGGGGGGGCAGAAATACCAACAAGCCAGCCAACCAACCAACCCAGAAACTATATCAATAATGGCGACCTTACTGTCAACAAGCCACAGTCTGGGTTTTACCTCCTGCCTCT
The DNA here is from genome assembly GCF_037043125.1 of Eumetopias jubatus. Classification (NCBI taxonomy): domain Eukaryota; kingdom Metazoa; phylum Chordata; class Mammalia; order Carnivora; family Otariidae; genus Eumetopias; species Eumetopias jubatus. The sequence goes on from NW_028274811.1 coordinate 123,559,241, forward strand.
CTCTGGAATTTAGCCACTTTTGTCATCCCCAGTGTCACCAGCCACTCCGGGTCCCTCTCCACTGGACCCACCCCATAGCCCCCTTCATACTGGTAATGCTTTGCCTTCTCCAGCTTCCCCACCTGTTCTCCACTGTGAGCCAGAGTGGACTTTTCAAACACTTCCAACCTGTCCTTCCTCTTCTTTTTATGGCTCTCAGGATAAAACAGAAAACCGAGCATGACCTCCGGCGTCCTGGGTGGTCTCTCCCGGGGCCATGCCTGCCCCTCTGTGCTCCGGACTTTCAGGCCTGGGAGCTCACAGCCCTTCCCTCAGCGCCTCAGCTCACATCTGTGGGCTCTTCCCAGAATATTCTTCTCCACCCTCCCTTCTAAATTAGCTTCTAAACCTCTTTCTTATTTTGGCTCAAACAGTGCTTCTTCTTAAGTTGCTGGAGAAGGTCCGACCTTAGCGTAACCCCACAATACCTTGTCAGCAACCAGCACTGCACATCCCCCATTTGGGACACTCTCGTCTGTGTGTTGTATCTCCTCATTCCTGCTCAGCACTGACAGACCTACGCCTTGAATAATGGCTGGACCCAGGCTCCCAGTCTCAAGTTGTGCGCGCAATGACTTCACCAGTTCATTAATAGGCAGCGGGCTCTATTTTTCTCAGACACTACTCGTGTGGATTCTGTCTAACTACAAACTTGTGCTTTGTGCTGTTCACAGCCTTGTCATGGAGGAGATAAAACTTTCCTTGAATGCATCAATTCAGTGATTTTTTTTTAATGTGATGAATTATGTTTGGGCTGTTTTCATTCACTGAAGTGGCAAGTTTCATTTGGCAGACACTAGTAAGTCATAAGAAGTTGGCACATCCATCTCTACAGAAGTCCAAGTGAGGTCACTGATTCATTCCTGAGGCGAGCACAGATCCCTGGCAGACTCGGCTCCTGGCCTCCTTCGGCCACTGACAGGATGAGAAAGCAAGTGGCTGGAGAGGCCGAGGGCAGAACCGGGCCCAGGTGAGGCCACGTGGTGCGGGCAGGCAGGTAGGCGGGTGGCTGCCAGCAGGCCTCTGCGTGGCCCGCACTGCCTGGGAGGTGGCTCAGGGTCCCCAGCCTGGCTGCAAGCACTTGGACCAGGATGCTCCTCCTTGGCTTGTTTAGGCACATGATCATCCGAGGCAGGAGTCCTGAAAGCTGCCCCTTCTCAGCATGCATGAAAGTGCGCTGTCAGCCTTGCATTATGGGGAACTGCCTTGTGAAAGGGACATTGTGCTCTAGACAGAAGCAGTCCCCCTTGGCTGGCTTTCTTCCCCTTAACTGGAGGGGGATCTCACGTCTCTCCTTGACTTTAGACCTGGGAGGGTCAGACAAGGGCTGCTCGTGGCATCATCTGTTCTGGGAGGCATGGCCACTGATGACCTGTGGCCGTCACCCCTGTCTGGGTATGTGGGTGAAGGAGGATACCATCCTGGTTGGCGACCTTGACTAGCACAACCCACCTCTCTGTGCCTTGTGTTTCTGCTCTCCCCAGTCAGGCTGGGCCAGGTGATATGGGGACAATACACTGGACAAGGCAAAACTCTAGTCTCAAAGATCTCGAGCCTTCGTAGGTTACAGAAGCAGGTTTCACAGGCTGCTCTACCCTGAAAAAAGAACCCTTACACGAATCAAAGGTGAAAACAGATCCGAACAACTGCCTGTTAGAAAAATAAACAATGGGATCCACTTGGTGTAGGGTTAGCGTTACTTCTGCTAATGGTGTTAAGTACTAGTTTTTCATGAATTCTTCCAGCATTTTCCTCAAACTTCTTTTTCTTAGACAACTAGCCTCAATATGACCTTTGTGCAATATTTTATTGGGTCCAAATCAACAACCAGTGAGTGCATCCATCAAAAATATCAAAATATGGGGGCACCTGGGTGGCTCAGTTGGTTAAGTGTCTGACTCTTGATTTCAGCTCAAGTTGAGCCCTGCATCAGGCTCCACACTGGGCACATAGCCTGCTTGGGATTCTCTCTCTCCCTCTGCCCCGCCCCTGCTCACCTGCATGTATTCTCTCTTTCTCTCTCTCTTCTCTTAAAAAAAATACATATTATACATATATATATATATATATATATATATATATATATATATATACACATATGAAAGTAGAAAATGATTAGTATGAGTTCCAGTAGTGGGCAGATGTGCTGATGGTGGAAAGTGAACAGCTGTACATGAGCAATGCTATTGCTTAAAATCAGAACACTAAACAACTCTCACTGTGGCAAACGACTCTTGGCTGAGTGGAATGGTAGATCTGGCATCAATCCTAAACTGACAGAGTCAGAGTTATACTTACTTTAGGCCTCTCACTCAGATCTCAAATGCAATCATGAATATGGAAAGTAACTGGAGACTTCAAAATGAGTAGCATTTATACTTTACTAAAGGAACTAACCATTCTGAATCCCTTGCCCACGCTTCCAGTGCCTGAGAGAAAGGTGGTCTTTGGTTGAACAAATGGAGGTCCCCAGCAGTGACACATCCCCGTGTTTCCCTTCACACCAGACAAATTCTCTGTTCCCCTTCAATGAGAAAACATTCCACAGTGTTGTCCTTCAACATCCCGTGATAATGAATGAACATGATGTGTGGGTAGATTATTAAGGTTCCCCAGACCATAAGATGGAAATTGAAAGAAGCCACCACAGCGTCTCAGTGCACGAGATGGAGAAGCATCAACTAACGGGACACAACCATGGTTTGAACCAAGACAAGTGAAAAATCTATACCAAAGAATTCCAAGGCAAAATGATTGTGAAATGAAGGATTTTCATTATTTAATTTGCTGTAGAAAAAGCCACAAGTGAGGCAACAAAGGACATCTTAATTTACTCCCCAACATGGTGGGTCCAGGAAGAACCTCTTTGCTGGACAGAACACACAATGCTTAGATGCAACCTTCCTTGTATTTCAGCACAGTATGAAATACAAGGTAAGAAACGGACAGGAAGCCACACCAGCAAGAAGAACATTGCCAAACAATTATATCTTATTTAGGAAAATGTCTGGTGGACAGGGAAGAAAGAGGGAAGAGAAAAAATAAGGTTGGTGTTCGTGGATTTTTGGAATCTAGGACAGACCCAGTAGCCTACTTAGGGGATAGAGCAGAAATGAGGAAATGATCTATTTCCTTAACACATCTCATCCAACGTACTGAACCAAAGCTGTCATGTTTCTTGGTCCCATAAAAACACAGAAATGTAATTGTTTCGGAAAACCGTTTTGAGTTGCTAAAATGTTTCTATATTGGGATCTTTGTGGATGTTATAAAAGAAAAATCATGGTGTCAGAAAAGGATTTTTAAATGTTGAGCCAAAAAAAAAAAAAATACTTACCACCCAGATGACATTTGATGTTTTAATTCTACTGATTTCTATCTGAAAAACCATTTTTAATTCCTGATGATGAGCAAGGTTGTGGACACTCCACTGTAAATGCAAACACTGATGTGTAGAATTGATAAAAACTCTCAGGGATTCAGGGGCCCATGGCAAAGGTTCAGACAAGACTGAAAGACCAAAAACAAGATATGAAATAACATTTAATAGGAACACAATTGAATAGTCACAGATAATAAACTGGTCAATATCACCACTGTTTAGTTTTGGAAAATAATGCTCACGTGTGTGTCTTAGAATCAGACATCTTGCAAGTCTGCAAGGGAATTTAGAAATCACTTGGTAGATAAAGAAATTAAGGCCTAGGTAAATGAAATGACTTGCTCAACAATACACCGTGTATTGTTATTAATAAATTGATAAACAGTAAAACGAAACAAAAGGATACTTTATTGGATGATCTAACTGGTTTAGAAATTTCTAGTAAGGCTATATAAAGAGGACTCTTGGCTATAAACTTTGTATTTCTGGAAATCGAAAATGAGTTTTCTGCATAGTTTACTAAATAACTATAACGTGGGAGCATACCCTATCTCTAGACGTGATTGCTTATATCTCAATGCACTAAACTTAAAAGACCTCTGGCGAGAATTTACTGAAGTCTGTGGATGAGACCAGCAAGGCACTTAGTGTGAAATAAAATAATTGTGATGATGTTCTTAGCTCAAGGAAGGACCCCAGCTGGAGAGATACAGGGGCTCAGAATAGGTAAATCCATAGAGGGATAAAGAAGATTGGTGATTGCTGGGGGCTGAGGAGGGGAACAATTGGGAAGAAGTGCTTCATGATTACAGGGTTTCCTTTTGGGGTGATAAAAATGTTTTGGAAGTACACAGAAGTGCTTGTTGCATATTTTGAATGTACCAAATGTCATTGATTTGTTCATTTTAACCATAAGATGATTAATTTTATGTTATGTGAATTTCCCCTCAATTAAAAAAAATTTTTTACATATACGTGATCATGATCAAAATGTTCAAATGATACAGAAATTGAGAACCCATCATCCTACCAACTCATTCTCTCTCCCTTGCCAAGTTTAAATCATATGTTTTTTCTCGACCTTTCCCATACACTTAAAAAAAAACCACACTAGACTGTGCATTCCATTTTATATTTTTTAAAGTACTCAGGTTATTTTTAAGAAAGCTATAAAGGGAAGTAAAACTATAATGTTACTACTCATTATTTCTGGATGGCGAGGCTGAGTTTTTTAATACTTTTTTTAATACTTTTTTATACTTTTATACTTTTCTGTATTTTGTAAATGTTCTTCAGAAACATGCGTTACTTTCAGAACCCTATGATATGCTAGAGTTTAGAAGAAATAATCTTTTAAGATACCTGATGCACTCCACTGTGATGATACTTCAAAATGCATAATTTAGTTTTCCGGGTCAATTTGCACCAAAAGGCTGAGCACCAGTTATTTTTCCAGTTTTATTTCCCACTGAAACTTAATCAATTGGCATTCTGAGTCCTGTTTTGTTTTTTTTGTGTTTTTTTTGGCATTCTGATTCTTAATGAGCTTTGGCAGAGTGAATCATTTATCAGACCCCATTCATACAAAGTTAAATGAAGTTGGAATTTCTGAACACTCAAAGCCTAAAACATGGTAGTCACTACCTATTATTATTTGGGTAGAGATTTTTCTTCTCCCTTGTGAATAAAATTTCTCAACTCTTTGATTAAAGACAATAGCCATTATTCAGCCTCTCCTTAAACCAGTCAGGAGGTTTGGGTGAGTCTTCCAAGCCTAAGATGTAAGTTAACTAAAGGAGGTTTAGGGAAATGTAAAGTTAACTAAAAGGAGGTTTAGGGAAATGAAAGAGCAGATCCTTTATGGAATAGGAGGAAATATTTTTAATAACTAATAATAACCAATAGCACGGAGAAGGCCAAGTGCCTGCAAAATCATCCTGGCTCTCCTGGCCCTCATTCCATTTTGTCTGGATAGTAATTTGTTGCTGTCGGTCTCACACTCTAGATGAAGAACTTCCTGGAGGGCAGAGGCTGAGGCAGAGACATCTTTGAAAGGACTCTTGTCCCCAGCACTTGGCACCACCACTTCCCCACAGCAGATGTTGACCTCAAATTACACAGACCCAGGATCTCCACAAGTCCTCAAGAGCACGACAAGCAATGGCTCACTTAACATCTCTCCTCATGCTCGGCATTCCCTTCTCTCCAGGGCTGCTTTTCTAAGCTCTGTTTGAGCACTGATCACAGCGTGTTGTAAGAGCCTGGTCTGGGTTTGTCTCCCGGAGGACTGTGAGCTAAACAAGGGTGGCACTAACTCAGCTCGGTGAAACCAAGTCGAATAACACACCTGTCACAGTGTAGACACCCAGTGACTGCTTGCTAAATGAATGAGTCAACTACGAGAACTGACTTTATTTCTGGAAGCTTGGGAAAGCTACCGTGTGATGCTTTAGGTAAAAGAGGAACTCTGTATTGACATATGCTATCAGTGAGTGTTGAGTGACTCAGGTAGTTGGGAGAGACATCACTCGGAAATAATTTGGTCAAAAGCAAAGGACTTCCTTTGAGGACTTCCTTGGGAAATAGTGAGAAAAGTCAAGGTAAAGTCAGAGAGATTAAGGGACCTCACAGATTCTTAAGTCCAACCCCATTAGTTTTCAGATGAGGAAATGGAGTTTAAAAAAAAGGGCAGTGACTTCCCCAAGTGCACACAACTAGACCAGAACCCTGGGTTCTTGGCCCTGGCCAGCTCTCTTTTTATAGTGAGGAGCGGGTGGTCAGACGGCCCAGGGTTTAATCACAGACTGTCCTCCCACTTTCTTCACCCAGGCTCTCTGTCATCTGGCCCCAACACTACTTAAAAAAATAAACTGCAGTTCATTTGTAAGTTGGGACATCACACAGCCATTAAATAGAATGTTATTTCTAAAAGAACATTTGAGATCAAAGGTAAAAACCTTCCTCATATGTTGTATTGTTTTAAAAAGTATATATTAAAGTATACATACTAAAATATACATACTTCACCTGCATATAGTTTTATCTTTACGTATTATAGTATAATTTCCCAGTATATATATTTACACTATATACAACATACATACTTTAAACTATATATAGTTTAATAGGTATATATACAGCATAAATATTCCCAGTATATATAGTATACTTTCACTTCTATAAAAAAACCTGCCTATTTACATCTCTGTCTTGGTCTGTATGTACTTACACAAGAGAACGGAAGAAAACACAACCAAATGCTATAGTCACGATCTCTGACTAAAGCAAATATGAGCCCAGAGCTAACTGAAAGTGAGTCTGGGCTCTGTCTCATTGGTCGGCAGAAGCCAGGACATCTGAATCTGAGTCTCAGCCCTGAGCCTGGCTGGATCATCAGGTGGGAGGCCCACTCTTTTGAGTGGAGGTTTAGCAGGTATTTGGCAGATACAGCAAACACTGAGACAAGAGATCCAAGTGGTGTGAGGACAAAGACAGGATTACTTGGCAAAGTAGGCATGCTTAGCTGAGAAAACTGGAAGCAGAAACAAAGACTGATGGAGAGAGAAGCAGGCAACGAATGATCTAAATAAAAGAAGCTGAATGGGTACATTCTTCACTGGAACTTCTAAGAACAGAGTGTCCTGTACGTAGAAGGTACACAGTCAGTCAGTCGTCATTGCGTCAGATAATGACACTTTACTAGGGAAGTGAGCTGTGCTAAAAGCTTGGAAGTAATGCCTAGGATTTTCTGGAGAGCCTGGAGCTGGGGGCATGGGTCTGTCTGAGAATCAGGGGCTCTATCTGGACCTAACTTTCCTATGGTACGGGCCACCCCCTCAGCCCAGCTGGGTCACATTTAGCAAGTAAGATAGATAGGGAGGGGGGTATACACGCTATAAATGAGAAGTCCTACTTCCCATCTTTCAGCTCCAGATTATGGAAGGTAATCAACAAACTACAAATTTTAAGAAGCCAAAAAAGTAGCATCGTCTCATGTGCCCTGAACCTAAAAGAAACAGATCCAGACTTAAAGAACACCAGGCAGAGAACTGAGCTATTAACAGAACAAAATCTCCTTTTTATTTCCAAATATCTTTTCACAGAGTTTTAAGGGAAGCCGAAAAATTCTATGGGTATTTCTTGCAAACATCACTTTCATGAATCCATGGAAAGGAATTATGAGAAGAATTATGAGAGCATATGCCCACACTCTCCGTTACAAAGGAAGTACAGCAAAGAATCAACTCAGAATGAGGAAAATGTAAGGCTTTGTTAAACACAGGTGAAAGCAACACAAACTTTATAAACCAATAGACTCAAGCCTGAGTACCTTCAAACTGGTTCAAAGTAATACACAATGTCATTATAAACATTTTACAAGTGTCCTTATTGACACTATTTACAAAGTTGACTTATTGAAAAATACCCTCACTGGGAGAGTAGCTAAGTGACAAATACTATTTCTTTTTTCCATAAACAGCATTTCAGTACCTAGCATATTGTCTTAGAGCAAATAGCTTCTCAATGAATGTCGTTGAAGGACATCACAACTTGTTCAAACCTAGTGGCCAACTCTGGTCTGGTATACCTCAACCCTACACAGCAAGGTGCAGACCGAGCTCCTCTGGAGATGGCCACTCACAATATATCTACCACGAAGTTCTGCGGGATTAGATCCACTCACCAGTGCCCTGATGACCAGGGCAGTGGCCAGGAAATGAGAGTTAAGGTGTGGCTTTATTACAATGAGCTATCAAGAAGTCAAAATTAGGGAAGCCATTGCTACTCACCAATTCCAAGTAATTTCCAAAGAAAAGACTTGTGCAACTTTCCTCCAAAGCACCAATTACCTTGTTTTTTTTTCCTCTGTGTGATTTTTTTCTTTACTGTTCTTCCCACTACTCACCTTCACTCTGGTATGTTCTCAAGGACAGCAATGCCAAGAGGAATGTTGTCTGAAAGACTGAAAAGAGAGCCATAGGTTCTGGATTTCTGAAAAAGATAAATTACACAGAAGGAACATTTCATTTAATTTCAGCTCTGAGCAGGTGTCTTTGACCCCATTGTGGTAGACAATGGTATTAAGGGCTCCCATTCTTCTCTCCTTCTTCCATTCATGCCTTTTGTCGTGTGAGTTTGGAGTCCCCCCTGCCTCCCAAAGTAAGAGTATATTTCCCTGTTCCAGGTGACTTGCTGAGGCAGAAGCCATGGTATACCCACTTGGAGCCTAGGCATCAAAAGACCTTGTATAATTCTGCTTGCTCTTTTGTGTTTCCACCTTTGACATGAAAAGAGCATTTCTGGGCTACCCTCCAGGAGGAAAAGGAGCAACAGGGGAGGCAGCACTGAGTCACCATGGCTGCCCCCCCCCCCCCCCGGGGCCAGCCTAGGTCAGCCAGCAGCCGGCCAAGAGCGCCTGATACCAGATGTCGGAACCATGAATGCCCACCGCTGCCTGCCACAGAGGCCGTGTGGCAATAGAGAAGTGGCCTACCAATTTCTTCAAACCAAGCAAAGGTTGGTAAAGAAAGATAAAGAAACAGAAGTGAAACATAAAAAAGTGGACCATGGTCTCAGAAGAGCTAAATCTGAGTGAATTACTTATAGAGGAGTCACCCTCACTCTGTCCTGTCTCCCTCATTAAAATTTCACTGAGGAAAACCCAGCATATTCCACCTAAAGAGATAGGCAGTGTTTCATTATTCAAGATAATTTCCGGTTTTCCTCACTTTAGAGGCGGGTTGTAAAAGGCAGGTCAAAGAGCTTCACTGATTCATCGGGTTTTTCAACCACAGGACAATCTGAGGGCGCAAAGAGTGAACCTAGATGACCTCAAGGAGGCTAATTCGTTCTTAATTTAATACTAAGTTTGTTAGTCAAGGGAAGCCCTGAGTTTCACTTTTCTACTTCAAAGTCTGACTCACCCCATTGACAGGCAATGAAACCATTCAGAGTCCATTTTGCCTCTGTCTGGCCACCCGGACTTCATCAAAAGCCAGAAATACAGTGAACCAGATCATCCCTTTTCACTGCCCACCACTAACTGGGAACAACAGTGAAGACAGAAAAAGACTATAACCAGCCATTAAATTATTCTGTGGGAGTCAAATCTGCTTACACACGGGCCCAATTGCCAGCAGAAACAAAAGTCTGCAAACAACAGCTTTTACTCACAGCCCTTTAAGCCCGTTTTCCACTACTTCCATTTTTGCCAAACATGGCCCTTCATACCTCTCTAAAATCTCTACTTACAACTTCAGATAGGCTCCTATTACAACGAAGTATCGAAGCCAGGGAGAAAATGAATTCGAGAGAAAATCGTTTCTGCTCAGAACCAAAGGCAAGGCAAAGGAAAATGCCAACATGAAGGGGGTGACTCTCTGCGTGCAACTGACCCTTCCTTCCAATCCTAGTCGGTGGGTACAGGATCCTATCCTAACACCGAGTTATCTTGAGGAGCGCAAGGTGCCTCTCTGTAAGGAAATCTCATCCTGTAAATTGAAAAGCAGATGACTTGGGGAGTGATGTAGGGGGCCCCGTGTTCTCTGTAGGAAAGGGCTACTTAAAGTGTTCTTCAAATTTTGGAGTTTAAGTAAATCAAGTATCTCACATGTTGCAAACTTTAAATAAATGTATAGGAACAGAGAAACTTAAAACTACAAGTTAGAAGCCACCTATGAATTAAGGGTAACCAGAAATTAAAGAATAAAAGTTGTCACCTAACAAAATCAAAAAATAGAGGAGTCTTTACAAAGGATTTGTTTCTATGGTCTGGGGATCACAGGAGAGTCCCCGAGAAGCATCGGGACAGTCTTGTCCGGAAGTCCCGACCTTCCCCACCTCCTCCCACTCAGCAGGTTGTGAATCTGAGGAGGTTAGCTTCAGAATGAGAGTCAGCAGCTGGAAGAACCTTCCGGAGACACGCGTGTCAGCCTTTGGGAAACGCTGCATGAACAGTTCTCCTGATGTCTTCGAGCCTGATGCTTTGGGAAGAACACAGCCACCAAGGGCTCTGAGCCAGCTGCTTCCAAGGCCCAGGAGACTGACCGCAAGGCCCGTGTGGACCCCCTCCTCCCCTCCCTTGTAAATGAGCCTCTCGTTACCCTGCGCCCTATTCCGAGGGTACCAGCTCTTTGCTGGTGAGCTCCTCACTAGCACAGTGAAGGACCTGGGGATGAGGGAGTGAGTTGTGCCAAGGCCCTGAGGGGAGGCGGGGGAGTGCGGGGCTTATTCAAGGAACAACAGGAACCGGTGTTGCAGGGGGCAAGGAGGTGATGGCACTGGAAGTGGGAATGGTGGTGGAATTCAGGAGAGATCTGACAGAGCAGGCCAGGACGTGACAGGGGGGGACAGACGAAGCCATCACGGACGGCCCCCAAGATGGCCTGAGCCCTTGGTAGAATGGAAATTACCCTTCATAGGGAAGTAGAAGAACAGACGTTGTGGGCTCTAGCGAGGGCTAGACTGTAGCAAGCTCAATATGAGATGCTGATTTGATGTCCAAGGGAGCTACCTAGCCGGACACACACTTGGGAGTCCCTGGGAGGGGTCCTGGCAGGGGTATAAATCATCCTGGCTGCGTACACACAGCCTTTAAACCACAGGGGACATGGGGCACCTGGGGGGCTCAGTTAGTTAAGCGTCTGCCTTCGGCTCAGGTCATGATCCCAGAGTCCTGGGATCGAGGCCCGCATTGGGCTCGCTGCTCAGCGGGGAGTCGGCTTCTCCCTCTGACTCTCTCTCTCTCATTCTCTCTCTCTCAAATAAATAAATAAAATCTTAGAAAAAAATAAATAAGCCACGGGGACCGGATGATGGCCTGGAGAGGCAGCGCAGATAGCTGTGCGGGGTCCGCGCCTGAGACTGCAACCCACTCTGCAAATCCATGACATTCGGGACCAGGCTAGACTTTCCTATAGCACCTGGAGGACAAGGGCCGAGTGCCGGAGGCGCTGTGAGCGCCTTCGGCCCAGTCTCCCAGGGAACCTAGGGGCTCCAAACTGGGGCCGCTCTTCCTCCACAGCTGGGCCACAGCGCCCTCTCCCTCTCTCGTCAGGCTCTCCCTCTACAGCTGTCCGTGAGGAGCATCGCTACTTCCCTTGGTCCAGTAGGAAAAGGAAGGCAGGGGAGGATGAAGTGGCAGGATTCAGAAAGGCAAAACCACCTTCCCGCCTCGCCCACACTTCCCAGTCCTAAGCCCAACTCGGTTCTTTATTTCTATTTTTCAGATCTCCATCATTCCCAACCAGACGATGAGCTGCTTGAGGACAGGCCTGGATCTCAGTCCCCATTGTCCATCACCATCCCAGCACATAGTTGCTACCCAGTTAAGTATCTCGTAAATGAACAAAAATTTGTACCAAATTTTCTCACATTCTTTCTTCTTTGCTTTCAATTTTATTTTATTAAACAGATTCCTTTTCAGGCCCTTCCACTTTTTCTGTTGCCAAATATTGCCTAATTCATAGTGTTTCATTGACATGTCTTCTCTGGAGAGAAACTTCCCATTCAAATGTTGTCTCTGTGCAAAACAAAGACACTTTCGAATGTCCCTCGGTGCAAATACCACATACACAACAAAAGACAACCTTTGCCACGGATATAAGCCTGCCCTTCTTCACTAGCACTTTGTGTTCGGTCATTCCTAAAATATTTATTCCTGGGAAGTTTCCTCACCATAAATAACCCCCTTGAGAAGCAACATGACCAGTCATTTGCTTCCCAAGAACATGGGTGTGTTGCCAAACGTTGCAGAATTGGCTAAGTGCCTCATGACGTCATATGCAAATACTAGTTTAAAGAAAGAAGCTGTTCATCCGGGGTCGTGTGCTGGGAGTGTGTGCTCCCTGTGTGAGAGTTCTGTGCAGCAGTACAAAGGGCTGCATGTTCCCCACACTTCCCAGATCCATCTATCTTTATTTGTTTTTTATGAGCACTGCTATTTGTCTTTGGGGGCCCCTTCCAAAGGGCCCTTGCCATTATAGCACGAGATGGACCACCTGTAAGGCTTCACTCCAATCCACCACCCCCTTCCTCCTAAAGGAAGGTTCAAGCACACCTTCCCCTCTGCCTAAAACTACCCGCGTAAGTGCTTCTACCAGTTTTGTAAGGTCATCCCTTATTTCTGGGGCTGAATTGGCTTATGCACAGCTCATTTTCTTTTTCTTAAGCAGTATTCAGTTAAAGATTCCTGGACCTTGTGACTCCAGCTAGCATTTAAGCTGAGTCTCTCAGTGGTCATGGAAACTAAAGAAAGGAAGAGAAAACCTTGATCTGAGGAATATTCTGGACCCAAAGAATACATAGGAATTTAGTATATGCTAACAATAATATGGGGCGCCTGGGTGGCTCAGTCGTTAGGCATCTGCCTCCGACTTAGGTCATGATCCCAGAGTCCTGGGATCGAGCCCCGCATCAGGCTCCCTGTTCCATGGGAAGCCTGCTTCTCCTTTTTCCACTCCCCTTGCTTGTGTTCCCTCTCTCGCTGTCTCTCTCTGTCAAATAAATAAATAAAATCTTAAAAAAAATAATATTTTGAATCACTGGAGAAGAGACAGATTATTCCCTGGAACAATAACCTGGACATTTGTGGGAAAAGGAAGCCGTAACAGTCAAGCACCTGGGCTCTGATGTTAAGACTGCTGAGGGTCCAATCACTACTCTGGCACTTAATAATCTTATCAACATGGACAGGGCACTTTACCCACCTAGGCTTCAGTTTCTTTTCCTGTAAAATGAGAATAGAGAACCTACCTCATAGGACTGGCATGAGGATTAAATGAGATTATGAGAACCTATACATAGAAAATCCAATTATTGTTAATTTTTATCATTATTGCTATTGCCTCACTCCCCTCAACAAAATAAATTCCAGATGAACAAAGGTATAAATGCAAGTAAAAGGATCATTAAAATTACTAGAATATTTGTATAATCTGTTTTAGCATGATATGAAACCTAGAAGCAATAAAGATCGTACAACAATTAAATGAACATTGCAAAAATTTTAGTGCTATAATTGGCCCAAAAAGAAACCGGGAACAATAGTTTCAATACTTATGGCAAAGGGTTACTATCCCCTAAAATACAAAGAGCTCTTAGAAATTAGAAATCAATCAAAAACAGACAAGCAACCCTGTAGAAAACCCGGCAGATGATATGAATAGGTAATTCACAAAAGAGGAAATATCAGTAACCAAAAGGGAATAAGGAAAAACTAGACAATATCACTAATAATTAAATAAATGTAAATTATAATAATAGTTTGTATGTCTGCATGTGTGTCTGTGTGGTGTCCAACTGGCAAAGCCTAAAAGGTTTTACTGCCTAGCACTGGTAAGAGTTTGAAGAAGTAAGCATTGTTACTCACTGACGGGCGAAAAGCACGACTTTATCAAGATCATTTTGGCAATACCTATTGAAATTTCAGGGTGCATTCCCTTTGATCCAGATATCCTACTTCTGGAATTCTGTCCCATAGATAATATGCTCATATACGTGTGTCCATACACAAAAATTATGTATTTTAAAGAACATTCATTGTAGTATTATTAATATTTAGGAAAAATGAAAACAATCCAAATATCTGTGAAAAAGAATTTGGAAATTTAATTATGGTGCATTTCCACAAAGGAAAACTATGAGACGGTCAAAAGGATGAAACAGATCTATGAGCTGCTGTGGAAGAATATCCAAAAAATACTGAGTGAAAAAGCAAGTTGCAGAACAGCGTGTGCACACAAACACCTCTGGGAGAGAAGTGTGCAACCGTGCAACTTAGAACTGTGCAACCATGCCACTTAGTACTCTCTTTAGAAGGATCTGCTGCAGGAACACAGCTGCCTGACAGCTTCCACTGCACATTCACACCTGAGCCCATGGTCCCTGCAGACTGCTCCCAGCCAAAGATCAAACCAAACCTTTTCTGCCCAATATGGGACTCCTCTAATAGGCACCATTCAATCGAAGTCTCCCCATTGGCGTGGGCAAAACATTCTCAGAACTGCACTGCAGATGGAAGCTCTTCTTTCTCACTCTTCCCTCTTCCCTGTCACCTTGCATTGGGTTTGCCTCCTCCGGCTCCCTTGCCCGTTCATCCTTCCCCAGGGCTCTCTCCCCAAATCTCTTGCACATCTATTTCTGCCTTGCTGTCTTCTACTTTAAGGATCCAAACTGGCCCCAAAAGACACACCCAACTACAAACCCTTATAAAAGTAGAGCTGGGATGGGATAAAGGACGTGAGCAGGATGAGGGAAATTACAGTTAACTCCCTCATGTTATGTAATTCTGCAACATAAAGAGTTCTTTAAAACGTGTGTGTTTTACATATATTTACGAATGCAAGTAGTTGTAATTCCATTATTTTCATATTTGAACCATATACCCCAACAGGGCTAAACTAGCTGACGGTATTTTGTGATTCAAATCCAACCCATAGCTGTCCAACAGGCCTAAAAAACGGTTCGAATTTTTTAGGTACTGGATCAGCCTATGAGCACGTCATGTGTGTCTGTACAAAAATGTGATCTCTCAGGTCCTGAGAGAATACAGGCACTTGAAAATTGCATTTTCAGGGGCTCTGGGTGGCTCCATTAGTTAAGTATCCAACTCTTGGTTTTGGCTCATGTCATGATCTCAGAGTCATGAGATTGAGTCCCAGTCAGGCTCTGCACTAGGCGTGGAGCCTGCTTAAGATTCCCTCCCTCTCCCTCTCCCTCTGCTAATCCCACCCCCCTGCCCCGCAAAAAAAAAAAAAAAAAGCATTTTCAAATACAGAAAGTAATCAATGTCCTGGGTAGAAAAACATACTGCCATTCCCTTCTGATAGACCAGCATACTAAGGTACGTGAAGCTACCCTATTCAAAGTCCCCCATTGGGAAGCCTGGGAGTAGAAAGAGGTGAGCAAGAGATCACATGAGGTGTGAGACATTTACTCATGATGGCACAGCTTCTGCTCATTTACCACTTCTCAAGGGTTGGCACATACCGTGTTTTCACACGGTGGGACCAGAGTCCACGTTTTCTAAGAGTTCTTCTTATCTTACATTTTCCCAAAGTGTTCCTTATGCCTTACATTTTTCTATTTGGTAAGACACCTGAAATTTTCTATTTGGTAAGACACTTGAAATTATGGCTTTTCTTTTAGTCGGCTTCGATTTTATACTCCGACTGGATAGATTTTATGTGGCCGGCTTCATCTTAAAACAAGTTTTAAGTAATCCAGATAGTTAGTTGCCTCAATGATTTCAGATCTAAGACTAGAACTTGGTGTCATTTTTAGTGCTCTCACTAACCCTCTTTCGTTTGAGGAGGAGAAGAAGGAGGACTATAATTTAGTTCTTTCGCATGTAATATTAAAAGAAAGCACTTTACAAGTCCTGTCACCCACATTCAATCCAACAGGAAGTGGTATCACTAGCAGCATGATTTTAAATACCAGAGAAAGACTAGACACTCAAAGTGTGGATGAAGACATCACCCAAGAGATTGCTAGAAATGCAAAATCTGAGATCACACTTTTGATCTACTGAATAAAAATTTGCATTTAAACAAGATCCCTAGGTGATTTCATAGGCTCACTGAAGTTTGAGAAGCACTACTATATTCGATATCTATTACATATTTTTGTCTCCTAGGATACTATTGATACATAAAGGAAAGATCTACCAATTCCTTCTATGATGAGGTACACTGCAGAGGCCATAGGAAGATATGAAAGTAAATATGAAAATGATCCTAGCTAGCACAAATTGGATGCTAACTCTCTGCTGGGGGCTTTGCGATGCGATTTACATGAATTTGTTAATTGAGTC
Organism: Eumetopias jubatus; assembly: GCF_037043125.1. NCBI lineage: Eukaryota > Metazoa > Chordata > Mammalia > Carnivora > Otariidae > Eumetopias > Eumetopias jubatus. The sequence goes on from NW_028274811.1 coordinate 123,575,476, forward strand.
CTGACAAGAGTCTTACAGAAGAAATTCTATTATTATAGAATTTCTAATATATAGAATTCTAATGTATAGAATTTCTAATATATAGAATTCTATTATTATAGAATGTACATAGATGAGGAAATGAAGGCTAAGAAGGTTAAAAGTCACTTTGACATAGGTTGACATAGTTAATCCAGAACTTGAAACCAGGTGAGACATTTCCCAAAGCACAGCACTTTTCTATCTCACACTGCTTCCTCCATCCTTGGAGCTCATACCACAATGGACTTTAAGGCATAAAGAATTTTTAACAATTATAAACCCAAGAAATCCTGAGGTGCCTGGGTGGCTCAGTTGTTAAGTGTCTGCCTTCGGCTCAGGTCATGATCCCGGGGTCCTGGGATTGAGCCCCGCATCGGGCTCCCTGCTCCGCAGGAAGCCTGCTTCTCCCTCTCCCACTCCCCCTGCTTGTGTTCCCTCTCTCGCTGTGTCTCTCTCTGTCAAATAAATAAATAAAATCTTAAAAGTAAAATAAAATAAAATAAACCCAAGAAATCCTAACAAAAATTCCAATAGGATATTTTAAAATTTGACAAGCAATTCGTAAAGCTTATACAAAAGAGAAAATGTACAAGAATCATTTCTAAAAGAATTTTTTGGAAAAAAAATACAAATATATATGACTAGATATATAAACAAAGCTGTAGCATTTAACACAGGGTGGTACTGGTCTAAGAAGAGACAAAACAGATCAATGGAACAGAATAGAGTCCTGAAATAGACTCTTGTATGAATAGGAATTTATTTTACTATAAAAACAGAATTTCAAGTGAGTTGGAAAAAAGATGGATACTTAAAGAAATGGTGTTGGGTGAACTGCCTAAAACTTTAGAAAGAAATTAAGTTACATCCTTACCTTTTACTTCATACAAAAATCTGGTATTGTAAAGAGCTAACCGTACACATCAAAACAATAAAGGTATTAGAAGAAAATAAGATAATTTTCAAAACAATTTTTAGGTGCAAAAGATCTCCCCCTAAGCCAGGTGAAGCACAAAAATCATAAGATTGCAGGGCACCTGGGTGGCTCGGTCAGTTAAGCGACCGACTCTTGGTTTCGGCAGGTCATGATCTCAGGGTCGTGAGATTGAGCCCCGTGGAGGGCTCTGAGCTCAGCGTAGCGTCTAACTTGAGATTCTCTCCCTCACTCTCTGTCCCTTCCACTGCTCTCTCTAGCTTTCTCTCTCTAAAGTAAAAATAAATAAAATCTTGTAAAAAATCATGATTGCAGAGTTGATTACACAAATATTTAAAACGTCTGTGAAGCAAAAGATAGTTTAAAACAAAAGCATTATGAACAGATAAGCAAAATGTGGTATATGCATACAATGGAATATTATTCATTCTTAAAAAGGAAAAAAGTTCTGTCACCAGCTACAACATGGATGGTCTTGAGGACATTTTGCTAAGTGAAATAAGTCAGTCACAAAACGAAAAGTGCTATATGATTCATCCATTCATGAGGCACCTGGGGGAGTCAAATTCATAGAGACAGAAAGTACAATGCTGGCTGCCAGGGGCTGGGGGCCCGGGGGAATGGGGAGTTATGTTCAATGGGCACAGAGTGTCAGTTTTACAAGACGGAAAGAGTTCTAGAGATGAATGTTGGCAATGGGTGCACAATACTATGAGTGTATTTAAAACACTGACCTGTATACTTAAAAATGATTAAAATGGCAAATTTTATATTATGTATTTTACCACAAAAAAAGCTGGTGGGAAAAAAAAGAACATCATACGAGAAGAAATATTTAAATCATCTACAACAGACAAACGATTAAGATCCTGAATAGGTACAGAGCTTCTGCAATAAACAAGAATCAGAAAAAGCAACTCAATAGAAAAATGAGCAAAAGACAGGAACAGGTAATTCACAGAAGACATGCATGACCATAAACATTAAGAGACATTAAATTGCAGTAGTAATCAGCAAAATGCAAATTAAAATGCCATATCGGGTTTCACTCATTTACCAGATTTGAAAATTTAAATAAACAAAAAAAGATAATGGCTGATGGGAAGGATGACAGAAACAGATTCTCACGCACTGATTTTAAATTAGGACCTGGGGTGGGGCAGTGTTATGATTTGAAGGACTCAAGTGGAAAAATGGACCAACCCTTTGACCCTCGAACTCTATTTCACAGAAATATGCAGGCTGACACACAAAGATGAATGCACAGTCTTTCCTGAAGTCCTGTTGCCAATGCTGACTAACTTTAAACCATCCAAATGTCCAATAAGGGAAAAAAATGGATAAATTATATTTCTAATTTAGAATAACATGTAGCCTTTAACAAAAGTGTTTGTACTGACATGGGAAAATCTCTAAGACTTGGAAAATGAAAAAGTAAGCTGCACAATGTATAGTAAGATCTCATTTATATATATTAAGATATATGTATGGATACATTATTATGCAAATGCATAGAAAACAAAATAAAATCTCCGAATGGTATTTACCAAACTTCATCTTTCCTCTTCTGAGTGGGAGTAGGAGTGGACCACGGTAGTTCTACAATTTATTCTATATGCTTCTCTATTTTTCTGAATGAGAACATATTCAGTTATTATTTGTATTATTTTTAAAACATAAAAATGAAATTCGGACAACCTGGAATAAATAAATGCTGAAAAACCAGTACGCTTGGCCCTTGAACAACGTGGGTTTAAACTGCACAGGTCCACTTATACACAGATTTTTTTCAATAAATGCAATACGGAACTGTAAGTGTATTTTCTCTTCCTTATGATGCTCTTAATAACAGTATCTCCCATTCTCTCTAGCTTACTTCGTTGTAAACACAGAGTATATCATACATATAACATATAAAATGTGTTCATCAACTGTATTATCAGTAAGGCTCCTGGTCAACGGTAGATTACTAGTAGTTAAGTTTTGGGGGAGACCAAAGTTACATGCGGGGTTTTAGGCACCCCAACCCCCGCATTGCTCCGGGGCCAACTGGAGAACTAAAATGAGAGGGGGAGGAAGGCTGGGAAGCCAATTACACAGCTGCTGGGGAAGAAAGGCTCACTTCATGTAACTCCAAAGAAGCCTGCTTGGAGGGAGGCATATTTCTCACAATATTGTATGTGTTTTATTTTTCCCTATTTCACTTTTTTTTTTTTTTTTTTTTAAATCAAGGAGAGTTTCCCTCTCCAGGGAAAGGAGGGCCAGGTCTCACTGTTCCTGTAAGTGAGCAAGATGACACTCGCTCAGATTTCCTTCTACGGGAGCCAACAATGCCCCAGCCCAGTTCCCACAAGGAAAACATAGTCCTTCCTCTTGTGGAAGCATATTACCACTGATCTCTCTTTCAAAACCATGGTAATTTTCCTGACTTGGTTCCTTTTTCAGGACAAAAGGTTTACAAGGAACATCAGAGTGTCTGGGACACCTCCAAGCACACCTGTGTAGGTGCTCCTGGTCTTCCAGGTTAAAGAAAGGGATAGAAGGAGAGACCCAGTGTGTAAGAAAGTATTTTCCCCCATGTGGCCTGAGTCCTGTTGGACACTGTCAAGCTGGCCTTTGATACAAAAACGCTCAGACATATTTGCTGGGGCAACGAGAGGCAGAACTGGGACAAAGATGTAAGTCACCAGGAGGCAGGTTACAGCTGAGAATTAATTTTGTCCAGCAATCAAATATTAGGTGGTGAGCTCCCTGCTATTGGCTTCTAATACTTCTGAATGCTACCAGGGCAGACACAAACTGAGCATGACCTGAAGATTCTAAATAGGTAAGTGGGAGACCAGTGCTTTAAAAAAGATTGATTCTGAGGCGCAGCTCAGTCTGGGGCCCTTCAGTCCCAGGGGTGTCTGAATGCATTTTAAAGCAGCCCAGGAGAGAGACAAAGGAGGGTAGTAATGGAGCACCACCTCCAGGACCACTTCAAAGAGGGTCCTAGAGTTGAAGGCACAGCATAGTGCTTATAAGCAGAAGCCTGAGCCAATTCCTGACTCTCACCTGTTTGCTGTGTGACCACAGACAAGTTACTGAACTTCTCTAGGCTTTGGTATCCTCGCTGATAAAAGGAGAATGACAAAACTACTACCTAGCTCACTGGTGAAGCTTACATGAGCTGGCATATGTCAAGTACTTAGAACAGCACCTGGGCCACAGTTAAGTGTGAACCATCATTATTCTGTGAGGGAGAAAACCGAGGCTGACCAGAGGAGTAACTCCAGCCCAGTCCCAAAGTCAGCATTAGACTTGGGCATAATACCCCAAGTTTCTTTCCTTCCAGCTCAAATCAAATATACCACACTCACTTCTATCGCATCCTCTACAGTGACCCCCACATTTACTCCTCTTGAGTTGGAGTATAAGCTTATTCACAGAGTGTCTTCCACCCTGTCGGTTACCAAGTGGCCTTGCTCAGTGGCACCCAAACGCGCGCTTCCCACCACTGGGCAGGCAGGCAGGCAGGATGCATGCATGCAGGCACGGACGGGCTGATGAAGGACAGGCCCAGGACTATCAATAAAAGACTCACGGTGTCAGGGGCAAAGCCCTGGGCCACGCGGCGTTTTCGGAATCACCGGGGCCCGCTCTATGGTCTTGGAAAGTTCCTGAACCGCTCTATGCGGGTGGGGAGTGGGGCGCTTGCATTTCCAAGTCTCCCGCTGCTCAACCGGCCAGCTCGGTGCTCCTTCCATTCACGTGGCAGAGGAGACTAGGTGCCTGCCCGCAGCACCGCGCCACCGGGATCTCCAGGCTGCACCCGGGTGTGAGCGCCTCCCACTTCCAGGTGTAAACACAGACGGGAAGGAGGGACATCACGGACAGCGCGAAGCGGAGGGAATGTTAGGGGGCGCGGGGGTGGTTGGGGACAATTAACTCCCGTGGTGATGTGTTGGGAGAGAGGCAAAAGTGGGTTACTTGGGTATTTTAACTCAATAAACATCCCCGACGACTGAGAAAGAAGCGACGGGACCGTGAACTTCCCGCCGGGTAGAAACGCCGCGGTGGGCCCCGCAGCGTGCGCTCTGGAAAGAATTAATTTTAGTGTTACTCGCCGCGCGGGTCGGCCGGCCAGAGGCGGGGACCCCTAGGAACACCGTCCCGGAGCAGGTCGAACCGCGAACCAAAGCAAACGCGGAGCAGAGGCGGCGCCGGGCAGGGCAGGCGGGCGGCCGTGCGCCGCGCCGCGACCGGCCGGGCAGACACCGGGAAGAGGCTACAAAGCTGTGGGATCCCTCCGGGCGCCGCGCCGCGGCCGCCCGCGGAGAAAAGCCGGCGGGGCGCGGGGAAGGCTGCGCAGGGCGCGGAGGAGGGCGGGCGGGCGGCCGGGGTACTCACCCCGCGCGAGCGGGCGGAGGGCTCCGCGGGCCGGGCCGGGTCCTGGGCGGCGCGGGGCCGCGGGTGCGGACGCGGGTGTGGACGTGCAGGGGCGGCCCCGCGCCCAGGCTATGAATCAGCTGCGGGGCGAGCGCCGAGGGGCGGGCATTACGGGAAAACCGCGGGGGAGGGCAGAGGGCTAAGGACTTTTGCAATTTCCCGTCCTGCTGCGCACTCTTGGCACTCCTGGGACCCACAGGAATTCTCCCCCTTTGAGTCCCCGGGGGGAAGCGGCTGGGACCTTGCGGGAGGCGGACGACACCCCGCGGAGGTGCGGCCCCGGGCTTGGCGGGCGGACGGGCGGGGAGCTGTGGGAAAGGAAGTGGGAGAGGCTTGGAAAGGAAAAGTGGAACCGAAGTCTCTGCGGGGCCGAGGGAGGCGTAGCGCGCCCCCCTCTCCTGCCAGGGCCAGCGGGCCCCGAGGCGGCGGGACGCTGAGGGCAGCCGAGGGACCCAGGAGCTGGGGTGACCGCGCGCGGCCACTTGTTATCCCAAGCAAGAAACAGAACCCTGGACTCCCTGGCAGAAAATCTTCGGGCAGGAGACAAGCGCTCTTGCCAAACTTAGGACTGTGTGGCCATTAGGCGGCCAGAGCAGTTAAAAGGTGTTTGAACAGTTCTAAGACCCTGGTTCTCGCTCCTATCTAGAAACGCTTCTGACAGTTTCATCTGTAGCAGGAGTCCTCAAGAATTTGTTTCACAAAAGAGCCATGTATGCTACTACTTGCTTTTCCTCTCAAAAAATGCCATCCAGTCTTTGAAACTCGTATTTCAAATACAGGGCCTTTGAAATACCTATTTGGCGCCTCTTTATAATTATGTGTTGGACTATAGAGGGCCCTGTGGACTTGAGCTGAAATGGAGACCATCCTAATACTGCCCTGTTGGGGGAAGTCATGGAAAAGACATGACCTCCAGTTGACCCTTGAGCTGCACCTGGACAATCTGGGGCTCCTCACCCCTTACCCTGTCCTTGGAAAGCAAGTTCTGCTTGCCCGTGGGGCTCCCAGGGGCTGCTCCATGGTCATAGCCTTGAGGTAGTGTCCTAGTGTTGAGAATACCTACAGGGTATACCTGAGCAAGCCTAGTTCAGGTCTCTGCATCAACTTGTAAGGTTTGGCAGAGGGATGCAGGGATGCGCTCACCTTGTTGGCACTGAAGACAAGCCTCCTCCGCAAGTTCCCTTTGCTTATTAAAACTGCACCTACCACCCCGGAATGGCCAGTGTCTCTCTTAGGTCGCTCCCTGCCCTCCAAGTACTGGCCAGTTTCAGATTTCAGGTGGGAAGCTCCCAAGAGGGTGGAGAACCACCACACTTCTGTGGATAGATAGGGGCCAGAGAAGAGAGGGTGGTGTTCCAGTGTCTGGAGGACTGGGATGCCTGATGGTTTGGAGGATTATTCATGGAGATTTGCTAGACCTGTTCTGGTCCGGTTTGGGGACCCTGGACAGTATCATGAAAGCCAAGCACTGTAGGAGGGGAAGGAACCCAGGAGTGATTAAGAAGGATTGCTCGTGAATCATATCCTATCTTAGAATCACTTCTTGAATTGACTGAATCGCTCAAAATATGTCAGAATCAGCCCAAATGTTACTTCTGGGTTGTGCAGTTTTTCTCCTTCCAGTGTCACCCCAGGGAGAGAATTTTGTTTTAGGCCTCGATACATTTACGATCTAATGGCCCCAAAGACCATGGTACAGTGTAAATATTTGATGAAAACGAAGAGAAGGTACTTTTGTCTAAATAAAGGTATGGTCCTTTGCCACACCTCATTACTTCCAGAGTTTTAAAGTGTCCATTAGTTTAGCCATCTACTCGGCTATGGAAACTACCAGGCCAGATCCCAAAGGGTTGGAAAAGCTTTCTGATTCTGTTTTAGTGAGTGAAAAAAAATTTTAATTTCTTCTTTATAGAAACAGTTCTGGGGGATGTCTCTCACAGCAGATGTGATGCCAAATTAAAAAATATTGAATGTGAAGAATTTCTACAAAGTGAGTCTTAACTTACTTGAGCTCCTACTACAACGGAAGGAAACTAAGTTGCAAAAAATTCCATGCTGTTGCTTCCAACCTTGGGAGCACCGGGCTGTGACTTTCAAAACTGACCCCATGCTGGGAGGGAAGGAAAGACCAAAGAAAGAAGCAGACCACTCCAGATTGGTACGCGTCAGGTTTAATAAGCAAGGGAGCTCACATACGAGGCTTGTCTTGGGCAGCTGCAAGAAGAATAGATCTCTGCCCCTGCCAGCCAGAATCTTGAGAGTTTATGGAGAAGCCTTACCTGGGTTCAGTCAGCATAGAGTCCAGATGGTCTCAATAACATATTATTCTCTTAAGGTAGTGTCCTTGCAGTGGTTCCACTGTGGGCAGAACATACATTCCAAGGACAGAGAAGGTGGTGAGGAACCTCTGCTTCCCCAGGTCCAATTCATAGGTCAGTGGGAGGTCATGTCCTCTCAATGACCTCCTCCAACAGGTGCCCACATATAATTTATTTTGTGTACCATTCTAATAGCTTAAATTTTTCCCTCTTTCTAAAGTCTAGTAGCTATAGCACCTGTAATTTGTGATTCTACTCGGTTGAATAATGTCCTCCAAAAATTCATGTTGAGCCGGAACCTCAGAATATGACCCTATTTGGAAATATGTTTGTAGATTTAATCAAGTTAAGATGAGGTCCTAGTATATTAATCCAATGACTGCTGTCTTTATAGGAAGAGGGAAATTTGGACGCACACACCAGGAAGAATGCTGTCTGAATACTGAGGCAGAGATTGGAGTTATCCTGCCGCAAGCCAAAGAATGCCAAGAATTGCTGGCCACCCACAGAAGCCGGGAGCAAGGTGCAGAACAGATTCTCCCTCTGAGCCCCTAATGTTGCAGGATCGCAGGGTTCTCGTCGGAGTCAAAGAATGAATCTCATGGACACAAAAGAGTGAAGTGAAGTGAACTTTTATTAAGTGAAGGTGAGAATAGAAAGGAAAGGGAAAAAGCTGTCTAGAGTGAGAGGGATCACAAATAGGTTGCCCCTGTGGACTTTTACTGACAGTCTTTTATTGAGAACTGACCAGGAAGCCTGTGGCCTTGAGATTCTTGTGCCCTCTTGCTTTGAGCAAAGACTATTGATAGCATCCCTAATGGCTTACTTTTTCTTTGAGGTCTGGTCATTTTCTGTGGTTACAATGTAGTTGCCAACAAACAAACAAACAAACAAACAAGAAAACCCCGCTAACATCCAGAGCCAGCTGGTCTGGTTTATCTCTCTCTCTCTCTTTTTAAGATTATTTTTTAAAGATTTTATTTATTTATTTGACAGAGAGAAAGTGCATGAGCAGGGGGAGAGGCAGAAGCAGGCTCCCCGCTGAGCAGGGAGTCCTATGCTGGGCTCTATCCAAGACACACACCCCCCGCCCCCCGCCGAAGATCATGACCTGAGCCAAAGGCAGACGTGTAACAAACTGAGCCACCCAGGCGCCGCTGTTCACTTATCTCTTGTTCTGCTCTATCTTAGCCTCTCTGCCAGCCAGGAATAGTTTCAGAGCCTAGTCAGGGGCCTCCTGTCTCGCCCTGCCTGTACTTAACCCTTTCCTTACTCAATAAGAAGGAACTCACCCTGCCAACACCTTGACTTCAGACTTCTGGGCTCTAGAACTATGAGAGAACAAATTTTTTTTTAGCCACCAAATTTGTGGTAATTTATTATAGCAGCCCTAGCAAACTGATACATAAATATGCATGACATATGTATTCTGAAGGTTAGTTTTAAAAATTAGCCCAAAAATAGCTGAAATGAAAAAGACAAAAAATACCAGAGGCATTAAGCTAAGAGCAGAAATACCTTTCCTTGTTTTGCATTCACAAGATTATGTTGGGAAAATACATATTCATTCTGCTCCATTTGACCCTCCTGCCCACTGTTCTCTCTTCCTTTTGAATTCAGTAGCACAACTCTCGCCCCTAACCCACTTTCCCTTTCTTCCCCATCACCTTCTTGGCCTTCTTGTTCTCCCTTAGACATTGCTGTGTCCAGGGCTCCATCCTTGACATTCTTCTCTGAATCCACAGTCTCCCGGATGAACATATCCATGTTGCTGAATTCAGTGATCACTTGTGCACTGAGGACCCCGAATCTTCCTTTGATTGCGATTATTTCGTCTGAATTCCAGGCTACCTTATTTGTACATCAAAATCAATATGTCCAAGTTCAAACACTTCATTTTTCCCCATGTGAATGGCCCGGACTTTAATTTAGACGCCTAGTCAAAAGGCCTAGGAAATGATCCTTGATCTATCCTCCCTCATCATCCATCAACCACAAGAAGGTCTCATCTGTGGAACTATTCTAGAAAGGCATGAGTGGGATATACCCCTACCCTATCCAACTTCTTGGAAGAAAAACAGCTCTGTTAACTGTCAGGGACACCAGCTGTAGATCTGGGAATGGGTACAGATATATACATAAGAGATATGTGAAATCAGTTATGTAAATTGTGAAATATAATCACTATTCTGTTTGTTCAACTACTACAAATATCTAAAATTACATGTTTGGCAGTGTTTGGTAACCACACTGATGGAGTTGGAAGGAACCGGGAGTTTTCTGAAGAAAGGGGCTTCATCAGGTAAGTAGGAGATGCTGATCCATAATTGCCCTCATGGATAAGAATTGTCTATTTGGGGGGCAATATATCACATTTGATATTTTAAAGATTCACTTTTAGGTCTTAAAGTATGCTGCTTTGATGTTGCTGCTTAAAGTATGATTGTGGGTGATACTGGCATTGTTTCTAAGAAAACTTAATAGAAATGAAAATATTATTTTGTAAATGTATTCTCGTGAAAAACTAAATAGGACTCCAGAAAATTTTTTAGTCTGATATATCATAAAGCTTGGTTAGTTAAGAGGCATCTCTCTATCACTTCCAACTTCATATATATAAAATGGAGCCAGCAATGGCGAAGCAAGATGTTGAGTGTTAGAGAACCACATGGAACGTTCACATTTTATAATTTCAGGGGGTTCCTTATAATTACTTAATTATGAATTGCTTTCCTTTCAAAGCCTGCTAAGTGAATTTCAGTGAAGGATAACATTATCCTTACTAGCTCTAAAAGAGTTTTTTGTTTGAACTAGATACTGATCGATTGATTGATGGATTAATTGATTGATTTTACACAATCTACCCTCTCCTGGATATTGTAATTGTTTTCACACTGTGTTCTAGAAATCATCAGAAACCAGACAATGAGAGAACTTTCTGGATCTTTTACTTTTTTCCCCCATGGGCTTAGGGAGAATGTTGAATATGTGTTTGTTTAGATCACTGCTTTTAGTCTCTTGGCTCGCATTTATGAGAATTAGCAAATATGAGTGAGGTAGTTAATGCTAAAGGATAGAGCATTAATACAATGGGGGTAGTACTTGGAGAGAATTTGATGGGAACTTTTGGGACTTTTGAAAGCTATTTGCCAAACCTAATCTGAAATAAGTCTATGGTCCTATCTATATTTTAAATAGCATCTCTTACAGACAATATGTAGTTGGGACTCTTAAAAAAATTCAATCTGATAGTCTCGACATTTGAATTTGATAGAGAGTGTGTAGCACACTTATGTTTAAGGCATTTATTGATATGGTTGGGTTTAGCCTACCATTTTACTATATGTTTTCTTTTTTGTTCCCTCTGGTTTATGTGAATATATTTCAGAATTCTATTTTAATTTGTCTTCGGTTTTTGTTATTCCTCTCTGTATGATTTTTTAGTGTTTGCTCTGTGAATTACAATATATAGCCTAATTTTCAGTGTCTACTTTAGATAATATTGTACTATTTCACTTAATAGGTGCATTTAACCACACCACATGTCCTTTACATTATAGTTGTGAAATGTATTATATCCACAACAAAATAAAACCTGCAATGTGATATGTATTTTAAAGAAATTAAGAGGACAAATGGTCTTTTATATTTACCCACATATTTACCTTGCTCAATATTCTTCAGTCCTTCTCAAAGATCTACTTTTCCACTTGATCTCATTTCCTTAAGAACTGCCTTTAGCATTTCTGTTTTAGTGCAGGTCCATTGGAGTACATTCTCTTGGTTTTATTCTAAAATGTCTATTTCATTTCATCCTTGAGGGATATTTTTGTTGGATATAGGATTTGGGGTTGAAGATGTTTTTAACTCAACAATTTAAAGACGTTGTTCTATGGTTTTCTGGCCTCCGTTGTTTCTGATATATCATCAATTATGCAGATCACTGTATATATAATGTGTTGTTCATCATTATTCATCCTGCCTGGCATTTGCAAAGCTTCTTGAATTTGCAAATTTGTCCTTTACCATATGTGAGCAATTTTCAGTACTTCTTGAAATATTTTTTCTGCCCCACTGTCTTTCTCATCTCTTTCTGAGACTCCAGTTACAAATATGCTAGACCTCTTCATATAGTCACAAATACCCACATGTGGCTCTATTAATTTTTTTTAAGTGAGCTCCACATCCAGTGTGGGACTCTAACTCATAACTCTGAGATCAAGAGTCACACGCTGCACCAACTGAGCCAGCCAGGTGCCCCTCTATTGTTTTAAATCTTTTCCCTCTGTGTTTTTCACACTAGATAATTTCTATTGAATTATCTTTAAGTTTTCTGACTTCTCTCCCACCATCTTCATTCTGCTATTAAATCTATCCAGCAAGTTTTGTTTAAAAGATGTATATTTCAGTTCTAGAATTTTTTTTATTCTTTTTTAAATATTTTCTATTTCCTCACTGATACTTCCTATTTTTTAATTCCTATGGGCGTATTTCTTTTACCTCATTGAGCATTGTTATACTTGCTGCTTTTTTAAGGCATTGCTTGATTATTCCAGTATTTAGATAATTATGGAGTCCGTCTCCATTGATTGTTTCTCTTATGAGAACAGGTCACATTTTCCTGGTTTGTTTGTTTACTTATTTATTGATTGAAGTGTTACCAATTAATTTTGGATTGTAACCTGAACATTGTAAATATAATGTTATGAAGACTGGATTCTATTATATTCTGCCAATGGCATTGGTTTTCTTTTTAAATGGACAATTCACATGTTAGACGCAAGCTGCAAACTTGATGCTGCTTTCAGTAAATAGTAACTCTAGTCTGAGTTCAGTTTTTTGGGGCTTAGCTGGGCTGCTTTGAGTTTCTCTTGCATAAGCACATTTCAGACATTATGCATAATGTAGACTTTAAACTCTCTAGCTCTCTCTTTTCTGCAATTTCCTCCCTCACTTTCCAAAGGGTATGGTTGCCCCAAACTCTGACCTCTGGTTCTTCAAGCCAGAAATATTGTGTATTTTCTAACAGAGTTTTTAGACACCCCCCTGACTACACAGACTTGGGTCAGTCTCAGACTAAAGGTTATAAAATGTAGGAAACCGACTCTTTCCCTGCCTCCAAGTGTTGACACCCACCCCTCCCCACCCCCAAAATCTTTCTGCTGTTGATTATTCTCCACTTCATTTAGATGTGGGGTTTTTTAAGTTATTTTTTCTAAAAAAAATAATAAAAAATAAAAATATTTTTTCTCGTGCTTTATATTGTTATGTGAAGGAGGATCAGTTTAAGAAGGAGTTACCCATCAATGACTAAAAGTGGCACTTCCTGTAGTTGTATTTTCACCTGCTGAGTGACTAGCTTGTTGAGGGAAAGTTGTGTGAACTCCTTTCCTTTGTTATGTTAGATTTCTTTCCAATAAAATATTCTGGAAATAATCCAGTTTTTAAAACAATTGAAATATACTTACCTCTAACTTCAGTCTGGAAATTGATGAAAACCTACTGAAATCATGTAAGGTCAATCTGTTGTCTGAAACATCACTTTAGAATAAAGATTTATACATATCAATAGCACTATAATACAAAGGACAGAGTTTTAAGCAACAAAGAGGGGTGGTCAAACGTACCCTTGTATTTCCTCTAAACTTTGTTCAAATGCCAAAAACAAATTTATTTGAGGGAGTTACAGTAAGCCATATCTTCATCTTCATGATTCCATTGTGTTTAAATTAATTTCACCCAGATTGAAATGAAAACTTCCCAAAGGCACTCACTTCTGTATTCAAGCTTGTCAGCTTCTCAAATATCACCATCTTCATCCAGTTCTAACACAACAGCTATTATTTTGTCCATTACCAAATATCAGATGATGCTTAGTCACTTTGGAATAATGCTCAGGTAGTTTCCACACACCCAAGGCGTTTTAGGAGAAATGTTCGCTGAAAGTCAATACAAAAGAACCGTGCTAAACTAGAATAAGATGAAACACCCAAAAAGGAGAGAAATGTTATTCGGGCAATGTTATTAAATCTTGTAGAAAAAATAAAAATAAGAACTTGTCTTCCTCAAAATTTTTGGAAAATGGTGTCTAAAGATGAAGGTGTAAACTTTCTGAAAAAGAATGATAATAGACAATTTCTTTTGAAACTCCCCCCTGTTCTTAGAAAGACAGAATGTTCTATGTGACTGGGAATTTAAGTTTACAAACGTTCATAGTTGCAGAATTGTAATACACACACACAAACATACACACCCCAACACTCATTAGAAAAACATTGTGGGGAAAATGGGGGGATTCTAGGGGGGAAGATGGGACATTGTAATAGCAGCAAACTAGCAACAGCCTAAAGATGTTCCAATAGAAGATGGAAGACTTTATGATTTATCCTTTCAAAAGAAAGATTATCTGTATGTACTGCTATGGAAATAACACCCAAGATATATACTTAAGTGAAAAAAATAAAAGTCAGAAATGTGTATTTGGTATGTCTCTGCACCTCTTTAATTTGTTAATGTTTTTGAGATAGATACATAAGAATGTTTTGAGTAGGCTTATAAGAAATCAGTAACTGTGGTTTTTCTTGGGGAGAAGGTCGAAGAATGAGGTGTGGTGTGTAAGGGAGGCTTGTACTTTCATTTTAGACCTGTCTGTGTAGACTGGCTTTTTGTCATGAATGTTTTTATTTTTAAAAAGTAATAATTTTATTTTTATTTATTTATTTTATTTAAGTTCAGGTTAACCAACATATAGTACATCATTAGTTTTTGGTGTAGTGTTCAGTGATTCATTAGTCGCATATAACACCCAGTGCTCATTACATCACGTGCCCTCCTTAATGCCTACCACCCAGTTACCCCATCTCCCACCCACCTCCCTTTTCACAACCCTGTTTGTTTTCCAGAGTCACGAGTTTCTCAGGGTTTGACTCCCTCTCTGATTTCTTCCCGTTCAGTTTTTCCTCCCTTCCCCTATGATCCTCTGTGCTATTTCCTCTATTCCACATATGAGTGAAAACATATGATAATTGTCTTTCTCTGATTGACTTATTTCACTTAGCATAATACCCTCCAAATAATCCAGTCAAGAAATGGGCAGAAGACCTGAACAGACACTTCTCCAAAGAAGACATCCAAATGGCCAAGAGACACATGAAAAAATGCTACACATCACTTGGCATCAGGGAAATATAAATCAAAACCACAACGAGATACCACCTCACGCCAGCCTGAATGGCTAAAATTAACAAGTCAGGAAATGACAGATGTTGGCGAGGATGCGGAGAAAGGGGAACCCTCCTACACCGTTGGTGGGAATGCAAGCTGTGCAGCCACTCTGGAAAACAGTATGGAGGTTCCTCAAAAAGTTGAAAGTAGAGCTACCCTACGACCCAGCAATTGCACTACTAAGTATTTACCCAAAGGTTACAAAACATAGTGATCCGAAGGGGCACCTGCACCCCAATGTTTATAGCAGGAATGTCCACCATAAAAAGTAATAATTTTAAAAATCAAAGAATGCCCTACTTGACTGAGAAGGGACCTCATTTGTTATTTATTTTGGTTGTTACACACAAGTTGTAATCAATTATAATCTCTCTAAGGACATAGAAGAAACCAAATTAATTGCCTCTGAGGAAGAGAACTAGGTGACTGAGGAACAGAGGGGAAAGCTTTAACTCTACCCTTTTGCATCTTTTGAATTTTTGTATACATAAATATATTATTTAGTAAGAAAAATTAAAAATTTTTAAAAGATTTTTATTTGAGAGAGAGCAAGAAAGAGTACGAGCAGGGAGGAGAGGGAGAAGCAGGCTCCCCACTGAGCAGGGAGCCTGATGCGGGGCTCGATCCCAGGACCCTGGGATCATGACCTGAACTGAAGGCAGATGCCTAACTGACCGAGCCACCCAGGTGCCCAAGAAAAATTAAAATTTAAAATGCTATGATGACTCCCTCCCAAAAATGGGACACACTGATCTGAATGTAGTGTGTAAATGGGCCATGCTTGGCAACTGTGGGCTTTATCCATCACGAACAGAGAGACCTGAGTTTCCAATCATAACTATTTGCTTATTTAAAATAGGTGGAAAATCCTACCAGGTCTTACTTATTATAGCAATACAATTGGCAATAACCAAGATGTTGCTATTTACTTACAATATTGGAAAGTTGGAAACAACTTGTAGGTCTTATGTTATCTTCACCTAAGGCCCCCCTAGGCTGTGTGCGGGAGCACTCGCAGGTTTGATCTTCACTCAGGTCCTGTCTGATGCCAGTCGGATGTTCTCCCCTCTTGCAAGTGGTGCTCCTAGGATGGAGGCTGCTTCCTGGTGACAGCTGTGCCACATGGACGCGGGGCTGCCCGAGCTGCTGCAGTAGGAGAAGAGAGGGTAGGACGATGACGCAGATTGGCTTGCAGGCAAGGCCAGGGCCACGTTCCCCCATATTCCATTGGCTAGACCTCAGCCACATGGTACCAACCGAACCGCAAGGGAGGTTGGGACATGGAAGCATCCTGGGTCCAAGAAGAAGAAGCAGGAGCAGGAAGACATGAAGACACTGTCTGGGCACAGAAGGAACTTGCTTAATAAATTGATGAGGTACCTTTATAGTGAAGTATTCAGCCACGAGACATGAAGTTTCAAAGAGTATTTAATGACAGGAAAATGCCAGTGTGGTGAAACGAGCAAGATACAGAATCTTATGTTACTAGCTTTGGAAAACATAATATTTATATATGTGTATGCATGTTTATATAGATGAGAAGGAAATATAAAATACGTTATTTGTGGTTATCTTTACATGGTAGGGTTATCAGTCATTTTTCTTATACTTTTGAAGAAATGGCTGATTTTCCTCAGTTATCATATGAAAGAAAAGAAATATGTATAATCTAAAAAATATGTATAATCTAAAAAACAGGGCTTTTTTTTCCCTAAGTGGAGAAGAAATCCTCAGAGCATCTGAAACCAGAGCTGACACTTCAAATTCCTTTATAAGTTGCTACAGACTATGAATTTGAATTCATGATGCTAGTAAGCCTTTTTTTTTCCCTTTAATCAGCAGAGGGCAGCTCTCTGCTTTAGTGCTTAGTTTTCCTCATAGCATAGATGCTAGCCAAATCCCGTTTTACACATTAACTGTGGCCAGAATCGCATATTAGATTTATTGTGTTGGGAAGGAGAAGCCAAGTCTGAAACCTATTTTTGCCACTTGCAGCACTTACCACATAGTACACATTTTGCTGAACCGAGCAAATCAGCAAACCAGGTCTGCCCTTTAGGTGGTTTTAATCTAAAGCGGACAGTATTCACATATTGACAGGCTGTCACAAAACTATGAGAACAGAGCAATCCACATGGTAAGCGTTGTCCTTGTAGAAAGACAGCCACAGTATATTTGGGAGACAATGAGGGCTAGGCCAAGGTGGTTGGATATTTTGGTAGGAAAGGACTACATGAAAGTCATTTTTCCTTTGAGCAGGGAGATCTTGTGGATTAAAAAATAAATATCATTTTTTATTACCCATACAGGGCAAGGAACATTGAGAGAATAGAAATAAGACAAAATATAGATGCTCATTAAAAAACAAGGAAATTTGCTGAATGTGTATTTTTAACCCATTGTGTTGGAAAATTTACAAGATTGATCATGTCCAGTGTTAATGCGAGTGTGGGGCAACAGTTAATTCTCAAATGCTGTTGGTAGGAGTATAAGTTGGTCATCCTTTATATTATCAAAAATTTAAATACATGTTTACTTTGGAGAAATTGAGCTTCTAAGAAGCCCCTTTGTCTCAGGGTAACTCCCTCAGCAGAAATAAAGTGGTGGGAGTGGTGAGCCAGGCCTCTGCTCTCCTGCTTCCGCTTTCATAACCTAACCTGTAAAAGATAACTATCCCTCTCAATCCCTTAGCAGGCCCGGGAAGGTCCAAAGCGGCTCAGTAAACCTCTCAGCTCATAGCAGGTTAAGCTGGGGAGAGAGACAGAGACAGAGACACAACCCCTATAGAGCCCTCTAGTGGCCACCAGCTGTCTAGAGAACAGGCTCCTTAGGGAATTTGTTGTCTTCCCACCTTGGCGCCAAAAGACAAGTCTGACCTCACAGGATACTGATGCTTGGCCACCCACTCCTCACCCCTAGGCTCTGGTACTGGCCAGGAACAGCCCTCTGGCTCATCCTGGCCATAAATGAAGTCAGGGTGTTCCCCAGGTGGTGCAGCCTGGCATTCCTTCCCAGCAGTGTGCCAATGCAGACAGCCACGGAAGCTGGCCAAATCCCCCAAAGCGGTGTCTTGTGCAGACCCTCCATAGAGCACAGAGACACACTGGTAAAGCAATTCCCTGGAGCAACTTAGGTTTCTAACTACTTCCTTGAAAATGTGCAAATCAACCTTTGAAATGGCTGTGGGTTCTATAAGATTGAGCAAGTAAGCAGAAGGTTACCCTCGGAGGAAAGACTAGGGAGCCCGGAAGAGACCCTCCGTATTGCAGATGGCTGCATGTGAGCCAGCTGTCAGGATTGCCACCACATGCCCCCGTGTCATCTGCTGGGCCACCCGCAACTCTAAGCTACTTCTGTGCTCATTAGCGAAAAGTGGGTGCAGGACTTGGCAGGGAGACAGAGCCTTTGTGTGATGCCAAAAGTGCCCTCTTCTCAGGCATGAGTTCCTGCGTGCTGAGACACACAAGCTGGTGAGAGAAGGCAACTTGAATTTCGCTCCCACCTACTCCACCCCATTGGCTGGACACTTGGTGGAGCGCACCACCTTGCAATATGTCAACCAGCCTTGAGTTTTTGCAATGCTGAAGGCTCCCAGCCAAGGGCAAGAGTGAGGGCTGAAATCTAGCCTTGCTCAGCTGGCCAAGTCAAGCTCTCAAGTCAGTCTGGGGGTGGGGGGAGGGGGTCAAAATGTGCATTATGGGCTAGTGGCCCCAGGTCTATCTTGTGTCACCCTGTCATGACCCTGTAAGGTAGACAGAGATCAGTTTACTGGGAAGCCCATGGCACAGACTTTTCCAAGACCCACGGAGAGGTTCAAATGGCCATATTTTGTCCTAAAACAGGCAAAAATAAGATAATTAACTGCATTCACTTAAAACTATTGTCATAGCCACTTTTGGAGACAGGTACAGTGATGCTAATACCTACTTTATAACGGAGACACAAAAAAGTTAGATAGCATTACTATTAAGTGGTAGAGCCTGGAATTGTTGCAAACTAACTGATGCCAGTGCCAGAAACTCATGGACAATGTGTATATTTTTTCCAAGGTGACAAAGCTTCCAGAAGAATCCCACCAAGTCCTGTTCATTCTTGCCCCCAAATCTCCAAATGTCATAATAGATGTGAAACATCTTTAGATGTTGTTCTAGTCAGAGGGCACCGATAAGAGGAGAGACCAAATCACAGAGGTCAGAGCAGCAGACACAGTGGTCATCATGAAGCCAGTCGTACACGTCCTGTTGCAGCTGGACCATACAGCTGTTGTCACCAAGGAGAGCGATATGTACGTTGTAAGGTGCAGCCTAAGACAAACGCTGTGGTTTACTTAAAACCTACATTTATCTCCTTCTCATTTACAGTCTAGAGGTGAGCGGTCTGGGTAGGGAGGGCAGAAATACCCAACTTCCAAGAGCATTCCAGCTAACCCCTTCTCCACCGGGTGGAAGGGGGAGAGAGACTCCCTTGGGTTCAGATGTAATTGCCTATCTACCTGCTTAAGAAGCCAAGAAATTAGTCTCTCTTGGGCGCCTGGGTGGCTCAGTTGGTTAAGCAACTGCCTTCAGCTCAGGTCATGATCCTGGAGTCCCGGGATCGAGTCCCACATCAGGCTCCCTGCTCTGCGGGGAGTCTGCTTCTCCCTCTGACCCTCTTCCCTCTCGTGCTCTCTATCTCTCATTCTCTCTCTCTCAAATAAATAATAAAATAAAATCTTTAAAAAAAAAAAAAGAAATTAGTCTCTCTTTAGGCACTGGTAAAAATCAGAGGTTTTTTCACGAAAAGGAAGAAGGGAAGATGGGTATTGGGAGATCATTGGCTGTGTGTACCAATGCCCTGAGGCCATGGTTTGACTCCGAAGACTGTGAGGCCTGAGCTCTGTGAGCACAATGTGAGAATTAGTACGAATTGTAGGACAAAGAAAGTGAGCAGGAGAGAAGGCCCTGGCCAGGAGGTAATGAGGTGCAGGCTGTGTGGGACAGAGAACAAGGGGAGCCCAGACAGCGATGGCAGTGGCTTTGGGGACTTTTCCCACAGCTATGGGCTGTGATAGTTTGACAATAAGAAAATGCACAGGGCATCTGAGAGTGACTTCTGTTGACTCCCAGGAAGACTTGGGAGACCCAAAAAGAAGATCCTTGGTTCAGGGAACAAGGAGAGGACAAGTTTAAAAAAAATGACGAGAGAAATTAAGACCGTTTCTAGTCAATTCAGGGCAGACCAAATTTATGAATCCCTTAGTGATGAATGATTCACTATTACACAAGAACCCAAGGATGGTAACCACATCCTTCCCTCCCCTTCCCAACCAAAGTTCTGGAAAGAGGACTATTTTTGGCCTCATTGTTTCTGCCTTATCTTTTCACCATTCCAGTGTTTGTGGGGTTATGGTTATTGCCCAATTCAGTAGATTCTTTACATTTTGTATGGTGTTTTTCTGCATCATTTAATTTAAGTGATTAACGATTCACTTCTTCATATACCATCTTGCCATCATTTCTATGACCCCAGGTTCTCCCAATTCTCTGTCGCTTCATCTTTTCATTCTCCTCCCTGAACTCTCCCTCCTCTCAGTGGTCTTCTAGAAAGAGTGGAATGACTCACTCAAGTCCCATTTCGGCCTCCTCCTAGGTTGTAAAGGCTGGAAAGCTACAGAGTTACATATCCCAAACTTCCTTGCAGCTTGGACTCCAGACATGTTTTAGATTCTGTCAATCAGATGGACTCACATGAAAACATGGGGAGAGACAGAGGGAATCAAGGAAGCTTGGAGAGGGGAAGACTGATTTGGAAGAAGTCAATGTATCAAAAGGAATACATCTATTTTTTAACAGATTATTCAGAAAGAGCTTATTCCAAAGTCTTCATGGTTTTGTCTGAAGCAATTATATGTTTTAGCAGAATCCCTGGTAAAGGTTGGTGGGAGACTTCTGAATCAAGAAAACACCTGCCTTGGAGGTGAGAACAGCCCATGCCTAGGAAAACAGAGTTATGGGAGACCCACAGCCCTGGACTTAGTGTGAGACAAAGGTAAATATATGTAGGTTGAAGACCCCTTAATATGCACCCAAGTTTTGTTTCTTTACCTCTCCAAGGATTGAATGTGTCACCCACCAGAAGGATGACTTTGTTTTACAAACTGACAGTCATTCAACAATATGCAAGCCATGCTCATTTTTGCAGGTGGCCTTGGAAGCAGCATCAGCACAGAGGAGATGCCCCACAGGCCGTGTCCGGAGACCAAGAGAAATAGTCTAAGCTCAACCATCTAGAAACTATGACCATCGAAACAACTACAACTCCCTAGCCTCTTACCTAAGGGGTCTAATCTTTTTTTTTTTTAACTTTGTACTATGAAAAATTTCAAACCTATACAGAAGTAACAAAAGGTAGTATAAGGAGCCCACATAGTCATCACTCAACTTAAACAATGATATATTCCTGGCCAATGTTATACCATCTGTGTGATTATCTACTTTCCTTCGTTCCATGGGACAATTTTGAAGCAAATCTGAAACATCCTATCATTTCATCTGTAAAGATCTCATCTCTAAAAGATATGGATAGTTTATTTTTTTTAAAGATTTTATTTATTTATTTGAGAGACAGAGAATGAGAGAGAGAGAGAGCAAATGAGAAGGGGGAGGGCAGACTCCCTGCTGAGCAGGGAGCCCGATGCGGGACTCGATCCAGGGACTCCAGGATCATGACCTGAGCCGAAGGCAGTCGCTTAACCAACTGAGCCACCCAGGCACCCAAGATATGAATAGTTTAAAAAATCTAATATCATTATTGGGGTCAATATCATATATTAAATAAGTGCAATATATACATTTCTATTAAAGAGAAAATTCAGTTATTTCTTGGTGTAAGAAACAGTTTACTACAATAAATAGTCCTCTTTGGGTGTCAGAATGTGGAAACCACAGAGACATTAATCTATAAAACCTGTCACTTTAGCTACTCACTTTAATTGGAACAGTTTGATTCTATATATTTTAAAGAAATTAAAAACAAAGAGATTTTCACATTCTGCTCAGCTGCCAGTTTGTTAAATGCTTCCTGTTACTGCTCTTGAATAATTTTCTGGGGAATTATCCATCTTTACAAAATTGTTTTTCTTCGTGTCTGTGTTAAAATTTCCTTTGAACTTCATTCTTCCTTTGTACAGAAAGAAACATTTTCAAAGTGGTTTCACCAGCCCGCTGTCCAACTTCAGCATCAGTTGCTATATTACTCTATCATTGCCTCTCTGACAAGTGTCCAATGCTTAAATTCCAAGACATTTAATATCGTAACAAAGTGGCTTATTGGGAAAATAAGAGAGTGGTGTGTGTGAGTGTATAGTTGGAGAGATTCCATTTTAGCTCTAAGCATTGATGGCTTGCTTGCCCTCTAGTTCAATAAATCATCAACAACGCCAAACTTTCACTGCCATCTGGTACTTCTTTCTTGTTTTTCTTTACAATTATTTGGCTCTTTTTGCAACAGCCTCTCAAGAACTAAGAAGTCAGTATGTGCCTTTACAATGAAGAAATATGTTTTCTTAGAACTGCTTCCTGAATCTTTTCCACCTAGCCTGGCTGCTCTAACACCATATGCCTTCTGCCATATGTAATTTTTTGTCGTGGTCCATTCAGGCTGTTATAAAAGAATACCATAGACTAGGTGGCTTATAAACAACAGAACTTTATTTCTCGTAGTTCTGGAGGCTGGAAAGTTCAAGATCAAAGTGCTGGTAGGTTCAGGATCAGACTCTCTGGTGAGAGTCGTTTCCTGGTTCATTAGATGGCTGTATCCTCACCAAAACCTCATATGACGGAAGGGACAAGGAAGCTCTCTGGGGCATTTTTATAAGGGCACTAATCTCACTAAGAAGGCTCCCCGCTCATGACCCAGTCGCCTCCCAGATGTCCCACCTCTTATATCATCACATTGGGAATTAGGTTTCAAAGTCTGAGGATTGAATGGTAATAACATATCCTGACTTTGGTGGTTGCATTGGGAAAATGCCCTTGTTCGTAGGAAACGTACTAAAGAATTTGGTGGTAATGGGGCTTTAGGTTGACCATTTACTCTCAAATGGCTCAGGAAAAAAAATATTCTTTCTGTACCTATAAATTTTCTGTTCAGCTTGCGATTATTTCAAAAATTTTTCAAATTATGAACATTCATCCTTGTCTCACCTTAAACTAGATTGTGCACAACCAGTGGTTTGTGAACAGTCCTTTGGTGAACACTGGCCTGGATGGTCTCTAATGAAACCATGGGAAGATTGTCTTTGAACTTCGTCTCTTTGTAGATCCGAACATGAACTGGTTCCTCATCCTCTGGCTTCCAATTGGGTTCAGCCAATGGGAGAGCCTGGTTGGAGATGGGACGAGGGATATTTAACCTGGCCCTGGGTTGGTGTGGCTGTGACCTCGCACTGAGGGCCATTGCTTATGCTCAGTAGCGCTCACTGACAGCTGTCTCTAGATTCTAGTAATTTTCCTCCATCTCTTTGCCCCTAGAAGCTAGAAGGACTTCTAGCTTCTGTGGTTAGCCCCTAGATGCTTTATCACTCCATGTCATTTCCTCTTACCTTGTCCACACCTTTTTAAATAATGTGTTCGTCACGCTCCTTTCAAGTTATCAATGTATTTTCTAATATTCAAATACATTAAATATCTCCGGAAGGATACACAAGAAACAAGTAATGGTTTCTATGGGTGGGAAAAAATTGTTCATTGTATACTCTTAGAACTCTTTGACTTTTGAATGATGTAGACGCATTAGCTACATACATACAGTTCACCCTTGAACAACCCCCCACACAAACATATATGACCCCTGTGTATAACTTTTGATTCCCTCAAAACTTAACCTACTAAGAGCCTACTGTTGACCGGAAGCCTTAGCAAAGCAGTCGATTAACACATATGTTGTGTGTTATATATATTATATACTGTATTCTTACAATAAACTAATCTAGAGAAAAGAAAATGTTTTTAAAAATCCTAAGGAAGAAAAAATACATTTACAGTATTGTACTATATTTATCAAAAAAATCTGATGTAAGTGAACATACACAGTTCAAACTCATGTTCAAGGGTCAAATGCGTGTGTGTGTGTGTGTGTAAATATAAATATATATATCAATTACATATATACATATATATGTATAATATGCATATATATGTGTGTTTAATATGCATGTGTATATATATATACACAAACAATAAAATGCAGTAATGTCTGATACAACTATTTTTTGTGTATTTATCCTAATATGAAAACTTTTACTTTGGCACTTCTTTAGCTTTTCATGCTTTTTGTAGGATTACTAAGACCTCTGTATTTCAGGAGGGAATTAAAATTTTTTCATTAGTATCGATGATAATGAAATATAGACTTTCTTGAGGAATGAAAATATTTGAAATTGGACATCTAAGCTTAAACCATTAAGTAAAAGTGAACTTGACTGTATAAAAAATAATTGGTTCCTCACATGACCTAAATTGATACTTGGTTATGGTATGTAAATCAATTTCTTATCCTGAGGACATGTTTAACTTATAAATTGAGGGAAGGTCTGGAGAGCAAGCAGGTGTGTCATCAGCACGTCGGGTGTGTCTGTGCTTGTTTTATAGGAGTTGGAAAATAGCCTCTTCGGGTCTTTTAACTTTGCTTTTTTTTTTTAAAGATTTTATTTATTTATTTGAGAGAGAGAATGAGATAGAGCATGAGAGGGAGGAGGGTCAGAAGGAGAAGCAGACTCCCTGCTGAGCAGGGAGCTGATGCGGGACTCGATCCCGGGACTCCAGGATCATGACCTGAGCCGACGGCAGTCGCTTAACCGACTGAGCCACCCAGACACCCTTAACTTTGCTTTTTAAGAAAGGATACATTATTGTCATATATATGCTTTAATTTGGTGGTAGTTCTCCATTCAAGTAGCCTAAAGAAACCTCCCCTTTCTACCCCCTCCAAAAGGTCTGTGGGTCACAGAAAGATCTGAGCATTCTTGCAGTGGCAGGGGTTGGGGATTAATTGTTCAATCCAGTGTTTCCCAGATTTGTTGGTCTACAGCCCCTTTCTCAAATCCACATGTTAATATCTTCAGGAATACAGTTTAATAAGCTTATTTAATTGTGATTGGACTTTCTTCAGGAATGCAATCTCCAATTATGGCATTGTTCTTAGAAGGAAGTACGATGCCCCTTATGAGAAGGATTCCAAGAACTGATTGACTGTGGCAAAGACAGGGTCTGCCTCTGCATGCCTGGCTGAGCACTATAGAATGGAAACAAAACAAAACACACCTCAACTAGGAAGAGGGAAAAACAGAAGGGGGAAGGTAGAGGCTGTTCGGAACCAGGTTTGGAAGATGTGGTAAGCCTCATGGGAATTACAAGAGCCCAAATGGGATACAGTTTTGTTTTTAAGTAAAAAGGCACAGAGCAGGGGAAGGCTCTATCCCCAGGAGGCTGGTTGGAGGAAAAGGAGGCACATTACAGAGCAGGTGGGGCAGGCAACTAGGCTGGGGTTCAAATGGATGGAAACATTTGGCTTCCACCTAAACCGGCTGCGTCTGGAGCAGCCTGGCACCAGGAGCCTGGGATCTTGCAGGGACTCCGCATGAGCAGGAACCAGCCCGCCTGCGGGGACAGGGATGAAAACTGAAAATATGACTTAGGTGTTGAGCTGTCAGTCACAGTCAGATGACTCAAAGTGGATCTGTGTCTCATTTGTTTGGTGAGCTGTCCCGATGCTGGTCTGACTTCACCCTCTGAGCCAGAAACTGTCATAAGCTGCTTCCCCCTGGCAGTGGCCTAAGGTCAAGGGGGAGGGGCCGACTGGGGAAGACAGGGTGGTCTTCTGATTCTGAGATGACCCTCTCAAGATGAGAAAAAAGTGCACTTTATCTTTACCCAGGTCTCTTAGTCGGCGAGGAAGGTGAGTTGTGGGGACCACGAAGTTCCCAGCAACTCAGCAAACCTCACCACATAGGCTAAGGCAGATGGTGAGGATCTCCTGTCCATGTGCTAAGCATTCCTCCCTTTTGAAGTTTTTTTTTTTCTTAAGTATTAAAGAGATACAAAAGAACATTAAAAAAAATAAACACGGTAACAAAATTACAGTAATAAGAACAGACAAACGGTTGCTAGGGATTAGGGCTGGGGGGAGGGTATGACTATCAAGTTTATTTGTGATGATGGAGAAGTTCTGCATCTTGACTGTGGTGGCCGTTACAGGAATCTGTGCCTGCGATAAAACTTCTCGGAAGTACGCACACATGCACACTCACACTCACAAACAGTCCACGTAAAAAAACAGTGAAATCTGAATAAGGTCTGCAGTTTAGTTCATAGTGTGGCACCGAGGTCAACTTTCTGGTTTTGATCATTGAACTATACTAATCACTGGGGGAAGCTAGATGGAGAATACATGGGCACTCACTTTGCTCTTTCTAAAATTTCTATGTGAATATAAAACTATTTCAAAATAAAAATATTTTTTAAATGTGGGTAGTTTGAATGATAATCACACAATAGTAGTCCATTACCAACTGCCCAGCTTAAGAAAGACCATTACCATTATTTGCCAACCTTCAGTGTGGTCCTTCCTGACTCTCTGGCAGAGAGAACTGCTATCTGGATTTTTGCATTCATCATTCCTTTGCTTTTCTCTATAGGTTTATCTCGTATACTTACATCCCCACAGAACATACTGTGTAGTTCTGCATGTTCTTGAATGTTATGTAAATGAAGTCATTCTGCCTATCTTCTGCTACTTGCTTTTATACTCAGCGAGTTTTCTTTCTGAATTCCATCCATGATGAGTGCAGCTTTTTGATTTGTTCATTGATGTATTCATTGTGAATATGCCACAGTTTATTTATCCATCCTTTTGTTTATTAACATTCAGTCTGTTATCAGAGTTCTTTCCCCAGTTACAAACAAACAGTGCTGCTATGAAACATTCTTCCAAATGTCTCCTAGTTCACAGCGCACGAGTTTCCCAAGGGACTACACCTTGGGGTGGAATTACTGAGTCAGAGAGTTTATCCATTTTTCCAACTTACTAGATGGTGCCAAATTATCTTCCAAAGTGGAACTCTTGCTCTGCATTCTCAGTGACATTTGTTATCATCAGGATTCTTACTGCTTCTGTGCATGGTATCTGATCATTGTGGTTTTAATTTGTATTTTTTTCTAATTTCTAATAAAATTGCTCAAAATAATATATTATTGTCTATTTCTTTCTCTTCTCCTGAGAAATACACATTTAACACTTTTGCCCATTTATCAGTTAAGTTGTCTTTCTCATTGATTTATGGGGACTCTTTATTCTGGAGGTTAATCCTTTGTGTTGCAAATACCTTCTTCCAGTTTCTGCCTTACCTTTTTACTTGCTTTATTGTGTCTTTTAAGGAAATAAACTCTTAATTTTAATATGGTTGATCTCATCTTGAGAATCATTTATAGTACATATTTTTTCAAAGAAATATTTACAAATCAGAAAATCCTAAAGTTATACAAGTATGTTAATCTTTGATAAATTTTATAGTTCTACTCTTACATTTAAGTTTTTAATATACCAGAAGTTGTGTGAGGGTTTCAATTTTATTTTTTAAACATATGGGTAATTTGTTTTCCCCATACCCATATACTGATAAAATATTTCCCCCAGGCAGCTGCAGTGTCAGCTCTAGAAGAAAGCCAGTCCCATCTCTACGCAATGTAGACCTGTTTCTGGGCTTTATCTTCTGCTCTGCTAGTCCATCTCCACTTTCCCCACCAGTACCATGCTATCTTAATTGCTTTAGCCCTAGAATAATTGTAATATCTGGGAGTCAAATTCTCCCATGTGGTTCTTCTTCTTTTTGAGTGTCTTCTCTATTCTCAGTCCTTTGCTCTTTCATACATATTTTGGAATCAGCTTGCCAAGTTTCCCCAAAAGCCCAGGGGACTTTTGATTGGAATTATATTGAATTCAGAAAATCATGTTATCTTCAAGTGTATGTGCCTATGTACTTGACCATATTTTGCAGCCAAGTAGATCATTTGTACAGTGTTATACTTCATTAGATCCCTGGGGCATATCAGAGGCAGGAAGTTGGTTTAGTATGAAGGTACATGAAGGTTCTTTCCTGGCTCCAGTATATCACTATAAGGTAATGATAAGGAAGGAGATCCTGGGCTCAAATTACCATGAACGGTGTTTTCACTTGTAA
Organism: Eumetopias jubatus; assembly: GCF_037043125.1. Taxonomy (NCBI): domain Eukaryota; kingdom Metazoa; phylum Chordata; class Mammalia; order Carnivora; family Otariidae; genus Eumetopias; species Eumetopias jubatus. The sequence goes on from NW_028274811.1 coordinate 123,603,617, forward strand.
AGAGCTGTTCCCTAAGTCCGAAGATCTCAGGGATTGTAAATGCTGTTACACACGTATGTCATTATAAACGGATGAAGATGGTATTTCTGGGTATGCCTCGAATGAACACTGCAGCTAGACTTGGAAGCAAATGCTAAATGATAATAGCAGTCAAAAAAGCCTTTTACATCTGTCCATGTCTTCCCAACCATGAAGAGTTTGTAAGAATTTTTCATCAGGGACTATCGACCCGATTCAGATGAGAATGTGTGATCATGCAACACAGCTGCAGGATGAGTATAAAAAAATAGGAAGAGAGTAGACTACTCTGTTGCTCGATCAAGTTAATATTCATAATCTTTGCTCTGCAGTTCAATTAGAGCTACATTAAAAAGCCACATGAAGCCTAAGATACAAGACATCTGAAACTTGTCATGCATTTTCCCCACCACCAATGCCTGAGCACAACCTCATTTGTCTTGGTCAGTGAAGCTCGAGGACGCACTACGCTCTGGCTTCAGCTTGAAAAGTCTTGTATGTTGATGTGTATCCCCTGACTTCTAAAGATAAAGTGCTGTTTCACTGGCATTACTCAATTGTGTCAAAGGCTTTCTGGTAAATTCTTCAGGCCTGCACCTTGCGGGAAAAGGCATCAGTTTGCCACTTCCTATGAAATGGGCTGTCTGTAATGTTGTGTTGTAATCTGATTCTTGTGAGGCACTGATGGATGACAATACTAGACCAGGTCCAATGACAGCACACAGAGGCGGACCCCGCAGAGATGCTTCAAAAATTAAGGCTTACTCCCATTTGGCTGTAGTGTCAATTCAGTGGACAAGCAATATCTGCCTCCAAATTACCACTTTTCAAATTGTCTAGGTGTTCAATCCAAAAGCACAAAACAGTGTCTAGTTGCTTAGGGGCATGCAGTGGCTAGGCAGGATCCTTACACTTAAGAAACTTCAAATCTAATTGATAAAGCATGAAAGAGAGCCTTATTGCGATCGGACTATTCAGGAATGTTCACTGAATCAACCAGAGACAGTGCTGGGGTTTGCAGAACGATCATAAAGGCAAACAAAAAGAAACTGCGCTGATTGTCAGTCCTCTAACAGCATTAATTGAGAATTCATTTGAGATAGATTGGTGGTCTTCAGACTTTTTTGCATGCTTCCTCCTAAAAGAATTTTTAAGGCTGCATATTTCCTCTTATTTCTGCTGCCAGTATGGGAATATCCAAAGAATTTGCCACTGAGGGGGGCTACACAAACACAGTTGGCAAGCCTCCTTAACGAAAACCTTCGGATGCGAAAGAAAACCACGATTGGTTTATTAGAGTGCAAGGAAATTCAGGTGTGTTTCTTTAAACTGAGATCATTAAACACTAGTTAATATTTATGAAGCGCCTGCCATGTGCCAGGCCTTATCCTAAGCATTTTATATGGTTTATCTCATTTAAACTTCACCCTGTGGAAACATCAGGTACTAGAATGATCTTTTTTTTGTACAGAGAACTGAGGCGAGGCTTAAATTAAAAGAAGCAAACGTGGAACCTAGGCATTTGGTTGCAGAGTCCATGGTCACACCCCCTATGCTCTCCTGACCCTTTCAAAGGCAAAGACTGGCCTTTTCCCAATGTGGTCATCAAAAGAGCTTTTGGCCGGAAGCCGAGGTACATCCTTGAGTCTCTGTTTCCCTTCGGAGCTTCAGGCATCTCTGATAGGAGGCTGCTGCAGCTTTCTGTGCAGGGCCACATCCATTTATGGTTCGGGTGTACCTGGATCCCTTTGATAAGCTGGGGTTTCATTATGCGTGGCAAATGTTTCCTTATGGGGCTGGGTTTGCGGGAACAGGGGAAACCTCATCTCCGTCCCCTGAACCCAAAGGGGCACAGGGACATCGTAAAATTGTCAGAATGTCCCCTTGACAGAACTGTACTAAATTTGCCTATAGAATCTGTCCTCGGTGAGCCTGTGTTCCCTTGAAGACTTACAGGCATCACTCAGAGGTAACTCTGACCTGGGAGAGAAAAGGGGGAAAAAAAGGAGAAGAAAAGAAAACAGGAGAAATGGTAGCTCTGTCAGTTTTCAAAATGTATAACTTAAGGTAAAATCAAATTCTTCTTGAAGCAAAAACTGCAGAGTCACAGCTGTTACTGGGGGAAAAAATGCAAGTTTAGAGAACTAAACTCTTATCCTCATGTTTTGATTACAATTGCCTTTGGTCCAAATTCTCTCATTAGATGCTAATACATGTTTTCCATCATGTGCAAGAAAGGTTTTATACAAATTCCATTTCCCAGAACTCCGTGAATGAAATGGAAACCCCCTTTTTCTGGTTGTGGAAAAAAACCAAACCAAAACAAAACCCAAAAACCTCCCAGCTCAGTGTGTCTCCAGTACCTTCTGGTTTTTTGCTAGGTGGCGCCACAGGCTCATGGATGGGCCTTCCTCAGCTCGCCGGGTGGCCACCTGTGCGACACTCGGAATGAAGAGAAGGAAGAAGGCTTCTGCTTCTACGCTTCTCCTCGGGGGTTCATCCGGGTCATCAGATCAACCCACAGGAGGTGAGATTCATTCGCCACGGCTCTGGCCTGTGTTATTTTAGGAACTGTTGATTTCCCCCCTTTCCCTTCCTGGTTGGTCACAGTGAAGGGGTGTCTAGGCCCTTAGGTTTTGGCTATTTTTGAGGAAAATTCTGGGGCATCTTCAACTCGATCCTAAATATTGTGTTTCTCTCTGAATCTCTCAGAATTTGGTCAGGAACTTGGGGAGGAAGGACCAAAGGAAGGGACAGTAATTCAGAGATTTGCATCGGCTCCCTCTGCATCTCCTAAGCAGGTGTCAGCATCCAGACACTTGCCCTCCCCTGTGAGGCCCAGTGTTTCCCAGCCTCTGTGGGAGAACCTCTCCCAATCTGGCTCTCAGAGCCAGCCCGCTGCAGAGGAATGGAAGGGTAGAGCATGGATCCAGAAGCCTTGTCTGGTCTGGTGGACACCCAAGTACCTTTCGACTTCAACGAGAATTCCCTTTCTCACCCTACCAGAGACCCCAAACTCCCGAATTCCTGAGTCCTTTGCCTGAAGGCATGAAAGACTCTTCTCAAAACACCAGTGTGATGGCAAGATTTTAATTGGAAAAACTGGGGGAAGAATCTATTGCAAAATGACCCTGTCCAGAGAGCACTCCAAGGAGGAGCCAGTCGTGAGTCGGGTGGAGCAGGTGGGCCACATGTAGACAAGAGGGGAGAGCTGGGGTGGACACAAACTTCACCTCCCTGGCGTCTTGCTGGGGCCGCAGCTTCCTCTCCGCCTGCACTGTCTGGGACGTGGGAGTCAGATACAGATCTGTGGTGGCCAGGCTGTGTGCCCCACGGTTTCCAGGAGCACCGAGGTTTCAGAGACTGTACTAATATGTGCCCATGTGCTCCTGGGTCCTGGTTGGGGTTCAGACATCCCTGCCCAACATGCCCTGCCCCGAATCTGCTTCCTGCCCAGGGTCACCCAACCATGGTCACAGGTCCTTGTTGGGGACAGAAGGCTGAAGAAGGAGCTCAGCCAGGTGAAAGGGAAGGAAGGCTCCTACACAGTCAGATTTGCACAAGCCCCTGGGACATTGGAGGGGTGCGGCTGGCGGTGAAGGTATTTTGGAAAATAGAAGGGGAGAAGATAGTTGATAAAAGTAATGCTCTACAAAGTAAAAACAGGAACAAAGATAAAGTTTGAAAAAAATGATATACATATTCACAAGAAGGTGAGGAGAACCATAAAAACCTGAAACCACAGGGAGAGAAACTGACAATCAAGTGCGTATCTGTGGATTTGTGGGACAATGTTGTGAGCTTCCTTCTTCTGAACCCGCCCTGGAGACATCGAGTTGAGCAATTATAGGAACTCTTATAATGCCATGTTTATCTTGATACCTCCCCCTATTTAGACCTTGAAGAATCTGCCAGCCCTTGCAGCATTTGTCTCTGTCACAGCAATGATGCCTCTTTTGGCAGGACACCTCAGCACACTTAAGTGCTGTGAGTCATATTTTCAATTTTTGATTAAATCACGGTCTAGCTAGGGTTTGATTTATTTAGACCTGAATTAATTTAGACCCTGGCCCACATAAATTTGCATAGTTTATTTTACAAGCTTATGATTGTATGGACTGTAAAACCCTTTAGATAGATGACAATATAGGTTGTAAAATCACCCTCTTATCTTATCAAGCCACAAGTGGTAGAATATAATGACTAAGGGCGGTGTTAACTTTATTCTTGAAACTAGCATTATAAAGGAAGTCTGTTGTATTTCTAAATAAAGACATTTACGAGATCATTTAGAGATATTTCACCCCATATGTTTTCACTCAGTTTTAGTGATACGGTGAAGCCTTCCTCACAGCTAATAGTGCTGATTTTTTTTTTCTTTCCCAGAATGGTCACAGATGGTCATAAATCCATACAGTAAGTGTCTAGCACAAAACACATCTGCCTCAATCAAATATAGTAAATACATTTTTAAACTGCAGAAGTGTGAGTCATACAGATGTCACTCTCCTAGAATTCTGATTTAAAAAACATGGTGGCTAATTAATGTTCCCTAGAAGGGGTCACGGCTTACAGGAAATGAATCGGAAGTTGACAGGAAGAAAAGTTGGGAGCACAGTGTGCTCTGCTGAGGGTTGTTGGTGAGGTCCTCATTCCTGCAGCCAGAAACTGATAGAAGCCTCCTCAAGAAAGGAACAATCATGCTGGTGCATTGAAACCCAGATTGGACCAGCCTGGAGTTGCAGGCGTGGAGAGAGAGGGAAGGAAAGAGAAGGGTCTGGGCGGGGCTCGGGGAAAATGGCTGAGGGGACAGCGGTGAGACACCCCCCCCCCCAACTTGCAGCTGATCTGGTCTGAGCCCTGCCGTCAAGTTGCTTTTGTGGGTTTGGGCTTTTTTAGAACTTCTGAGCCTTAAATGTGATCAAGTGGGCACAACCGGCATTTCAGCACTCATGACTCAGTTGAATATGTGGCTCATAGCAGGTCATCACATAACCCTCAGCAGGGAAAATGAGTCACATTCATCTTCTGCAAAAGGCAAAATGAAATTTGCTTTGTGGGAAGAGAGCAGCAGGCTCCCTACGGTTGGGGGCCAGGCGGGAATGTAGGTGTTTGTCTTCCTGTGGCCAGTGCCCTGGGGGCTGGAGGAGGGTGGGGGGGGATGGACAGAGGAGCTGGAGACCAGACCTGCGTGGAGGTGCTCAGGCTGCTTTCTCCTTTTCTAGTTCGTTCTTTACACCTGGTTAGATCCCCCACAAGGTCCAACCCAGGGTTATTTTTTCTGATGCACGGTTTGATGGACATGAAACATTTACAAAGGTCTAAAAATCAAATCAAATTTCATTACATGCTTAAATGAACTTATTTGTCAGAAACGAATGATTCTTCCGGGAAATCTGGAAAGGGTGGGTGTCACACTTCTAGCAATTCCTGAAAATCCTCATGTATTATTAATTTTCCTGGAAGGAGGTGCCGTGAGGGCCTTTGTTTGTTTACAACACCAGGAGCATAGCTGTGTTTGTCTCAAGGAGGTATACTAACCATTTTTTTTTTTTTAAAGTCATTTTGATGTGCCTTATTGCACTTTTAATGGGGGTTGGGGTGGGGAGGAGATGACTATTATATAATCCAATAAAATGCCAGGTGTTGCAAGTCCCTAAACACTGGGGCTATTGGGGCTGCTACTGGGAAGCATTAGCAGGATCCTCTCCCTGCCCTGTGCCCAGCACGGGTTCTGATGACCCTGTTGTGGATGTAGTGAGAAGAAAAGTCAGGGTTCAGTGAGAGTCTAATCAGCAAGTCTGCCAGTCCATCTGCCAGTCCATCAGCAAACACTGGAAAGTCCCATTGGCATGTGATACTGCTTTTGTGAAAACGAATGGGTTTATTGAATGGAAATAAGAAGCCAAGAAACCTGAGTACGGTTTGCAGCATATCTTGGGAGTTAAGACTTGTGTTAAAAACCCAGCTCCATAACTAATGAGCTGTCTGACTATGAACAAATCATGTTATTTCTTTGTCTCGGTTCCCAGGAGGGCTGGGCTTTTTAATCAGCACAAGCTGCCCTGCTTTAAACTCTCTTCTGAGTCTTCTAAGTTTCTTTTCTTGTATCTTGGATATATCCTCACAAAGAAAAGAAGGACAAGTAATTGCTTTTTTATAGAGTATATACACATTTTTTGGGGGTGGGGCAGGAAAGCCATGGTAACGTAGGACTGACACCCCTTCTGTTATAATTTGTATTCCTAATGATAAGATCTTGGTCCTGACTTTTTTTTTTTTTTTTTTGAGTGTACATGAGAAGTAAAACCATCCTTGGCTCTTCTAAGTACCTATGAAAGAGTGGACATCATCACTGTAGTTGGATTGCCAATCAGAAAAGACAAAAATGACTATAATACATACTTAAATCTAACAGAACAAAAAAGGAGTTGTAAGAGGACAAATAGGCTTAAGGATGTTAAAGAATGGGTGGGGTTGGGCAGGGAGACCTGACAGGCGCCAGGCCAGCCCTGAGCCAGCACGGTGTGCTGGGCATCAGCTCAGACCCTTGCCTGCTGAATCTTCCTGATGGCCTCTTCTTTTCTTTTCTCACCTGGGCATGGAAGGCAGGGAAGAAGGACCTTTCCTGGCTTGGTTATTGCCTGTACATCCATGCTCCATGGCAGCTCCAAACGTTGTCTCTGCCCTGGGTGGAGGGAGACACTCGCCGTTTTGTATTTTTGGATCCCAACGCCTGTCGCATTTCCGAAGTTAACATGCAATACCTGGAATGGTTCTTTACCCAGGCTTTCTGTGAAGTCTGACAGCTTTTCAGGGCATCATAGGGGATGCTGGAATCAGGGATCTTGCTCTGTTGAACCACCCTAGGTGCAAATGTCCACCACCTTGCCCTGTGTACATGTATGCATGTGTGTTTTGGGGGATGGAGGGAGATCTGTGGAGGTTCCAGAAGGGAGCTTCCTGGATCTCCAGAGGTTGTCTCTGATCTTATGTGTCAACTTGGAAGGTATTTTTGGATGAAATTAGCGTTTAAATTTGGGAACTCTGAGTAAACAGATTACTCCGCATAAGGCGAGTGGGCCTCATCTAATCAGTTGAAGGCCTAAATAGAGCAAAAAAACCCAGCCTCCCTCAACGAGAGGGAATTCTCCAGCAAGACTGCCTTTGGGCTTCATCTGTACCATCAGCTTGTCCTGGGTCTTGAGCCTGCCAGCCCACCAGCAAACCAATTCCTTATAACAAATCATTTTATATCTATACACATATACACACATACGTGCACACACACCCTGCAAGTTCTGTTTCTCCGGAGAGCCCGGACTAATGGGGTCTGTCACGTACTTCCCCATTTCTTAACTCTCTCTCTTCTCCCTTTACTTCCTGTGGTCCTTTCTCTTTAAATCCTCTTCCCCCTGTTCTTGCAGGTGGGGTTCCCTGGGAACCAGAGCCTGGGGCACAGAGTGTTTATGAAGTCGTACCTTTGGTGTCCACAGCTGTGAAAAGGAGGAAGTGGGATCAGGACTGAGATAAAGGAGAAATAGAACCTCAAAGTTCCCCAACGGCAACTTCAGCTGAGCCCCCAGGGGCTCTGGAGCTAAAATGGCCTGTCAGAGTTGTCCCACACCTGGCTGAAAGGCCAACTTCCATGCCCCCATCTCAGCCGCTGGGTGTGGACAAGTCCTTGGGTCGGCCATCTCTCTGCAGCTGAGGCAGACCTGCAGGGGCTTGAGGGGGAGGCTGTCAGGGGCAGGCAGGGGTTGCATCTTCAGTCACCACACCTGGGCAAGAGGACGCTTGTGGTCCACCAGTAGGCGTTTACCTCCTTTGAAGTGAATGATTTTTATCTGGACACTTAGCTGACCAGAATAAAGACTACAGCTCCCAGCCTCTCTTGCAGCCAGGTGTGACTATGTGATTTGCTTTTGACCAGGGAGATGTTAACAGCAGTGTGTGTGTGTGTGTGTGTGTGTGTGTGTGTGTGTGTGTGTGTAGCTTCCACACGGTGTCCTTAAATGGAGTACAAGACAGGGGTTCTGGCAGTCACTTTGACCATGAAGTTACCTTGGGAATGGGGATTGCACATGGCAGCACAACATAGAGGAAGGAGTATGCTTCTCTGCCCCCGGGGATCATTTACCAACCTGCTCTGGCTATCTCGACAATCTTCATTTTTGGTTAAGTCAGTCTTATTTGGGAATTTTGTGGTTTTTACAGCTGAAAATAATTCCAGTTTACACTCTCACATACCTTTTTCCCCCCAAGGTAAAACTCACCACTCCCTAGAGACATAATCAAGCCCTATACCATTTGGTCCTTTCTTGTTTTTTGCATCCTCTGTAACGGCCTTTCTCCTCAGCCTAACTTCTGCAGGTTCAGCAGCAAAAAGAGTGAATTCTGGTCTCTGAGATGACTGGCTTAGAGAGGGGTAGTGTGTGTGTGTGTGTGTGTGTGTGTGTGTGTGTGTGTAGGGGTGAGTTTTGGCCAATGGAAAAGAGTGGAAGGGCTTCCACTCTGGCTTATGGTTTATTCTCTCTTTGAATCTCCAAAACTAAACTCACCTCATCATAACAGTGTTCATTTCCTTCCAACTATAGCGATTTGTTTAGCATGAAAAACTCATATTCCTCTCATCTACATTCATTTGACTCTATTTCACATAAATTTGTGCTGAGCCCCTTTTATGTTGGGGGGGAGTGGAATTTGACCCCTTTTTACCCTGGGTTACATTGACAAATTGTATTACCTTAACTGACAATGAAGGCCTTCTGCCCAAATGCCTTTCCTGTCCTTAGGGTAAAGGTTGGAGGTGGAAGAAATTTTACTTCCCTTGCCCTCCAATTTGGGGCAATCTGGGCAAAGACCAGGAGGCAGGAAGTGGATATGTGGAAAGAAGAGGGAACACTCAGTATGAGCAGTGAGGGGTGGCGGTGCTCACACCCCATTGTAGAAGACAAGGTCTAAGGAGGCTTATCTTAATGATCTTTGCCTCCTGATATTCATACCCTTATCCTTTCCCTTGAGTGTGGACAGACCCTGTGGCTTGCTTCTAACCAATAGGACACAGCAGAGGTAATTGGACTATGGTTGTGTGTAGGTGGTCACGGTAAATACAATTGTAATTCCTAACTTACAAGGAGACCCCCTCCTTTGCTGCCTTTGAAGAAGACAACTGCCATTGTCGTGAGCTGTCTGTGGAGGATATGTTACAACAAGGAGGTGAGGGCAGCCTCTGGCCAGTAGCCAACAGGACCCCAAAGTGCTTCGTCCTTCAGCTACAAGGCATTGAATGCTGCATCCAACTGAATGAGCTCAGAAGCGGATCCTTCCCCAGTCGAGCCTCATATGAGACTGCAGCCACAATCCATACCTCGATTAGAGCCTTGTGAGACACTGGCTAGGAGACCCAACTAAGTTGTTCCTGGGCTCTTGACAAATAGAAATATATAAATATAAAATGATTTGTTATAAGGAATTGGTTTGCTGGTGGACTGGCAGGCTCAAGACCCAGGACAAGCTGATGGTACAGATGAAGCCCAAAGGCAGTCTTGCTGGAGAATTCCCTCTCGTTGAGGGAGGCTGGGTTTTTTTGTTCTATTTAGGCCTTCAACTGATTAGATGAGGCCCACTCGCCTTATGCGGAGTAATCTGTTTACTCAGAGTTCCCAAATTTAAATGCTAATTTCATCCAAAAATACCTTCCAAGTTGACACATAAGATGAGAGACAACCTCTGGAGATCCAGGAAGCTCCCTTCTGCAACCTCCACAGATCTCCCTCCATCCCCCAAAACACACATGCATACATGTACACAGGGCAAGGTGGTGGACATTTGCACCTAGGGTGGTTCAACAGAGCTGTGTGCTGTTTTAAGCTAGTAATTTTGCTGTAATACTGTTACACAGCAATAGATAATTAATACATCTATACTAAGGAATTTGGCCTTAGAAAGGAAAAGAAAATGCAAGCAAGCTCTTTTGATGAAGGCTTTTCAGAGTGAGATAATTACACTCTGGAAGACTGGGGGCGGAAACACAGCGGAAGAGGACAAAGGTTTGCCTTACCCTCTGCTGAATATTTTTAGTAGGAGTAGGCTGGGGGGCTATAAAGAAAGCTGGAAATTCAGCAGTCCAGATATAAAAGTAGCTAGAAATAGAAAGGAAACTAACATGGGAATTAGCAAGAAAAAGGCTGTATAAGTATTTGTGACAGGGAGAGGGGATAGTTGGTCTCTTCTGGGGAGGGATTGAAGCAAAGGCAAAAGCAGAGCTATATTTTATAAAACTGACCAACACCGGCATTTGGGTCGCGGTGCTGAAGAGCGATGTTGCGGTGACAGACTGGGCAGTGTTCTGCCTGCAGATGGTGGGTGGCAGGGGAGAGAAGCGTTTCTGAGAAAGGATGCTTCAGGGGGCAGAGCAGTGAGAGGGAGTCATGGTCTGCTCCCCTGGGCTCTGGGTTGGAAGGCCTGTACCTGAGTCCCAGCTCCACGCACATTATCTGTGTCACTTTCGCCAAGTCATTTCCTCTCTCCAAGCCTTGGCTTCCACATCTGTAGAGCAGGACTCATAGAACCGGATCTGACTGACCGGATCGTTGTGCTGTGTCAGTGAGGGAAGGCACCAGAAGGGCCCAGCCTGGCACATAATAAAGTCCTCCTTTTCATAGCTGTGGACACCGAAGGTACAACTTAATAAACACTCTGTGCCCCAGGCACCCCACCTGCAAGAACAGGGGGAAGACGATTTAAAGAGAAAGGATCACAGGAAGTCAAGAGAGAAGAGAGAGAGTTAGGAAATAGGGGAGTACATGAGGGACCCCATTAGTCCGGGTTCTCCGGAGAAACAGAACTTAACAGGGTGTGTGTGCATGTGTGCATGTGTATGTGTATAAATACAAAGAGATTTGTTACTAGGGATCACTGCTTTGTTCCATCGGTCATTCCTTGATGGTTGCCGCTGACTGTTTTAGATGTTTTGGTTTTGTTCACACAGCTAGACGGCAAGATTTTGTGAACTCACCTGTGTTATCTTTTATTACGTGGGGGGGTAGGAAGTACAGGGGGCAGGACAGAAGGCTTGGATTCTCCTTCTGTTTTTTCCTCACCGGCTGTGGGACCCTAGGTCATAATAAGATTGAGCATGTACTGTGTCCAAACACTATTCCCAGTGCATTTGCATGCAGTAATTCATTTACCCTATCTGCATGATGAGATGGGTTCTATTATTAGCTGCGAAGCTAATAATAACACAGAGAAGTTCTTCCAAGGCCACACTGCTGTACGTCTGCATGTGAATCCAGGAGGCCTGAGTGCCCAGCATGAGCCATGCCACTCTCCTGGGCTGATACTGGGCTGCTCTTGATTTTATTCACCCCTACGTGGAGAAGCTGGGCTCTCCTTGAGTCCCTCCCAGCTCTGATGTTCTGCTGGCCCCACCAGCACCTAGCAGAGATCACGTAGCTCCTCAGCCATGGACTGATTGCTACATCAAGGAACTGAGATCAGACCAGAATGGGGGCAGCAGAACGAGGAGAGCAGACCCATGGAAGCCAGGACCTCGCAAGTGTCTCTGCTCAGAACAGTGACCAGGCCAGAAGGAAAATGTTTTTAACCACTGTGCATTCCTTTATGCTTTTGGCCCTCTGTTTTGACAAGCAAATGAGCATAGAGAGATGTATTAAAGTCAACAGAGGCTAGGTTTAGCCTAGGATCTTGAAAGGTGAATTTCCTTACATTAAAAAATGATCAGGAATTTGGAGGAATAGAGTCTAACAGCAGGAGAAAAGAAGACAAAGTCTCTTGTGTGGGTGTGGCCAAAAAAATAAAAAAAATACTTCTATGTGACTGGAATTTTCCAGGGCTGCTGGATCTTAGGATGAGGAAGTCTGATGTTCAATTTTAAGTTGATGCCTGGGCTGTTTTGTGTGATAATACTCTTTATTAGCACTCAACTATCCATAAAATCTGTTACACACACAGTGTTTTGTGTGGTGCTTTGAGGGAATGAAGGAATAGGGAGGGTGTCGACCACCGAGAAAAATGGGAAAAAATGGATGATGGCGTCAGGAGATAACACAGAGAGTAGAGCGAAATAGTTTAGGGAAAGCAAGAAGAGGTGTCGATGGAAATGCAGGTGCCTAGGAATCCTCAGATATGTCGGGCGAACACTTAAATTTAATTGAGCATCTTAAAGGACAGGAAGACCCCAGAGTCTGAGGGACTGGGATGCTCCAGAGGCTGACATGCGGGTTATTCAAGGTAGATGGAAGAAGGTACACACAGAGTCTGATTTCCCCAGTGAAACAAGGTCATAAAACGGAGACTCCTTAATCTACATAGATTTTGAGAAAAAGAAGAAAGGTGAGGTAGAGTAGCTCCGTCAGCTGGACAGGGGTTGGAAGATGCGCAGTACCTCAGATGATCTCTGGGTCCTGCATATACATCCTGAAAGGGGTCCTCGGTTCTGAGGAAAACTGGAATTACGAAGATTTTTTTCAGATACTGTTGTCTGGCCTCACTGCAGAGAGAAAGGCTGACGTAGCTGGTCCAGGAGGTGACCTGGGCACGGCCGTTCTTTTAAATGCTCCCCGGGGGATTTCTGTGCAACTATGTACGGTTGGAAACCTCCATCCTGTCTGGAGAGCCATGTGGGAAGCGCCTACGTGGGGCCAAGAGGCGGCCAACAGTTCCGTGGAGAGCTTAGGGCTTGTGTGCGCCTACATTTCTACACTTGATCTTAGCCAAAAGGCCGAGAAGGGATTGCTCCTACATTTCTTAGTTTTAAACTGACTTTGTGGTGATCACGCTGTATTAGGTAGCATGAGAAAGTTAGTATTAGGAACTTCAGGTGTGAATAAATACCCAGAATAATAAATGTGGCTTTCTTTGCATAAAATCCTGGCAGGAACTTTCCCAGACAGAAAATCTGCCGACATTGGATCTCAGCTGCTGGAAGGTGCTTTCGGATCCCTTGGCATTTAGATGAAAGAGGCCGAACACAATGTGATTGGCTCCAAGACCTGTGGAGAGTCCAGCTCTCCTCAAATATCGCCCCCTGCTATTAGAAATTATCCAGTTAAACGTCTGATGGTATAGAATTAAAAAAATAAATCAAGGCTAAGAAGTGACGTGCCTGGCCCAGGAAACCCAGCCAGAGGGGGTTTGGAGTCTTTGAACAATCATCCTACTGCCTTTTGCCTTAAACCTCCCTGCCCTTCAAATGCAAGGGTTTATATGTGGGTGCCCCCAGGAGAAGTAATCTGACTTAACTTCATACTCAAGTGTACATGACTGATATAAAAAGAGTTTTCTTTCTGTAGGTTGTGATAACTGGGTGAATACAGAAAAATGAGGAACCTGGACATGGAGAGAGAGGTAAATGTCAAGACTGATGGGAAAGGTAAAAGATAGGGGGTCGGGAAAGAGGATGAGGGCAGACAGAGCCGAATTCACAACTTCAGCTAGGGCTGCTCCTCCAGAATTGAACACGAGCTGGACCCTCCCAGGACACTGGAAGAGGGAGGGGAATGACTTTATGTTGAACATGTTTGTGAGTGGACACATTTTCAATTGTCAAGTGCCAAAAACCACCCACTCACGCGGAGCTTAGAGGAAGCCCCTGAAGGCTGTCCCAAGTGACTCAATCCCGTTACTAAGAATCACTTGCATTAGGGCTATTTCTGCTTCATCCAAGAGGTTTTCAGTTACCTTCAGAGTCAACAGGAAATTAATCAGCAAGCAGAATATTGAAAGAAGATCTGCGTCTCAGAGTCATTAAAATAAAAGCAGATTTGGTGAAATGGGAAGGTGCTTTTTTATTTTTGTTTTTATTTTTTAAGTCTCCTACCCTCTTTCTTAATAAATTGAACATTCCAAAACTTAAAGCCTGAGGACCAGAGGCTCCTTGGAGGAGGGGCACACACGGTCCTAGGACCTGCACGCCCCCTGCCCCACCCCCTGACAAGCGCGCCGGCCAGGGCCGTCCCACACAGCTCTCCCTCGGCACTCTCAGAAAGCCCCTGGAAACCTGACCACACTGGGGCATGCTCTATTGAAAACTTCCTGAACACATCTCAGGTCACACTGCTGTCCCGTATTATTCGATTTGCCTCTCCCTTCTAAGCCCTTGAGGGGGACGAACTTTTTATTCCCCTTGTTTTGGAATGATTTTATTTATTATTGTAAGCCTGGGTGGAGAATGTACTTCCTTGCTTATCACACAGTTTTGTAGGAATATTAAATAACAATAATACCTGGATGCGGTGGAGAGCCTGAAACTCTGCCTATCATGTAACCTTTGCTCTGCCATCCGGAATATCTGGGGAAGCAGCTTCCCTCGGTCTTCCTTATTATGGAAAGTAGAGAGCCAGAGCCCCTAAATTTGAGAAAGGGTAGGTGGAAGGATGGCCAGCAAAATTTTCTTGTTCTCTTCCACCAGCTTCTGACCCACTGATCTTTTTTTTTTTAAGATTTTTATTTATTTATTGAGAGAGAGAGAGAATGGTAGAGGGAGAGCATGAGAGGAAGGAAGGTCAGAGGGAGAAGCAGACTCCCTGCCGAGCAGGGAGCCCGATGCGGGACTCGATCCTGGGACTCCAGGATCATGACCTGAGCCGAAGGTAGTCGCTTAACCAACTGAGCCACCCAGGCACCCTGACCCATTGATCTTAAAAAGATCCCCTGCTCACCTGCCTCAAGGTGGTTGTGAAGAGGGCGGGTGTGAAGCCAAATGCATTTCATATGGAATCTTAGTTAAAGACCCTCGGGGTTGCAAATAACAGAAAACAACCCCGGTTGGCATAAGCAAGCAGGAAGTTTATGGGAGAACCATTGGGGTTCCTCATAGAACCCACAGGCAGTTCTCAGGGGCCTGCCAGGAAACTCAGACCTGGGTCTTTTGCTCTCTCTCTCTCTCTCTCTCTCTCTCTGCCTCTTATCTTTGTTTCCTGGCCCCATAGTAAATGTGAGTTTCATGAAAGCAGGGATTTTATCTGGTTTGTTTCCTGCAGGCTCGGCCACGCCTAGAACAGTGCCTGGCACATAGTATTCGCTCGGTCAGCATTTATTTGTTTATTTCTCAGCAGAGCAGCTTCCTGTGGCCCGCTGTGGGCATGTCCAAAGGCAGTTGCCCCACAATACCCAAATTTCCATCTTTGAAATTCAGACTTATGTCACGTGTCCACCCCTGGTCTGTCTAGTCCAGCCGGAGGATGGTGTGCTCTGCAAATATGATTGAGGCTGAAATGCTGTTTGCGTGAAAAGAGAGTCTCGGAGTTAGGCCGGTATCATCGCACATGTTTACCATGCCTAGGTAGGTACTTGTCATCAGTGCAGATCGTTTGTGGGAAGTGGGCACATGGTAATTCTCAAATAGAGCTATCTTTTGCTGAATTCGTCAAGCAGAGGGAACTCCACAGCATGAAACTTCCTTGCAACTTTGCTGATAGGCTGTCAGCCAATTTCTCTTTGGACATCTCCGAGGACAAAAAAAGGGCACTATTTCTTAAGAGTTGTTCACTCCATTTTAAAACAAATCTAATGATTTAGGAGACCCACCCATGCATGTATCTATGCAACTTCAACCTCCACTGGTCCTCGCTCTGCTTTTTTAGGATCATGGATACAGGGTTCCTCTTCCATATGACAACCCTTCAAAAATTCTTTGAAGAAAGTTACCATGATACTTTGGAGTCTTTTCCTCGGGGTGACCAATTAATGCTGTCTGTGCACTCATCATATTGTGTGTAGGATTGCCTTTCCCCGATTCCTCAAAGTGATAGAAACAGCAGCTCAGTTGTGGGTGGAAGCGAGGCTTCCCAGACGTGGTGCTGCATGATCTTGGTCCCCACCTGAAAGACAGATTTCATGGGATATTTTCAGATACAGTAGTTTTCATCAGTGGTGACCTCTGCTTTGGGGAACACGTGTTTTGCCTGCTAGGGGTGGATGGCTAAGGGAGCGAAACTGTATCAACTTTGGACCATTGAGGATCTAATTGGTAACCTGTAGCTATTCCCAAGCTCCTGATATATTTCTTAAATTGGTAGCATTAATATCCTTTATGTCTTCTCTTTTCAAAACTACATGCACTCTCTTTAGTTTTGGGTTTGTTTGTACACTTAGTCATACCATGGAACAGACACTTTGAGAACACTGTCTGAGGAATTGAAGTAGTTGTTGAGATAACAGACAAAGGACAAGATTTCTATCTTCAACAAATTCCTAGTGAAGCGAGAACGGAAAGCTGAATGCACAGATGCTGTAACCCAGGATGCGGGCTGTGCTGGAGGCACAATGGGGACCATCGATGAGGACCATCGGCACCCAGCAGGAGAGGCGGGAGTGGGGGAAGAGGCTTGGAGAAGGGAGCCTAGGAATGAATGCTGCCTGGCAAAGTGGTGCCTGAGATGAGCCTCCATGGATGAGGAGGAACCAGCCAGATGAAGGACGGGTGAGGGAGGAAGTGGGTAAACCGGGCAGAGGTTTTGCATTTGTGAGACTGTGGAACAAACAGTATGGTTCGTTCAGAATGGGTCTGTCATACCAGCACTTCTCCATTTTATTAGCCACAGGAAGTCACTAGACCCCTCCGTTCGAAGAACAGGGACACAGCTCTTGATGGAAGATGCTGCAAGGTCTTGGTACAAAGTATGGATATATGGGAATGGGGGAATAATTCAAGCCATCTAGCATCCAGGTTGATGTACTTTCTAAGATTCGGGAGCCTGTTCTCCTGACACCAGAGTTCCTTGAATGCAAGGAGCAATGCTTCCATCATTTCTCCCTGGGTGCTCCCAGCTCCCAGAGATAAATCATCGAGGCCCACCTTGCTGACCTCGTGCAGCCCTGCCAGGCAGATGGCAGGCTCCTCTCCTGGCTGGATCTTCAGTTCTCTCAAGCCACTGTGCTCATCTTCCTACTTGGCATGGAGAAAGGAGAAGGAGGGACAGGAAGAGATGCGGAGAAGGGAGGAAAGAGGAGAAGGGGAGAGAGAGGGAGGGACGAAGAGGAAGAGAATTGGGTGCATGTGTTCTTTTGTTTCTGCTGTTAATTTATATCGTACCACACACCGTAGTTGACCCACTTCTGCTTTTCTTTTTCGCATCTTATTTGTCATTTAATTAAAAATAAAACTTGTTTTGGAGTGTTTTCTAGAAGTAATTTTAAGAAACTGTTAGCGGTGGTTATGTCTGGGGAGGGGAGCTCAGCAGGCTTGTTGGGGGCAGGGAGTTTCTGGTTTTTTTCATTGGCATTTTTCTCTACTGACTGAATTCTCTAAGCATGCTGAAGAGACTCCTCTAGAAAATACAACTGTGGAAAATGTTTCTGACTTTTTTCCTACTTCCTCTCTTTTTATTAAAAAGCAGTTAAAAGGTGAAAATAGTAATTTTTTTAAATTGTAGTTTCTATAAGCTACGTTGTGGATTCTACAACCTATTTGTAGAATACAGATACA
The DNA here is from genome assembly GCF_037043125.1 of Eumetopias jubatus. Classification (NCBI taxonomy): domain Eukaryota; kingdom Metazoa; phylum Chordata; class Mammalia; order Carnivora; family Otariidae; genus Eumetopias; species Eumetopias jubatus. Next base: position 123,621,090 of record NW_028274811.1, read on the forward strand.
CACATATCAGTTACATTGTGCCAGGCATCATGATAATGTGCTCTACATACCTTACCTTCTTTATCCTAAACAACCCAGTTGGGAAGGACTTCTTACATGTGGTTTAAAGATAAGGAAATGGGGACGCCTGGCTGGCTCAGTTGGTTAAGCAACTGCCTTCGGCTCAGGTCATGATCCTGGAGTCCCGGGATCGCGTCCCGCATCGGGCTCCCTGCTCAGCGAGGAGCCTGCTTCTCCCTCTAACCCTTCCCCCTCTCATGTACTCTCTCTCTCATTCTCGCTCTCTCAAATAAATAAATAAATCTTAAAAAAAAAAGATAAGGAAATGAAGGCACAGAGCAGTTGCACCACTTGTCTAAGGCCACACAGCTACTCAGAGTCAGTGCAAGGATTTATCCCCTATTCTGTCTGACTCCTTGGTCAAGGTTTTAGCCGCTCTGGGATGATAACTCTGTCCATCTTTTAATAGATACTCTTTTAAAATTGGGGATCATCAGAAAGCACCTTGGGAAGCCACAAAACATCTTGTGGCCACCCCTCCCAGTCCTAAACCCTCCACACCAGATGGAATTGTAGTCAGAATGTCTTCAAGGGAGTCTCTAACCTCTTATCTTTTCTCTGAACTCTGAGCAGTCACCCTCCCAATGTTGAAAGCCCGTGTCTGACTGAGCTGATGCTATTCCTCCCTGCTTTCCCAAAGTATAAGCTGCTACTTTCTGCAGAGTTGTTCTTCTTCCCTAATGTGTCCCAACTGATCAAAATTCAAAGCAGAAGAAGGTTTCTCCTTTTCACTTTTTCAATCATCCGGGAGGTGAAGTGGTCATTAGCCACACGAAGAATTTATTGCATATGCTGTTCTTAGCTGACCTTAGCCCTGTCTTGCCACATAATAAAGTGCTCTGAGTCCTGCATTCTGCTAGTTGCTTTGGGTTTTGTTTGTTTGTTCCTTGTTAACCACAAGTGAACTTTCAGTCTGGGAATAGTTTCCAAGTTTCTGGAAATAGTCAGTTAAGTGGCTCCCTATCTCTCTTTTGTTGCTGTAGATCAGTTTTGAGAAGAAATTCAACATCGGAACCTCTTTGATTTCTCCCTCTCACTTGCCCCTCCCCCCCCCATGTTCAGGGAGTGACTGTCCTCTCTTTAAAATATCTCTTACCTCTTTGGTTAGATTTATTCCTAGGTATCTTATGGTTTTGGGTGCAATTGTAAATGGGATCGACTCCTTAATTTCTCTTTCTTCTGTCTTGTTGTTGGTGTATAGGAATGCCACTGATTTCTGTGCATTGATTTTATATCTTGCCACTTTACTGAATTCCTGTATGAGTTCTAGCAGTTTTGGGGTGGAGTCTTTTGGGTTTTCCACATAAAGTATTATATCATCTGCAAAGAGTGAGAATTTGACTTCTTCTTTGCCGATTCAGATGCCTTTTATTTCTTTTTGCTGTCTGATTGCTGTGGCTAGGACCTCTACTACTATTAACAAGTCAGGAAACGACAGATGTTGGTGGGGATGTGGACACTGGGGACACTGTTGTTGGGAATGCAAGCTGGTGCAACCACTCTGGAAAACAGTATGGAGGTTCCTCAAAAAGTTGAAAATAGAGCTACCATACAATCCAGCAATTGCACTACTGGGTATTTACCCCAAAGATACAAATATAGGGATCTGAAGGGGTATGTGCATCCCGATGTTTATAGCAGCAATGTCTACAATAGCCAAAGTGTGGAAAGAGCTAAGATGTCCATCGACAGATGAATGGATAAAGAAGATGTGGTATATATACACAATGGAATATTATGCAGCCATCAAAAGGAATGAGATCTTGCCATTTGCCACGACGTGGATGGAACTGGAGGGTATCATGCTGAGTGAAATAAGTCAATCAGAGAAAGACATGTATCATATGACCTCACTGATATGAGGAATTCTTAATCTCAGGAAACAAACTGAGGGTTGCTGGCGTGGTGGGGGGTGGGAGGGATGGGGTGGCTGGGTGATAGACATTGGGGAGGGTATGTGCTATGGTGAGCGCTGTGAATTGTGTAAGACTGTTGAATCATAGATCTGTACCTCTGAAACAATACATTATATGTTAAAAAAAAAAGAAGATAGCAGGAGGGGAAAAATGAAGGGGGGGAATCGGAGGGGGAGAGGAACCATGAGAGACTATGGACTCTGAAAAACAAACTGAGGGTTCTTGAGGGGAGGGGGGTGGGGGGATGAGTTAGCCTGGTGATGGGTATTAAAGAGGGCACGTACTGCATGGAGCACTGGGTATTATACGCAAACAATGAATCATGGAATACTACATCAAAAACTAATGATGTCATGTATGGTGATTAACGTAACATAATTTTAAAAAAGACAAACTAAAAACAATTATCTCTTACATCCTACTTTCATAACTATTTTTACCCACAATAAATAAAGCATGTTCAGGCTATTGAAATTTCTTAAGCTACATGGTGGCAATAACTCCTAAACCGGACCAGCCAGCCTCCGTGCGGATTTTCTCGCCGGCATCCATCCCACCCTGAACGATTGACCTAAATCAGCCACGCTAATTCTATTCCCCCTTCAGGGGCTGGTTTAGGAATGGGCATGTGGCCAAATTCTTTTTAAAGAAGTGTGAAGAGAAAAGGACTACTATGGACCTTTTGACAAAGGTTTCTTTGCTCCTGAAATGCTGAGGAGTCCATTTCTTTGCCTCTTTGGGATGTGCAGCTCTTGGGTGCGATAGCAGAACCTCCGGCTACCTTGTGTGGGGCACACGGAGCCTGCCCTCCTGCACATTTCTCCTTATGTGCAATCTCAGCTGTCCATTTTTCAATACGAAGCATCTCCACAGATATACCAGCCTCTCTGCCTAGAAGCTTCCTACTTCCCATCTTACTCATGCAAGACCAACCATCCTGCAACAAAAAACACCTTTATAGATTCGCTCATTTCTTCAAGTGACCTTCTGTGAAGGGAATTGAGAGTTAGAGGCCAGATTCCAAGATTATAAGAATTTGTACATTTCTGTAACTTTGTTACTTTCCCATGTTTGTTATTTTCTTGTACTATCCATGCTTGGTCATTTTCATTTGTTCAACAAGCATTTATTGAGCATCAATAAATAGTCAGGTGCTATGGTACACCCTGGAGGTAAAAACTAAAAAAATAAAAATGAGCAATAATCAGTTTCTGCCAATCAGAGGACTTAAAGTTTAGTGAATGAGTATGACAGGCACTAATGATGCCCACTCAGTAGATCCCCCCTGTTCTTCCTTCTTAACAGACCCTGTTTTGTTTGATTGGCCAGAGAGGATGATTTGTAATTTGTCTAGGAGTGAGCCTGTGAACGAAACTTCAAGGGAAATCTACCGGGGACTTAGGGAAGAATTCCCCTCCTGACAAAAGGCCTAAGCCTACTTCCTTACTCCTTGGTGCCCTGTTCCCCAAGACCATGATGTATAAAGCAGTAGAGGTTATCCTGAATGAAGGAAAGGCCAATCGAATCAGAGAGATGCTCACGAAATCCCATAAAATCATTAAACTGCTGATCCAGCTTTGGAACTATGTGCATCTAGATGTTATTTTCTATAAGGTAATCAAGTGCCTTTCTTACTTAACCCATTACTAGTTGGGTTTTCTTACTAAAACAAGGGAGAAAACCAGGCAAAGAAGTATTTGAAATATAGTATACCAAATGTGATTATTAAGTTATGCGTAAGAAGGCCATGCACTTAGAAGGATACAGAGATAAATAACGTTGTCCCTGATTCTAGGAACCTAGGTCCAGGAGCAAGCAGATCCATCAGTGCATATTTGCAGTGCATGTGATAAATGCATGATAGAAATCTTTGCAGAGAAATATGAACCAAAGGGGAAACTCTGACTTCAGTTTCTGTAATGTTTGTTCATCATGAGAGTAAGTTTGTGCATTTTTGGCAGGAGCCCCACAGATGTGACACTGTATCCTTCTTAGTGCATCACACCAGTAGATACATGATATTAATGTGTCCCATTATTGGCAATATTAAATTGGATTACGTGGTTCAGAAGGTGTTCGCCAGTTTCGCTTCTTTAAATTTACCATTTCCCCTTGTTGTTAATAAGTATTTTGTGAGAAGATATTTTGAGATAATGTAGATATACATTTCTTGGATTATTTGTTTTTTGGGTGTTGAGTTTGATAAGTTCTTTATAGATCTTGGCCTCGCCAACACTTGTTGTTTCTTGTCAATTTTTGCCATTTTAACTGGTATAAGGTGGTATTTCATTGTGGTTTTGATTTGTATTTCCCTGATGGCTAGTAATGTTAACATGTTTTCATGTGTCTGTTAGCCATTTGTATGTCTTCTTTGGAGAAGTGTCTGTTCGTGTCTTCTGCCCCTTTCTTGACTGGATTATTTGTTTTTTGGGGGTTGACTTTGATAAGTTCTTTATAGATCTTGGCCTCACCAACCCTTGTTGTTTACTGTCTTGCTAATTTTTGCCATTCTAACTGGTATAAGGTGGTATCTCATTGTGTAGATATACCATTTCTTTTTTTTTAAGATTTTATTTATTTATTTGACAGAGAGATACACAGCGAGAGAGGGAACACAAGCAGGGGGGAGTGGGAGAGGGAGAAGCAGGCTTCCCGCTGAGCAGGGAGCCCGATGCGGGGCTTGATCCTAGGACCCTGGGATCATGACCTGAGCCGAAGGCAGACCCTTAATGATTGAGCCACCCAGGTGCCCCAGATATACCATTTCTTATCAAACTTTCACCCACTAGTTTTAACATCTATTGATGATTCTTGCTGAATAGATTATTACAAGGATATCTGTGAAATGATTTTTAAAACTCTTTTATTTCTTCTCTATTTTGTGGCAATATATTATAGGGAATAGCTTTTTCTACTACCTCACTTATTCATTCATATCAGTATGCATTTATGAATTCCTATTTTACTCAATAGATAGTCTGTAAATATAATTTATTTTGATGCTCAGATTATCCCAGATTTGGCAGTGGGAACCCCTTCAAACTTCCTTCTATGACCTTATTCTTAGAGAATTCCCTTAATTTGTTGCACAAGAAGATATTGCAGGTTTATTTTGAACTTTTTCTGCGCTAGCTGTGAAATCAGCCGTATCTCCAAGTGACTCTGTTTTCTTTTAGTGGAGAATGGTTTGAAATTCAGAAACTAAATCTGGGCATAGGAGTGTTCATTGCTACCGTAGTGCCATGGCTCCTGGGTCTTCTCAGTGGACATAAAAATAGATATATGTATACACACATCTATACATACATCTAAATCTATGTAGATGTAGGTATAACATCTATGTCTCTATCCCTATAAAGATATAGAAGCAAAATATATACCTGTAATGTTTAAACATAAAGAAACCTTGAGACCATACTGATAACTCCAATTCTAATCCAACACAACCTTCTCTGACAATGAGAAATCTGGCCCCGTTATCCTCAATATATTTACTTGTTTAACCCTATAATACACTAAAAATAGTTTTGTAATTACTGACCCATACAACTGTGACCAAACTGTGACAAATTCAACTAACTTGAGTTCATATTTATTTATAGTCCTTGTTATATTTAGTCTGAGGGTATATGATACTGTGTTCAAAAATTACTTGGGTTGGATTCCCCCCCCCCCCGCTTTTTGGTGAGATTATGTCATTGATTTGAAATATAGTTAAGTTTATTTGTTTCTGTTTGCATTCCATTTTAGGTTTTGTTTTCCCCATTTATAAAAACTTCATTATTCATAATTGCTTTGAGTATATAAACATAACTCCAAAAGTCAAAGCTATACAAAAATACTCAGAGAAGTGTCACTCCCCCAGCTCTTGTTTCTTCTACCTTCTTCACATCTATCTCTTGTATCTCTGAGTATCCTTTGTTTTTTAAGAAGAGACATGTGTATTTTCTCATTTTCTCACTTTTATGGAAAAGACAGCACCATGTAGCTATCTTTTTGTACTTTGCTTTTTTCACTTAAAAATGTGGTTCACAAATATCATCCTCAATTATTTTTACGGCCGTGTAGTACTCTATTATGTGGCTACAGCATAATTGACTTGGCTGCATTTCCAGTATTTACAGTCACAAACAGTGCTTCATTGAGTAACCTTTTGTATGTATATTTCCATGTTTTGGGAGGTGTATCTTCAAAGTAAGTTCCTGGATATGAGATGGCTGAGTTAAAAGGTAAACACATATGTTGTTAAATACTGTAACATTCTCCTCTTAAAGGTTGTGCCAATTTTCATTCCCACCAGCAAGGTATTGAGGATTCCTCTTTCCCCAAAGCCTTACCCACAAAACATAACTTTAAAATTTTTGCCAATCATATAGGTGAGAAAGAGTACCTCAGAGCCCTTTAAAATTTTATTTCTCTTCATATGTTCAAGTGGCGCTCAAATATGTGTATGTGTGTATTCTGTTTATGTCTTTTGCTTGTCTTTGTTGTTGTTTTATTTTAATCAGGCCTACCAGGTCTCTTTCTGTGATTTTTAAATGAATTTTTTATGTGTTAGAGATATTAGCTCTTTATTTATAATATATGTTACAGATAGCTTCCAATTTGTCTTTGTCAATTTTGTTAATAGTGGGTTTCTTTTTTTTTGCCATGCAACATTATGTTTTGTAAGTTTTTAAATCTTTTATTGTCTCTGAATTTTAAGTCATAGTCAAAAGTCTTTCCTTACACTGAAGTTATAGAGAATTCACCCACGTATTCTTCTCTCATCTGTGTGGTTTGATTTTTTTTCATTTTTGTCTCTGATTCATTGATGTTTATTCTTATTTATGATGAGATATGAGTCTAGTTTTATCCTTTTCCAAATGGCTATATCCACTTTGTCTCAGCAGCTTCATTAAAACACTCATCTTTGTTTTAATGATTTAAAATACTACCTTTTTCATACACTAATTTTCCATGGGTACTTGGGTCCAATTTTTTTTTTTTCCTATTCTATTCTCGTTTGCCTGTCTGTTCACACAGCAATACCATACTGTTTGAATTATAGAGACTTTATAATATGTTTTAATATCCTTAATCCTCTTGTAACTTTTCTTATTTTGCTTTTCTAATTTTACTATCAACTTTTATAGCTCCATTGTGAAAAAACCTTTCGGTATTTGTATTAGATATTTGTATTTATAAATTAAGTTGGGGAACCTGACCATTTTGGGGTGCTGAATTGTTCTATCCAAGAACAAGAGATGGAAAGTAATTCTGGATTTGAGTCTTAAAAGTTGGACAGGTAATAGATGGGTGAAAAGGAAGGAATATCACCCAGACGAGAAACAGCATGGGACCTGCATGATAAGGGTCAGGAGCAAAAGTCAGGGGATAGTACTTATAAACTGAGGGGAGTGGTGTAGAGACTAGGGACTCATTTACAGACCACTACCTGTAAAACTCATTCATCAGTGGCTAGGAGTTAGGTGAATGTTGTTACCCTGTTCAGCCAGTCATAGGGGAAACCAGATCTTAAATGGCAAGCTTGTGGTGGAAGCCAACAAGGAGCAACTGAGGCTCTAGGACTATGGCCAGAGTAAGGGGCCCTGGAGCTCAAAGGCTGTAGTCTGAATCACAGGCAAACCAGGCTCAATACGATTGGCCAGCCCCAGTCCCAACTACTGTTCCACGTGCCTCCTTGTGCCCTGATGGCCAGCCATACACAACTCTTCACAAGACCTTCAAAGTCCTGTTGCCTGTCTCCATGCCTTTCTGCTAGTTGCCTAGAATGCTCTAACCTCCATGTTCAGTGAATTTCAATGTATCCCCTCAAAACCTGACATACCATTATGTTTTCTGAGAAGCTTTCCTGTTGGATACATCTCTTCTCCCTCCAGTAGCGCCGATTGCTCCTTTTCTGTGGATACTAATAACAGTCCTGAAAATGATCATTTTGATGATAGTAAGCATGTATTGAGTGTTTCAGTGTGCTCAGAATTGTGTTAAATGCTTTATATTCGTTACGTTACTTAAGCCTCATGACAACCCTATGGAATAGATACCATTATTAGCTTCACTTTACAGATGAGAAATGTAAGTAATTTGTCTAGGTCCAATAGCTGGTTTGTGGCAGATGTGAAGTTTAAACCCAGCTCTGTCTGATATCTAAGCTGGCCATATTTACTATGCTACTGAATTGCTTTTTGCAAGTTACTTATTTGTAGAACATTTTCCTACTATAATGTATGGGGTTTGAAGGCAGGGACAAACTCTTGTTTTTCTTAAATATCCAAAGCCTGCCGAAGGACCTGGCATACAGAAGGTTCTCCAGCAATGGTTGTTGAATGAATGAATAAGTGAATGACCCAAACACTCAAATATTCCCACCATTGCCTATAGAATGAAGTCTGTCGTTCAAGGTTTCTTACTAATCTTATATCTTGTATTCCCCTAAATGGATCCTCCTGTATAGAGAACATACCTTGCATCATCAGCCTTCTGGTCCCTTATTTATGCTATTCTTTTTGTGATGAATACTACTCTTTCTCTCCTTTCCAATTCAATTTTATTTAAATAAATGACCTCTCTAGCCTTTTTTTAATCAAAATCCCGATATAACTCTGAATTACTAATTTGGCATGTATGTATTATCACACATCATGTTTCTTTTGGGTCTGTGATCACACAGTATGTATTTCAGATTGTCATGTTGTCTATCATCTTCGAATCCCACGCAGTACCTATGGCGGTGTTGTGCAAGTGAATGGCAATCAGTAATGTTTGCTGAATGAATGACAATGACAGGTGGTTGTCAGTCACGTGAGCGCAGGAGTCTTGGGAAGTCCTCTGTCAGCCCAACCTCTCTACTCAGATAAATTAGGCTCAAAATCCTACTATTAAGCATTTATTCTCTTGGATTCCCCTGAATTTATCTTCTTATTCTCATTCTTTTTTTTTTTTTATGTTCAGCTAGCCAGCATATAGTACATCATAAGTTTCTGTTACAGTGCTCAATAATTCATTGGTTGCGTATAACACCCAGTATTCTCATTCTTAACTCTTATCATTCTCATTAATCTCATTCAACCCAGGATGATTTCAGTGTTTTCCTCTTGATTCTTTGGAAGATAAGGGTGGAACCACATGCCCCTCCTATGAAGGACATCAAGGGCTTCAAACATTGAGCCAGGCCCTGAAAGTCATATTTAGAATCACCAGGCGGAGGATAATACTTCACATAGCTACTCAGACTGTGTTTCCAGCCCCTCTCAAAGGGGTGACGGTTTTCTTCCGTGGCAAGATGAAGAGGTCAGCGCTCCACTCTGTCAGTGGCTGCCCGTGGATTTGTGAAGTTAGTACAGCAACCAGCCAGATGTGTCTTGTTCTTCTTGCTCCGCTCCCGATGGTTGGTTATGTATCCAAAACCATGCTCCTTTGTCCCATTTAGGACTAGCCTGGCCAACGAGTGTCTTAAACACAGACCAATTATTATCACCTGTGGGGGTAATAAAAGAGTCAAATTCAGGCACAAATGATCAGTTTCCCTGGGCAGCTTGGAAACTCCCTAGTGCCTGAGGGTAAACTGCATATGACCCATCTAGATTTTTGTAGGTTTCATCGGAAGTCTCACCTTCAAAGGCCAGGCCTGCATGACTGAAATGGTGTCCATTCCAGAGTCTGAAGTCACTACCCTATCCTGGGAGATGTTTATGTCCTTCAGAAACCCAGAAGCAGTACTGAACGTTTCTTTTCTGGGAGATGAATTTTCCCTTCCTCACACTGTTTTCTCTTTCAACTTAACTCATCAATTTTCAATCGGTTATCTTTCCCTTCAAGTGCAAGTGTTGTATGTCAGCTCTCTCCCCTTTGGAGATCCAGGGAAGGACTTACACCTCATTCCACTCTCATTCCTGTCTCACCAGAGCTGACCTGACCCTAAGTCTCTGCAGACGCTGCGGCTGTCTGGAGCAAGGAACACACAGGGTGCCACAGGGTACCGACCCTGTGAACCACGGTCCCTGTGTGCCCGTGAGCTGGGGATCTAGATGCCACAGAGCCCCATTTATGATCCATTTTATAGGGAAACGGGACTCCTGCCTTAGGCCAGAGGGGAACACAGAGTCTAAATACTCATCTACTGACTCTGCAGAGAGGTTTCCTCTCCTCTAGAGGATATTCTCACCGGCCTGAACTCTCTTCACCAATCACAGTCCCCAGGGCTGCTACTCAGAGAGGCAGGCCCAGCGGGTCTCCAACCGTACCCTGTGGTCCAGCAGAGTAGCTGCGCCACAAATGGTTTTCAGTCCAGTCTCCCATCTTACCAAATTTTCCAGCTGGGTGGACAACAAGCCTTCTGGGGTTAGCGATGTAACCCCAGGTTACAGAGTGAGTCAGTGGTTCAGCTCTGTTAGGGAATGCGGGCCCACTCAGGCTTCCAGGACCCAGCAGACCACATACTCCCTCTTCTGCAATAGGATTGGCCTGTCTGCAGAGAAATGGAATTAAGCTCTTAGCAAGTGGTTTCTGACTCTTGCAGAAACACAGGCAAGGATAGCCACTTCTCCATGTTTTAAGAGGGCTGTTTGTTTTGGCAACACTTCAGTATATTACACATTCCTGTCACTTAATTGTCCTTGCAAAGATAAACAAAGACCTTCTGAAGCAGAGCTGGGAGCTGTATAACAGCCAACCAAATGTTTGCTGAATTGAGGAGGAAAAGGGGGTTAGCTCTATGTGTTCAGCTGTGCTCCGAAATGACACCATCTCGTCTCCATGGTGATCTGTTTCCTGGGCCTCCACACCCCTCTCCTACCAGTGGCCTTCAATTCCGAAAGAAAGTTTAAAACTATGCCCCAGGTCTTTATCTCCTCATGATCAAACTGCTTCCTCTGAACTTCGGCATTGTTCGGTGAGTTCAAAGCTCACACATGACCATTTTCCAAGTTCTTTTTTGCTCTTTATCACATCAGCATAATGATGTTAGTGAGGATAGTGAACAAACTAAACACCTTCAAATACCTTAGCAGATATTGATAAGTGACCCTCGTGAGCTCTGAGCTGTGCACGTGGACCTAAACCTGGGTGTCTCCCAGCAGAGGCAAGGAGAAAGGAAAACACAGCTGTTTATGCCCATTTGTCTTCACCTTCTATGTGCAGTTTCTGGCTGGAGAACCTGGGCAGATAAAAGCACGCTGGGGGTCAGTGCTGGGGGTCATTGCCCACCCACAGTGAGTGATCTGCAGGATGGTGAGGTCCTGCCAACGTGCTTAGAGATAGCTAAGACCTTTATTTATTTTTAAAGATTTTAGGTATTTATTTAACAGAAAGAGTGAGAGAATACAAGCAGAGGGAGAGGGAGAAGCTCAGCAGGGAGCCCGATGGAGGGCTCGATCCCAGGACCCTGGGATCATGACCTGAGCCAAAGGCGTACACTTAACTGACTGAGCCACCCAAGTGCCCTGGCTAAGACATTTTAAGTGGAGGCAGAAGCATCTTGTCGCTTTCCCGAGTCTTTGGGAATATTAAAAATTAAAAGTCAATTCCTGAAGGTCACGTTTAGGGGTTGAATGAGAGTAAGAGTGGCATCCATTTTGGTCACACCTTCTATTTCCACACACATGTCCATGATTATTATGGCCCATGTGTTCTATCAAGAAACTCATGAATTGTACAGAAACTACTTGATGACGAGGCACACGTGAGAAATGGAAATGGGAACCAGGACACCCATCTCCAGCCCTCAGCTGCTGATTCTTCTGTGAAGAATGTTGTCAGAAGAGAAGGCAAGAAAACTGGTTATGTTAAAATTATGCTTTATCTTTTCAGTTATTAGAGCACTACCAAGCACCTAGTACAGAAAAAATGACACTTTGTGGGGCTTATCAGTTAATTGAAGGAAATAAGAGGGTCTTAAGATGCAAAGGACGTGAGAGAGGAACTACTTGCCTTTGCACATGCTGTTCCTTCTGCCTGGAATGCCACTCTGCCTGGTTCACTCTTCCCTTCCTGTTACCTCCATGAAGAAGCCAGCCTTGGTCTTCTCAAGTCCATATGTACCCCTCTTGTGTGATCTCCTAGTCTTTCTCATTTTCATAATATATACTTTATTGTATTTTATTTGAAATTGCTTTGCCCAGCACTGCCCACCCAAGCTCTTTCAGAATAAAGATACTATCTATATTACATGTTTATTCCTACAGCCTAGCACACAGTAGGCCTGTATCCAATATGTGTTAACATGAAAGACTAAAATTCTTTTCCTCCCTGAAAGAAGGCGACAAGTGAGAGGTTTTAACAGTGTAGCTGAGACAAGGAGTGTATTCATTTTCTGCAGATGCTGTAACAAATTACCACAAGCTGGGAGGCTGAAAACAACAGAAATTTATTCTCTGGCTGTTCTGGAGGCCAGAAATGTGCAGTCAGCTTCACTAGGTAGAAATCAGTGTGTCTGCTGGGCTGTGCTTCTTTTGGAAGCTCTAGGGGAGAATCTGTTGCTAGCTTTTCCCAGGGTCTGGTGATTACCACATTCCTTGGCTGATGGCTACATCACTCCCCTCTTCGGGCCTGCATCTCCCAACACCTCTGTGCTCTGCCTTCCTGCTGCTTCCTCCTCCCTGGGTGGGTCAAATCTGTCTCTGCTTCTTGAGTAAGTATACATGTGATTATATTTAAGGCCTACCCAAATGATCCAAGATAATCTCTTCATCCAAAGATTCTCACCTTAATCATATTTATCTGATTCTATCTATCTGATATCTATCGTATCATAATCTGGCAGAATCTTTGCCATATAAAACATTTACAGGTTGCAGGGATTAAGAAATGGGTATCTTTGAGTGCGGTGTTTTTCAGTCTACCACAGGAGGCTAAGAAAGAAAATTGTTTTCATGATGATAAAGGAGCTAGCAAGAAGTAATTTAATGAAGATGAATATAACTGATAGCATGAGCAAAATCTTTGAAAATGAGGAAGTTGGTAAAGAGGAAATAAAGGAGAAGTTATTATTAAGAAAAAAAAAAAGGAACCAAGATATTTAATTGACAGTCTAGAAAGACAGATTCCATAGCCCAGTAGTTAAGAGCACAGATACTTGGACTCAACTGCCTGGTTGGAATCTGGCTCCACCATTTACTGCTGTGTGATCTGGGGTAAGTTACTCAACTTCTCTGTGCCTTCCTGTCTCATCTATAAAATAGGAATAAGATTGTACTTACTTCTTATGGTTGTTGTAAACGATTAAAAGACTATATTTAGAGCATTTGGAAGTGTTTGCTATTATCTTTTTAAGGAAATGAGAAATCTACAAGAAGAAGTATGAATTTAGGATAAAACAGAAAGGAGAAATGTGTGGAAGAGACACATTGATTAGAAAAGAGAACTTGGGGCACCTGGGTGGCTCAGTCATTAATCGTCTGCCTTCGGCTCAGGTCATGATCCCGGGGTCCTGGGATCGAGCCCTACATCGGGCTCCCTGCTCCGTGGGAAGTCTGCTTCTCCCCCTCCCGCTCCCCATGCTTGTATTCCCTCTCTCACTGTGTCTCTCTCTGTTAAATAAATAAAATCTTTAAAAAAAAAAAGAAAAGAGAACTTTAAAATGATTGACCAAGAAGAAAGAGTAAAAAAAAAAAAAAAAAAGCAATTGCTGCACAAATGATGTAAGATGAAAGATATTTTTTCAAAACAAATTAAAAACATTCGCAACCACAAGTTTGAAGGGAAAATAGAGTAAATATGTTGCATATCAGAAGAAAGGCCAAGACTATAATTGAGGACATCAGGAAAATTGCAGAAACCAGAAAAAAAAATGTTCCAAGGCTAACAACTCTTCCTTCCTTTATGTATTTATGTGGTTGGTAGTGTTCTTCTCAGATCTTCTATGTCTATGCTGATTTTTTTGCCTTGTAATTCTATTAATTGCTGATGCAAGACTGCTAAAATCTGTGGAACTGTCAATTTTTCTCTTTATTTTTCTTTAAAGATTTTATTTATTTATTTGAGAGAGAGAGAGAGAGAGAGCATGAGTGGGTTGAGGGGCAGAGAGAGAAGCAGACTCCTCACCGAGCAGGGAGCCCAATGCAGGGCTTGATCCCAGGACCCTGGGATCATGACCTCAGCCAAAGGCAGACACTTAACCCACGGAGCCACCCAGGTTTCCCTCAATTTTTCTCTTTAATGCTGTTTTTACTTCATGTGTTTTGAAACACTTTTATTAGTTGCATATACATTTATGATTGTTAGGCCTTCTTCAATGAGCAGACCTTTTTATTATAATGAAACATTCCCCTTAATCTCTGATAACACTTTTTGTCTTGTATATTAGTTTGCTAAGATTGCCATTAAAAAAAGTACCACAAACTTGGTGGTTTTAAAACAATAGAAATTTATTCTCTCTTAGTTCTGGAGGCTAGAAGTCCAAAATCCAGGTATTGGCAGGGCCATTCTTCCTCTGAAGATTCCAGGCAGGAATCCTTCTTTTCCTCTTCCAGCTTCTGTGTGTTGCCTGCAATACTTGGTGTTCCTTACCTTGTGGATGTATCAGTGCAACTGATTGATACTCTGTCATCACATGCTTTCCTCTCTCCATGTGTCTCTGTGTCTAAATTTCTCTCTTTTTATAAGGACATTGGTTGTTGGATTAGTCCATTCTAATCCACTATAACCTCATCTCAACTTGATTACATCAGCAAAGACCCTATTTCCAAATAAGGTCACATTCACAGGTGCCAGGGGTTAGGACGTCAAGATCTTTTTGAAAAACACAGTTCAACCCACAACATCTTGAAATCTCTTTTGTCTGATATTCATATAGCCACTGCAGCCTTCTCATGATCTCTATTTGCATCACATATATCTGTATTTTTCCATTCTTTACTTTGAGCCTAGTTGTGTCTTCAGATTTAGTGTCTCACTTAAACAGTAGTTTTTAAAATCCATTCTGAAAATCTCTGACAGTTGATTGAATTGTTTAATCCATTAATATTTGGTGTAATTATTTGTTTGGGTAGGTCTACCATTTCATTTTTTGTTTTTTACCTGTCTCCTCTAGTTTTTAGATGGATTTTTTATTCATTGCCTTAGAAATTATTTGAATATTTTAAATTCCATTTAAATTTTCTTATTGACCCTTACCTATGCTTTTTTGCATTTTTTTCCTTAGTGGTTGAGTAGTAATTACAGTATATATCCCTAACTTTTCACGGTTAACATGGTAACGATTTGTGTAGCTTGTGGAAAACCTGTGAATACATAGAATGGTATCCACCCCTGCTGTGTCCTTTGTGTTAGAGTTGTGTAGATTACATATACCTATATTATAAATCCCATAAAACAATGTCATACTTTTTGCTCTAAACAGATTTATTTTTAAAATTAAGAGAAAAAAGGAAAAAAATCTTTTGCAATTTCTTAGGGGTGTGTGTGTGTGTGTGTGTGCATTTTAAATCATTTCTAATGCTCTTCATTCTTTTCTGAGGATCCAGTTTTCCATCTAGAATCTTTTCCCTTTGGCCTAAGGAACTTCCGTTAGCATTTCTTATAGTGCAGATCTGCTGGCAACAAAGTCTCTTAGTTCTCTTTTATCTAAAACTGTTTTTATTCTGCTTTCATCTTTGGAAGATATTTTTGCTTTTTAAGATATTCTGGGTTGATAGTCCCCTCCCCCCCACCTCAACACTTCAAAGATATTATTTCATTCTCTTCTCACCTCCATAGTTTCTGATGAGAATTCATTTCTTAATTGAATTTTGTTTGAAATGTGTATGCAAGTAATGTGTCCCTTTTTTTCTGCTTTCAAGCTTCGTTTTTTATCTTTGGCTCAACATTTTAACTATCATGTATTTCAATGTTAGTCTTCCTATCTATTCTAATTGGTGTTGACAAAGCATCTCGAGTCTGTAAATTTCTTGTTTTCAACAAATTTGGTAAACTTTTGTCCATGATTCCTTCAAACACTTTTTCTGCCCTATGTTTTCTCTTTTTTTCTTCTGAGGCTACCTGTGTCTTGAAAAAAGCTGATATTATCTGAGAGGTCCCTTGTTCATTTTTTTCAGTCTTTTTTCTCTTTGTTTGTCTATTTAGATAATTCCATTGATTTTATTTTCAAGTTTATATCCCCATTCGGTTATTGAGTTCATCTGGTAATTTTTAAATTTCAGATATTGTATTTTTTAGTTCTAGAATTTCCACTTGGTTTTTTTATTGTTTAAATATTTCTGCTAAGTTTCTCTATGTTTTCATTCATTTAGAACATATTCTGCTTTACTTTTTTAAGAATAATTAAAATAGCTGCTTATCTGTTAGTTTCAACATCTGGTTTGCTCAGGGTCAGATGTGGTTCATTTTCCTTTCTCTTGAGAATGTGCTACATTTTCTCAATTCTTCATATGTCAAGTGATTTTGGAAAGTATCATGTATATTATGAATATGAAATTATGAAGACATGGGTTTCTGTTATTTTTTTCTAATGTGTATTGTTTTCTTTGCTTTAGCAAGCCGTTTTCTTGGCTCGGCACGAACTGCAAGCTCTATTCTTGGTTTAAATCATTTGCTTCAGCTGATCTGCTTTATTTTGCTCCATGCATGCTTGGTTCAAAGGTCAGTGGGAGATGTGGGTAGATAAAATTTAGGGAACATTTCTCTGTGTCCTTTCTCTTCCCTTCCACGATTCCTCCATTCACTTCAATAACAGTTCCCCAGCTTCACTTTTCTGATGCTGATAACCAGAAAGATTATGAGTTTTTCCCTCAGTGCCCTCCCCACTGGGCTGCCAAATGCCAAATGGACCACATTCATCCTAGACTGAAAGCGCAGAACCAGGGAACCCATCTCATGGCACTCCTTTCTCCAAGCATTTACTCCCTACACACAGTCTTTCTGTTTCTGTTCACTCTCCAGTGACTTCATCTACTTGCCTTTGTATTTTATCCAGGTTTTGTCATTGTTTCCAGAGGGGAAAGAGCATCCTTGGGTAAGGACTTAGTTGATCATTACCAGAGCTGGAAACCCGTTTGACCTGCAATATTGTTTCTAACCATAAAGAGCTGGGAACAATTTGAATGTCCACCAGCAAAAGTCACTGGTACATCATCTTCTGGAATACTATGTAGCTGTTAAAAAGAATAAGATCAATCTAACTACTAAAAAGGACAGATCTCCAGGACATACTCCAGGACAAGTTTCAGAACTGTATGTATAGCCTGTGTAGAGGATACTGTGGTGTGCCTCCCAGGTCCTCCTTTGAGGATCGATGCGCTCATTTCTTCAGCTGCCAACAGTACTGGCTGCTGAAAGATCACAGTGGAGTCCCTCTCAAGGAATTTCCCTCAGCTGAAGGGAGTCATGCTTCCTGAAGTACAAGCCCTCCTCAGGGACAGCTCTCATCCAATGACTGGTTAACGTGAGGTGACACATTGCCTCCATGGGGGTCAACTCCAAAGACCTACCCCAGTTCCAGAGTGCCCCGTGAGATTGAGACATCAGTTGAATCTGCATCACAGTTCAACTTGTCCTTCGGCCCACCCCTGCTCCCACCCTCCCTATAGGTGTTGTTCCAGTGATTCATTCCCCCCCCCGTTAAATCTCCTGCATGTGAATCTCCATCTCAGAACTTATTTTCCGTGGAACCTAGGGCAATCCAATACCTTTCGGGTAAACAAGCACAAAGAGCACCTAGTTCTGTAAGTTCATATATGTATGTAAAGGCAGGGAAAAAATCTGGAAGAGTATAGGTGAAAACAATAATAGCAGTTACCTTCAGGGAGGATCTAGGGTGGGGGGAGGACATTCAAGAGATACTTTACTTATGTGTGTTGTTTGAATTTGTTACAACTCATTTATATATGTGTATTTTCTGTCTCGGTAAATGAGAGTATCACTTTCTTACCTAATCACACAAACAAGGATATACATATATATGTATGTGGAATTAAAAACAAATACAATTATGAAATTTGTGGAATTAAAAACAAATACAATTATGAAAACCAAAAGATAACTCTCCATTTATGTCCTTATCCCGGATCCTTCCAAATCTGAGCTCTAGGACCATGTACCCAACTGCTTATCGTACTCCTCTACTTAGATATCCCTTAGAACCTTCACATTTGTGTCCCCAAAACAGACTTACCATCTCCTCTTCCCAGTTTTTTTCCAGGTATTTTCTGTCTCAGTGAATGAGAGCATCACTTTCTTACCTAATCACACAAACAAGGACTATGGAAGTCATTTGTGGCTTTTCTTTCTACCTCACCACTTCACTTTGATCCATGTTTGTGTCCTGTTGATTCTCTCTCCTTAATATTTCTCGGACCCCTTCAGTTCTTTCCATCCATTTTGCCATTGTCTTAGTTCAGGTTATCATCCACTTTTGCCTGGAGTCGTCTTTCAGAATCCTGACTTTCCTCCTTGGCCCCAATCTTGCCTCCCCAGTCCATTCTCCATGTTCCAGCAAGGGCAATATTTCTAAAACATCAAGCTGTTCCAATTGGACAGAGTAGGAGTCTGCATGAAACCATTCATATTCTTCCAGATGCCACCCAACCCGTTTTATGATCATTTCCATGTTGGGTCTAAGAGGCAGCTGGTAGCCTGGAAAGAAGAATGAAATGCCCCACCTTGGCCTGGGAGATACAGAGAGCCCCATTTGGGCTAACTGGTCATTTCCAGTAACAACCATTCTTCGAGATTCCACTGAACCCTGTAGATTACACTGTGTCCATGGATAAACTAGAGGGGGGTTAAAAAGAGAGTAGTAATGATGAGAGAAACGGGAGAAAAGATGCATGGAGAAAAGGTAAGGGGAGACATACTTATATGTACCATTTTGGCAGCCTGACAATGAGCTAGGTCATTTCCTTAAATGGAGGTGGAAGCTGAGAACTCTGTCTTAGAGATGGGGCAGGGAAGGTGACGCTGAATTGTGTGGGTCAGTTCCCCCAAATTGCACCCCGGGGTTTGGGATTCTTTAATGCTGTTAAAAAAAGCAAATTTGGTTTTTTTGAATGGCAGAATTTAGGTAGATCTTTAAAAAATTTTTTATTTCTATTAAAATCATTTTGTTATTTTTGATATATTAATAATAATAATAATAATAACACCAAAAGTTTAAAAGAGGATATCTTCTTCTTTTTTTTTTTAAGATTTTTATTTATTTGAGAGAGAGAGAGAGCAAATGAGAGAGCGAGAGCGTGAAAGCAGGGGAGGGTCAGAGGGAGAAGCAGACTCCCCGCCGAGCAGGGAGCCCGATGTGGGACTCGATCCCGGGACTCCAGGATCATGACCTGAGCCGAAGGCAGTTGCTTAACCAACTGAGCCACCCAGGCACCCCAAAGATTTCTTTTTCAAGTGAGCTCTTTTTCATCTTAACTTCGTGTTATAGGAAAATTTTGAACATATACAAAGGCAGAGAGAATAGTGGGTCAAGCCTCATGTATGCATCACACAGTTCTGACCATTAGCCTCTATCTGGCAATCCTGGGCTGCGTGCCCCCCTCATACTGGTTGTGGAGCTATTATCTCCCCTCCAAACCCACCCTCGCCTGTTCTCTTTGAGATGCTGGAACTGGAGCTCTTCAAACCTCCTTTCGGTTTCGTCAACCGACTCCTTGTTGGACTCTGCCAGTGGCAGGTGCTCGAGGGAGACTGAGGCTGGAGGAGGAAGAGGGGACTTGCTTCTTCCTCTTTGCTTCCTGCTCATACCACCTTGCAGGGCTGCCTCACCGGGGCAGCAGTGGCCGTCCTTTGCCAGGGTAATGGTGGTAGCTAGCTGCAGGTTTTCTAACGTTCGCACAACCAGCCTCACCAGCCTCCTCAAAGGCACCAGCCCCAGGAGGCCAGAGAGCACTCTCCAGAACCGGGTCCACGGCCTCCCAAGCCCGTCCTGGCGCTCAGGCTCTAGCGGTCTTCTCAGAGGTCTGTGGCCAGCTGAGTGGGGCGCTTCCTCCAAGCCTCTCGGTTTTGATAATTCCAATCCCTTCCCTTGTTTCCCAGCCCTGGGGCAGTAACTATTTCCTGCAGTGGCTACTTCCATGATCCTTCCATGATCTCACTGGTTCTCTTTGCTTGTCAGTGACCTGGTTGATAATTCTTTATTCCTTGTTACAATAAATACTGTGGTTTCTGTCTCCATCACAACCGTTTTTTTCTGAAGTATGTTAAAATCCAATTCAGATATTATGCCATTTCATCTGGAGTGCTTCAGGATGTATCCCCAACTGATGAGCGTTTAAAAAAATTTACATAACCCCCATGGGCATTAACAAACTTAACAAAAATCCCATAATGCCATTGAATAGTTTGCATGCACATTTCCTTGATCTTCCTAATGACTTCTGAGATCTTCATAAGCATCAGTCCCAGATGCCCTGGAAATGTAGGGAGGGAGCAGGAACAAGCCACGGAGGAGGGTGGTTACTGCTCCGGGTGAAAATTCTAGAAGAACTAGAAAACTCCTTCAATTTTCACTGGTATTAGGGCTACACCTGGATGGAAAGGAAGCCTGGGAGAAGACAGGCAAGTGCCTGAATGGGGTAGCGGGAGGCCCTGGGAATCAGATTGCAGGATGCAGGTGTGCTGGGCATTGCCTCCTCACCACAAACCTGCCTGCCACCCAACCTGTTTTATGGGTGAAGGAGGTATCTTTGGTTCACGACTTTACCAAGAAAAAAAAAGGCTGGAAAGGGGGTCTGAGGATAGGGAGAAGAGTGACACGCACAAACAGAGTTGAACTGGATGTTTTGTTCAGTTCATTCCATGATAGGAATGCTGCTCCTGGCAGGCTACGCTCGACTGGCTGAACCCTTCCTCCTGACATAAATCTTCATTGTTTCCCAGGAGAAACATCACCATTTTGCCAAATGGCAATTTTCATAATGAAAGTTTCAATGATTTATTTATCTTCCCAAGATTATCTAAACATAAGAAACTTAATTGGACTTGTCTAAACACTGTCAGTCACCCATAGCCTTGAAGACCTCCTCACTCCGTGTTCAGAACATAACTAAAATTAAGGACATGATAAAGCTGCCAAAACTCTGATCTCTGGTAGAGGCAAAAGGAAAAGTTGTGAAAAAGGTTTGTGTGTACTTTGTAGCTGCGCCGCACTATATTTCAGTTCCAAGGGAGGAAGTGAGAGTGAACCTACAGAGCAGGAAGACATAGTAGAGAATTGGCCATTTTCTTATGAGTACTTGTGACCCTCTTGAGCCTCCAGGCATCCTCCACCAGACTGGGAAAACTTAGGGTACAAAGAAACTGAGGACGTTTTAGACATTTGGTGCTGATAGTGCTGAACCATTAACTACAGTACCATATTTGCCTATTACCATTTTCTCATCATATCAAATTACTTACACAGCTTGGTTAGAATAGCACTGAATATTTCTCTTGACCTTGAAGCCCCAGGCTATCCCAGAATGTATTTCTTGGTTACTTTTTATGAATTTTATAGGCTCCGAGCAAACTTCAACTTTTGTAAGGTTTTATTTTATTTATTTTAGAGAGAAAGAGAGAGAGAAAGCATGAGCAGGGGGAGGAACATAGGGAGAGGGAGAGAGAATCCTCAAGCTGACTCTGCACTGAGCGTGGAGCCCGGCATGAGGATCAATCTCAGGACTCTGAGATCATGACCTGAGCTGAAACCAAGAGTCGATGCCTAACCAACTGAACCACCCCAGCGTCCCAAGCTGGACTAATCTTTAATCAACCTGTAGAGTTCACCAAAAGACCGGGAAAGAGAACCAACATTCTACTTCTGCTCTGCTGCTTTTAGTGATATGAACTAGTTAAGTCAAACTCTGTAGAATCTCAGTTTCTTCATCTGTGAAACGGAAACAAGTATGAACACTTGCCTTATTTTCCTTATTAGGGATGTGACAAGAATGAAATGAAATAGAGTTCTTTAAAAACTGTAAACAACTACATATTTGGGACATCTCGTCAGAATTACCGAGCAACTTACAAAAGTCTCAAGATTGCTTCTGCTTATGACCTTAGGAAATTCTTCAACCTTGCCTTGCCAAAATTTAGCCCAAGGAGTAATGAGATTAATTCCTTTCCCTATCTCTCCCAGAAGAAAGCTGTGAAAGAGACATACTAAATGGGAAGAACTTTGTGCAGTGTAGAGTTCTTTCTAAAATTGTCACCAGTTATAGCAGCTGAAAAGTCTTCTGATCTTCGTCAGAAGTAACGTATCCACCATCCAAGTAAACATGATCCTTTAGCTTCAGGCAGCAGGGTCTGCTGAACTTGGTACCTTCTTAGCTGTCTGCAAGTTTTTCGATGCACAGAAGAAGCCAGCCTGAGTCCCTTTGCTGTTCTCGTATAAGTCTATCTGTTGCTTTACCATCTCCGTAGCCCCAAACTCTGTTGTATTAGTTGGAGGTGGGTTTCTGCATGCCTGCCCTTCAAACATTCTTTTTCCCTATCTTGGTTCTTCATATTCAGCTCTCCTGGCCAGAGTGGGTTAATGCAAACTGACATGTTTTATGGCTTAACTGGGTCTTTTTCTTTGAATTGAAGGCAGATGGCTCTCCGGAGTCTCTTTATATGGCATGTCCAGATCTGAAAGCCTGATGGAGGGTCACTCTGTGGACTATCAATTTCGTAGTGTTTGTTGATACATTACATCCATTGTGTCCTTTAAAAAGCATTTTAGACAATTGGACTTGGCTTTTGATGGCCTTGATGGCCAGAACATTATTGGCTAGTGTGTTCTCTGGAATCAGCACTGACATACAGCTTTCCTAAATGTATCACCAAAGGCCATGGAAACAGCCAAAAGTTCCAGAAGGATTACTCAATTTCACTTTCCAAATTGCAAACAAATGCATCTAATTAGTGAAACCTCATTCAGATCTAAAACCCCAGCAGCAAGAGAGAGTGGAAAACAGAGATTTTAGCTTTGCAGTCTTGCCAGATAGATCTGTCCTTAGCTCTCTTGACATCTTAGCAGCATTTGGCACAATTCTCGCACCTTCTTTCTCGAAGCCACTTTGCTTTGCTACTGTGATGCAGAATTCTCCCGGGTTGCCACCTACCTTTCTGGACCCTGTGTTCTTAGTCTCTTTTATGGTTATTCTTCCTCTGTCCTTTCCTTAAGTGACGGTGTTCCTCATATTTATGACCCCAGGCCCACTTTCTTTTCTTATCCTATATGCTTTTTATTTTTAAAGATGATCTCATTTACTATCTATCTTCCTAAGTTTCCATGTCTCCAGGTACCATCTGTTTGCTGTTAACGCCCAAATTTATATTTCTAATACATATCTCTCTTTTGAGTTTCAAATCTGAATAGCCAACTGCCTACTAAAATTGTGTGTCCCAAAGGTAAAGCAAATTCAACGTGTCTGATAACGAATCCATCCTATTTTCTCTCAAAACGTATCATTTCTCTGTGTTTGGATCATCCAAGGAGTAGTCCAACCAAAACCTTCATGTTTCAGAGAGTTCTGCTCTTTACCTGGTGGCTGGCTTCCAAGAGACAGGAAGCAGAAAGTGCCAGATCAGTTAAGAGCTACGTCTGTAACTGGTGCATTGTTATTTCTGGTAATTATATTGCTCAAACCAGTCAGAGTTCACCCAGATTCAATACAGTGGAAAAAGGGACTACCTTATGATAGGGGAGTGGCAAGTTCATATTGCAAAAAGAGTGTGAGGCATGGGAGGTATCCTTGTGACTATCTTTGGGAAAGGCAATCTGCCACACTGCGAAGATCAGAAATCAAATTCCCACTCAACTAACTGCAAACCCAGAGCACTTAACCGTGAAGCTATATTGCTTCATGTGTTCAGAACACTCCTTTCGCTTCTGGAAAATAACTGAAACCAAGGAATATTGGTTCTTCTCCATCATTAGCTAATTGCTCATTGCCTTCTTCATTCATTGTCTTTCAGCCCCTACAATAAGCCCAAACATTGTTTTGAGTGCACAGGAGAATGACGAGAACAAACAAGTCCCTGGGGCTGGAGTCCGCCCTCCACCGTTGCACAAGTACTTCCATTCTGAATCAATGGACTCAGACTTAGTTGTTTTTAAGGGCAAGGAATAATCCACTTTTGATCTTAAGAGAGGTTGAAATGAAGCTCTGCAGGGAAGGACAGCTCTGTGCAGAGTTTAAAATTGAAGGCTGACCTAATCAAAGTTTATAGCGTCACAAAATATTTAGATCTCTTGGTGTGGCATGTATACAGGGGAGACTGCACATTTTAAATATTTACAGCTGATAAATATTTTTCATTATAGGACAGTGCTTGACATATAGCGGCTTGTAGGGGAAAATGCTTGAATTCGGCATGCAAGTGCATCTGATTTTACCTAGGGTTAAGCTGTGGCACTGGCTAAATGGCCAACACTTGGCAGGCCAATTGCCAAAACAATCCATTGGATCACTGTGCCATCCAGTTCCCTCCTTAAGACAATCAAAACAAGAATGACCAAATCAGATTGACTCTATGGAAATCTAATCAATTGCTCCACAGTCAGATATAAGAGCTCTCCAATCAAATTAATTTTATTTTATTTCATTTAGTGAAGTGACATAGGCACAATCTTCACGGGTGCCTGTTCTTTCCTCATACATAGCGTGACATGATATTAGCATTCGAAGGGATTCTAGAGACATCTGGTTCTCCACTTCTCCTATGGGAAAAAAGGATAAGCAGTACCCTAAGTCACTAAGTAAATGTGGGGTGTCTCTCTGGAGTGCTAAGTATATCTCCAAATTGGGAGGGGAATACATTTATATGTTTAAACAAGTACAAATATATCATGGCGTATGTATTAGGATACAGTAGCTTATGCTCTGCTAACCAAGAACGTCCAGTCTCAGTGATTTAAGACAACAAACTTATTTCTCATTCATGCAACATGTCCATGAGGGTCAGCTGCAGCCTGTGTTCCATGTTGTTCTCATTCCAGAATCCAGATTGATGGAACAGACTCTCTGTAGAACTTTGTCTATTGTCTTAGCGGAGGAAAGGACAAGGGGTAAATCATGAGCTAGATTGTACTATCCTCACCTGGAAGCGGCACCTGTCATTTCCACTCATACACCTCATTGGCCAGAGAAGGTCATATAGACCTATCTACCTTCAAAGAGGGTCAGAGAGGTGCAACTCTACTGTGTGCCCAGAAGAAATAAGAAGTATTTAGTGAACAGTATTAATATCTACCACAGAATGGGGTGCAAATCTCATATAAACTTTAGGATGAAACATAAGACTTTGAAGAAGTTTCTTGAAATCTATGTGCACCCGCTGAAATGATTAAATACGAGAATCCTAGAAAATGCTGCATGCTTGCCTGAAATGTCTTATTTTATCTTAAAATATGTATAAATATATACTTTTATGTAAATATAATATATATATATAATATATACACTACATATAAAATATATAAATGTATATTCCTTCCCTTATCTTTTGATGTCCATCTAAAGGGATTTCATGACAGTGGGTTCATTGACTGGATTTTCTTATTGGCTAATATCCCTAAGTGCCTGGTCCTTGTGAAAATCTGAAGCCACTGGCAAAGCAATTTAAGTGAAAAATCTATCAAGATGTTCTACAATTCTTTCCCTGTTGTCTCTTCCACACAGTATTTGGAAGCAATTTGCAAATGCAAGTCACTTGCATTTCTTAAATATTTCCAATGTTTTTACATAGCTTTCCAGCATTCGGTATCTATTTTAAAATATTTCAAACACACAGACAAGTATCCATTCTTGCCTATTTACCACCTAATCAGTATAGCTTTCACACAGCTCTGTTTCTTTTGTAATCATAATCTACACATTTAAATAATATTTAATTGAATCATATAATTATAATAGGTACAACAGGCACACCCAGATTTGGGAATGATACAACTCAAGCGGCAGTAACAGAAATACAGGGGTGTGCAAGAGAGGACACAGGCCCCTAACCTCCACCACTCTTGTGCATCAGATAGTACATTTCAAATAAATAACAAATGGAGAGTACCCGCTGATGATCTAGTCAGGTGGTTGGTTAAAAGAACTTATATTAAACTTTGGTGGAAAAGTTAAGGAGCACTATCTAGGATCCTCATATTGCAATTAATGATCCTAAAGCCTAGAGTCTGTGAACTACTTTAATTCATTCGTTCATTCATTCATTCCTTTATTAGTTCATTTATTTAGAGGCAGTATAGGATAGTGGACAAGAGCCTGGATGCTGGCACCAAACTGTGTGGGTTTGAATTCCAGTTTTGCTGTGTGCCCCATGGCCAGTTTTCCCGACTGTAACATGGGAAGATCAGGACCTACCTCAAGGGGTTGTTGAGAAGATTGAATGAAATAACGAGTGTAAGTTATGTAAATGTTAACTTATGATAAACTCCTTCATTTGATGAATCTTCGCTGAGCAAATACCATGTGCCAAATATTGCCTTAGCTGATGGAGAAAGGAAGGTGAACGATAAATAGCACAGTTACCTCTCCTGTGCAGTTCTGTCGTCTAATGCGAGAAGCCAATATTACACGGCAGGCTTCAAAATAATTAGGTACAATTTACCTACGTTCTGTGAAGAGGGACAGGGTGGTAGGAACGAGCCTTTCCTCTCTATATCCTCAGAGATCAGGAGAGTCTGGCACATACTAAGTGCTCAAGAAAATATTTCCGGAACGAATGAGTAAATAAATATACGACTTACCCATTTCGTGGATTTGTCAGCATCCTGCTTCTTGTTAGAGACTGGGATTCCCGGCAGCAGGAGAGACCCGCGCTGCTTGCTGGGCAGGTCCTTCATGCCTCCTCCTCTCTCTTTTACCCCATTTGGTAAAACTAAAGTCCTCTGGTTTCTAGTGTTTCTGGTTCACTAAGATGCCTTCTGTGGGCAGCTTTTCTAAGATGTGAGCTTAGACTTCTACATTCAGAATTCTGACTTCCGTGCAATGATCATCAGCACTTCTCTGTTTATCAATTTCAGAAAAAATGCCAAGAGAATATCCTTATACATTTGGGCCACTATTTTTATATGCTTCAAAGTGAGTTTCTTTATTGGTAGAGGTTGAATTTTTTGAACTTTAAGTATCTTTTGACTAGCAAGGGATGTTACTGAATGCTAAATCAATGCTAAGAAGTAAAGTATTTTATTGCTCCCCAGACCTAGCCTAACAGACCCACCACTTAGCAGACCTCTGAGACCTTCTCTAACTTTGGTGACAAACGCCTGCAGGAAAACCTGGGCTCTGGAGACCCCCCCTGGGGGACAGGGGCGGGGATGCACCATTCTGGGGGGCTCGGTTTTAGCTGTAAAGATGAAACAGAACTTTTTCAACAGTTTAGATAGAACTTTCTTCAAGGTAAATTTCATGCTTCCCTGACTTCTTAGCTAGAATGTTCTGAAAAGCCGTGTGTCCAGTTTAGCATAACTGATCACGGCTAAAGAAATCTCCCCCGGGGCAGTTGTGAAGAAGACAGTGAGCAGCCCTGAACTGGTTCTGTTGGCTCGCTCCTATTCCTCCCGCCTGTAATAGTTTCTCAGATGTGTAAGTTGGACACGGCTGACAAGGGCCAGACGTATTTCCACCGCTCTGTGTATAGTGACCCCGTGGTCTGCTAAGCGTGAGGACACTTACAGACACCACGGGGCAGAACACTCTGCCGTGTTCAGCGCCCAGTTTCCCATGGGCACCGGCTGAGGGAGGTGCCTGGCACTACTCAGCTCTTCGGTTGTTGAGAATTAACATATATAATTAAGCCTTCAAAAGCCCATTTGGCTCGTCTGACAGAGTCTTCTCTGGTCCTCTCACAGTCTGAACTGCGTCTCTCCTTCCTGGACTTGTTCTCTGTATTCTTCTTCCTCTCTCTTCCCTCCCCTCTTCCTGTTGCCTCCCTGGCTCCTTCTCCCTCTCTTGCTTCTCCCTCTCTCCTTCCACTCTTCAGACTCCTCTTCCTCCTCCTCCCTCTCTTTTCCACCTTGCCCCCCTTTGCCAAATCTTGCTCCCGCTTCCCCGTCGGCAGAAAGCTATGTATGTAGCTCGTCCTCTGTCTGCAGCCACCCTACAGACTGAGACACACAGTTGCCCTGAGGTGTGTCTAAACCTGCCAACTCTTTAAGCCTTCAGATCTGGAGATAGACTGAGGCACATTTAAGGAGAACCGATAAGAAGAGTCACCTACAAGCCGCCAGTCAACACTTGGCAGCTTGCCGAGGAGCCTGCTCAGAGAGCACGCAGCTGAAATGCCACACAGAAGCCCCGGGAGCGTGTGCAATCCCCAGCCAGCACCCCAAACCGTAGGGCAGATGGAAAGACAATCAGAGAAGCTGGACTTAAACCGAGCAAAGCAAAAACACAATATTGGATCTGGGAAGAGTTGATGATAGCTCAACGAAGAATTACAAAGTGGGTTTGAAACTTCCTGTGGGAGCCCTGGGTTGGCCTGTGTTCCCACCCCGTGGACGCCGTGCCAGCACACACATCTCCTTTTCATTTGTCAGCATCCTGCTTCTTGTTAGAGACTGGGATTCCGGGCAGCGGGAGAGACGGGCGCTGCTTGCTAGGCAGGTCCCGCGCTCCCGCCGCGTCTCTGCACACATGCTTTGGAGGTGCCGCTTGTTGTCCCAGCTACCTGGGCTGGGGCTGGCTGTGTTGCAGGAGGTGGTGGTGCCCGAGGACAAGCCCTTGGCTTTCCCCAAGGCAGTTGCCCCATGTAGCCTCTCTCCCCGCTCCCCCGCCCCACCACCACCATATTCTTTGTTTTGGACCATTTCCTTTCTCCCTGAGCTTGCCTGGGCTACCACCCCCCTTCACAGAACCAAAGAGTTAAGCATGCAGGAGAGAGATGCTGGGGGGCCAGCCAGGATGGGACATGAAGGAGCCTCCTGGGGTGCTGGAAATGTTCCCTATTTTGGTCTGAGTGCTAGTTGTATGAGGGTACACATATGTAATCAATCATCCAGCTATACATTTAAGATTGTGCACCTCACTGTGTAGAAGTTATATACCATTAAAAAAGAAGAAAGGGGCACCTGGGTGGCTCAGTTGGTTAAGCGACTGCCTTCGGCTCGGGTCATGATCCTGGAGTCCCAGGATCGAGTCCCGCATCGGGCTCCCTGCTCGGCGAGGAGCCTGCTTCTCCCTCTGACCCTCTTCCCTCTTGTGCTCTCTGTCATTCTCTCTCTCTCAAATAAATAAATAAGATCTTAAAAAAAAAAAAAAGAAGGAGGAGAGAAGAAGAAGGAGGAGGAGAAGAAAAAGAGAGAATCTAGAATTGGCAGATCTGGGTTTGAATCCATTTAGGGTTGTGCGACCTCTGGCTCTTGCCAAGCCTCCCTTCCTTGCTGTAAGCAAAGATAGTGTGTTTTGTACCTTGGCGGTTGAGTGCATGACACAGACTGAAACGCATCCACAATGTAAAAAGTGCTGGGTACGGGATTAGTGCTCAAGAACGGATTGCAAATATCATCATTGTTGTTTGAAAAAATTATTCTCCGAACATGGGAACAGATGCAGATGTTTTGAGTTAACGTCTCTCCACATATTGGAGCATCTGGACACCATCTTTCAAGGCCTTAACTCAAAGGTGAGCCTTAACTCAAAGTTGGGGAATTTTAGGCACTGAAGCAGGCTAACAGAAGAAAATCACTGGGCAAGGAGCCTTTCATGGGTGCTCTTTCAATTACACCAGCCGGGCAGCCCCAGTCACTGGCCGGCCCACACAGGCCTCACCTGTGTCTCACACCAGTTCCAGCCACATGTCTTGAATCCTGCAGGCAAATTCTGATGAATTCATTTTTCGCAAATAAACTCTGCTCATATGCAAAAGGTAAACTTTTGATCTGTGCGCCTGACACCAATGCTGAGAAACGCAGCTATGACTAATGGTATTATTTCAGTTCGGCCCTGGAAAATCGGAGCCTTCCTGATTCTTTTTCTGCCCTCATTAAAGTCTGTTTTACTCTCACCAGGAAATGGAGGAGACCCCTGGTGTTTATTGCTGACCTCTACTCTGCTTGTAACTACTTAGAAATCCGTAGAACTACGGAGTGTGGGAGCCGTGCGAAGTCTTCAGGGTTAGCTGAGGGAAGATCCCTCACTCTCCAGATGAGCAGGAGAAGTAACTCGCACAGAGTTCATTCATCTCCAACAAGGACTTATTCTGGGACTGTGTGCCAGGATTTGTGGTAGACCCTGGATTACATAAGCTGGCATGGAAAATTTCTTCTAGCTCCCTTCTAGAGTTCTCCCGAGCCAGACTGTAACTCAGATCTGTACTGCCTGCTATGCACTGATATTTCTTCAGTAGAACAATGATCTAGACTCGGCGCGGAGTTAAATTGTCAAGGGAGAAGCAGGGGTGCTGGCAGCTGATGCCACAAACCACACAGGCTTCTACACAGGTAAGAGCCTGTGCCCTGAGCAGGCTGGGGGCGGGGGGGGGGGTGGTGGTGGTGGTGGTTTCCATTTTCACCGTCGCTTCCCTGCCTCTGTCTTAGGATCTCCTCTGCCACACAGAGCTTTTGGGGGTATCACCTCTGTTTCCTGACTTCCCGAGTGTTTGGCTACTCTGGATCGTCATTGCATTGTGGATTAAACCCCCCAAAATGTGCTAGAAAGAGCAATGGAAGGCACGAGGGGACTGGCCCTGGTCTCCAAACTCCCTCCACCATAGTCCTGAAGCATGGGTTAGGGGGCATTAAAGCTACTGCCTGTAGATGAGTATTCTTTCAAATTCCCGGTCAGCAGACAGAGAATAAGGATAGTCAGAAAGATGTTTGGATATGAGACTGTGTTGCTTCTTGGCCCAGGACAAACAAGACAGGTACCGTGAAGGGGGCTGAATTCCAGCCGCGCTCCTCACCTCTCCCTCCGCAAAAGTCATGTCAAGCCCTCCAAGCCTCCCTTTCTTCACCAGTGATGTGGGCTCATGCGTCTTCTCAGGGGTTTGTCATGCAAGCAAGGGACCTCATGTGGTTGAGTGTTTCATCCACTTATTCGTCCATTCAAAGATTTATTAAGAACCTACAGTGCGGCCGACACCGTGCTAAGCGCTTGCAGTCAGTCATGAGCAGAATACACAATCTGAGCCTCACTGAGCACAGAGCCAGATGGGAAAGATGAGCAACTTAGGAAGCAGTAGCCCTAGGCAGTGTCCTAAGCATTGTGACGGGGTGCGGCATGCCCCTGGCCCCTTGCTGGCCTCGTCTTCTGGGCCTCTTCCCTGGCTCATGGGTTCCTGCCACGGGTCCCCAGGCTGCTTCCTGAACATGGCAGCTTCCTCACGCCTCTTCTTTTCTACCTTCACATGGTTGTCCTTGCTGCTCCCTCTGCCTGGAATTACCTTTCCCCAGCAGCAGAGCTGCTCCCTTGTATCACTCATACCCCAGAGAGGTGTCCTCCAGATGGCCTATCTAAAATAGCCCCACATTCTACTCTGGTTTTGCCCATGGCTCGGCTTTATTTTATTTTTTTATAGTCCTTGCTACCACCTGACATTCTAGCATGTATCCGTTTTGTTGGTGGTGATATTGTCCTTTGTCCATCAGTTCCAGAGGAGCCTGGACTTTTGTCTGCTTCGCTCCCTGCCATCTCCCCGGTGCCTGCAACAGAACCGAGATCCTGGTGGTTAAACCTTTGCTGAATGACAAAATGAAAGGAGTACATGGGGAAATAATTTAGGCTCAGGAAACTTCCTGACAGAGATGACATTTAAGCCAATGAGTCGGTCAGATATAAACGAGGCTTAGGCAAGGAGGGGGCGTGCACAAGTGTTTTGGGCCAAAGACACAGCATGTTGGAAGTCCTGGAGATGAGTAGAGCAGCAACAGTGAAAGAAGTTGAACGTAGCTGGCTGATGGGGTGTGGAAGGGGTGTGGAAGGGGTGGGGTGGTGGAGAGAGCTGCGGGTGGAGGGAAAGGCCGGAGGCAGAATAGGAGGACCCTGGCAAACCTACTACGGAGTTCAGACTCAATCCTACAACATAAGAAAGCAAAATGGTACAGCCCATTTGGAGCATAGCTTGGCAGTTACTTATAAAGTTAAATGTGCATTTGTCATGCAACTCAGAAATACCACTCCCGGCATTTACCCAAATAGGAGGAAAAGTTACTTTCACACACAAAACCCTGAGTTTTTATAACAGCCTTATTTTTTTTTTTGCACTGTTTCATAAGAGATCCTTTTTCTCCCCCTTTTTAAATTTTATTTTATTATGTTATGTTAGTCACCATACAATACATCATTAGTTTTTGATGTGATCCACGATCCATTGTTTTCGTATAACACCCAGTGCTCCATGCAGTACGCGCCCTCTTTAATACCCATCTCTGGGCTCACCCATCCCCCCACCCCCACCCCTCTAGAACCCTCAGTTTGTTTCTCATAGTCCATAGTCTCTCATGGTTTGTCTCCCCCTCCGATTCCCCCCTTCATTTTTCCCTTCCTACTATCTTCTTTTTTTTTAACATATAACAGCTTTATTTATTTATATTTATTTATTTATTTATTTTTAAGATTTTAGTTGTCAGAGAGAAGAGAGAGACAGAGAGCGCAGAGGCAGGGGGAGCGTCAGGCAGAGGGAGAAGCAGGCTCCCCGCTGAGCAGGGAGCCTGATGTGGGACTCGATCCCAGGACCCTGGGATCATGACCTGAGCCAAAGTCAGATGCTTAGCCGACTAAGCCACCCAGGCATCCCAACAGCTTTATTTTTAATCACAAAAGCAATCTGTTCTCTATTTTGAATGCTGTGATGGTTACATGACTATGTATGTTTGTCAAAATCAAGCACTCACTAGAGTGATTTTTACTGTATGGAAAGGACTCTTTGATTCAAAGAACTATGGGAAACCATTGGAGGGTGTTCAGTAGAGGGTACACTGTCAGATCTGTGTTTTGGAAGGATCACTCTGGCAGGGGAACAGCAAGAGTGGAAATGGGAACGACCGAGAAGTCGAGAGCAATGGACCACATGAGCGATGACTGCGGCTTGGACTTGTGCTGGCAGGAGTGGGGGTGGAAGAAAGTGAGGATTTGAGACATAGTTAGAAGATAGAATCAGCAGGGCTTGGTGATTCACTGGACAAGGGGAATGAGAAAGAGGGAGGTGCCAAGAATGATGCTGAGGAATGTGGCTTAGGGGCAACTGGGTAGACACTGGTGTCGTTTGCCATAAACACACAGGACTTTTGAGGAGAAGGAGTGGGCCTTGGGAGACACACGACACGCTCATATATGAGCTAACAGGGCACTGTATACATTGGGAGTATGCTTAATGTTTTCATTTGTTTAGTCAGTTTGTTCTGTTTTATCTCAGCCAGGTAACACAGACCTGAGTGCTTGAGGCCATGACCAAAAAATCCACCTGACTTAGGGATTACCATTGAGACTTTATGTTCTGTAGCAGCAAAATACTTTCATCTTGGTGCTGCCATTCGGCTGGTTAAGACATCATGTGTATTTAATTTATATAGGTACAGGTATGTGATTAAGATAGTTATTAAGTTAGATGGTGGGCCATTTGCATGCTGACTATCATTTTCAAGGAAATTTAGAGAGAGAGATAGCCAAAAAAAAAAGATTTCAAAGAAAAATCAGTGTGTGTGTCCTAGAATAGAGAGCTATCTCCCTCATAGAGCCTTTAGCACCTGTGCATGGATGTGGCTTGGGTGGTTTTGCCTCTGCAGAAGAAGGATGGGCTTCCACATTCTTCTCTGCTTTGTCAGCTCCTTCCATTCCCTGGCCTAGATAAAGCTGAAGTGTGTATCTCCAGCCAAACCACCTTCTGCTGTTTTTATGTGGCCCCAGTTCCGTGTGGTCTGGCCTGGCGAGGAGAGACTTAAAATTGAATGAGTACGGTTCATGGCCTGGAGATCATAGATTTCTTTCAGAACATTCAAAACTCTGAACCAATGTTATATCATTGATCCCCAAAATATTCTTGTGAAGTTAATTGGAAATCCTTGCCTGTATTTATGAATAGGGCAGCTGGAATAAAGAGACATTCATTCCAGACAATTCAGCTGAGATTCTAAATGGCAGAGAATGGGTTCCTTAATCTTCCCTGAAACATCTTAACCCTTGCCTCTGAGGCATGTTGCAACTTTATGGCCTTCCTAAATGTCAAGTTCAATGAAAGTGCTTCTCAGTGGTTGCCTCTTGGTGGGTGGGTTTACAGGATGGTTTTGACGTTCTTTGTGATCATCCGTGTTTTCTGGTTTCCCTCTAATAAGCGTGTGTTACCTTTATAATTGGGAAGAAAATGAAAGAAACGTCATTTGACATCAATGTGCAGAGCGGGACGCCATTTTTAGAGAAGAATGTACGTATGAGATTACACATCCAAATGTTAATAGCAGTCATTGTGTTGGTCTGGGAATATGGGTGATTTTTCTTTTCTTTCTAGTGCTTTGTGTTTTTCCTTTTTTTTTTTCTCACGAATACACATTACTTCTGTAATCAGAGAAAAAAATACTAACTGTTCTTTAAAACCTGCCACGCAGACCTCCTCTCCCCAGTGAACGCAGTAGGACTATGAGGATGGGAGCTGGCTTTCAGTTCTGACCCTGCAGGTCGCATCCACTGTGATGACCCGATGACCCATTTCCCTGGCTTTAACGAGAGTCATAATAGCACAGTCTCCCCCCTCGACCCCAGCCTCACCTTCAGGGTCAGATTCCCACGAGCTAATGCATCTGAGGGCACTTGGAAGGAAGGTACTTAGTGGGGAGCCGCCGCGGCAACTGCTCTCCCATAAATACTGTGTTCAATATAATGAAGGGAACATGTTGTAATTTGAAGGCACATCATTTTTATTTTGAGGGAACAGGCGAAATCACAGTTATTAAACCAATCTCCTGTACTTTGGCACTTCTTGTGCCGGCTGACGCCACATCAGAGTGGAAGGGGAGAAGGTTTGTCCCTGTATGCCCAGGCATCCTGTCGCCATGCAGGGTCAGGCAGAGGGGGTCTGGCCAAGAGCCTGTCGGGGTGCGGGAGGCCGGGGCGCTGCCAGCTCTGGGACAGGGCCGCCCCCTTTGTCCAGGCAAAGGCCCAGCTTGAGCAAGGACTCTAGGAAGGCTGCAGCAAACTGCCCCTCTGAGTCTTCCACAGACAGACAGTCAGCCCCTCTGGCGAGCGAAGCCCGACTCTTGGCGGCACACTGACAGGAAATCTATGGCTGAGTAAGATGGCTCCATCAGGAGGTGGAGGACTAAAACATTGTTCTCTTCCAGTTAAAAGTCATGTAATTATCAGTGTTCAGTTATATAGTTTTATGGCCACAATGATTCACACAGGGTCCCTATAAGAAGGAAGAAAAATGACATGGAGAGAATAGCTTATAGATCAACCTGTTCAAATGGAAGAGATTCTATATATATGATCAGAGAGAAAGATAAAAAGAAATTTATATTTCTTTGAACGTGTAGTTTCACTAAGCATTTAAAAATATATTCTCTTGATCTGTCTCTCCCTCTGTCTCCCCAGGGATGGAAATAGAAATTATTTAGTCTGGGAATTCAACTGAATTCACGTTTCTTCTGTGGCTAAGCACTAGTGGAAGAGGGGGACATGGCTTTCAAAAGCTTATATTCTGATGCCCCTTTTGTTAAGGCTTCTTTGTTGTTAAACGATTGGTATTTTGGTGGAAACTTGAACCGCTTTTCTATATTATACCTGCCTTATTTTTCCATATGCCTGAAAGAAAAAAAAAGCATTTTCCCCACTTTTCAAGCAATTTTAGGAATTGTCCTAGGGTTAGAAAAGACAAACAGAGCTTAAGCTTATGAATATTAAAACTGAATGTTGGAAAGCGACTTGAGGTAATTTGATTGCTCAAATTTAATTCCTTAACTGATTACTTAATTTAATTACAATTTTCTCCTTGTGTGACTAAGCAGGGCTGTATTTAAGCCAGCCTGGAGAGGTGACCTCCTCTCTTCAGCTGTAGCATGAGATGAAATAGCATGGTCCTATTGGCTCAGGCTCCAAAGTTGAGGGCAGTGGACTCAGTGCCCTCATGGCACTGATGGCAGTGAGACCATCAACAAAGCTTGCTAAGAAGTCGGAATGAGTTTTGCCACCATAGCATATCACCCACCCTCACCTATACATAAAAAAAGACAATAACAATGATGGGGCGCCTGGGTGGCTCAGTTGGTTAAGCGACTGCCTTTGGCTCAGGTCATGATCTCCGGGTCCTGGGATCAAGCCCCACGTCGGGCTCCCTGCTCAGCGGGAAGCCTGCTTCTCCCTCTCCCACTCCCCCTGCTTGTGTTCCCTCTCTCGCTGTCTCTGTCAAATAAGTAAATAAAATCTTAAAAAAAAGGAAAAAGACAATAACAATGCTGAAAGAAGGTTAGTGAGAGAGACTTCCCCTGAGCAGAGTATTTCCTCTCATCCTCCTACTCAAATCAAATATGTGGGAGACGCTGGAGAAGGGTCAAAGATATGGGGTGTTGACCACTCACCCCTCAACTAGTTACTTGCGTTACTACAGAAACCCAAGATGGCCATGGATTCAGAGAGAACTCTTGGGCAACCTTGACAAATGTTCTCTAGAGTTGGCAGGGCACAGAGTCTGCAAAGTCTGAAGGGGAAAGATTGATAGAATTGTCCCCAGTGGTAGGGTGAAGAGAAGGACCGAAGGGACAGCAAATAACACTTCTGTCTCGGGCAGGGGTGGGTGTCATCTTGTCAGCTGTGGGTCAGAGAGGACACCTCAGATGAAAGCCAGGCTCTGGTTTCCTTGAAAGGACCCTGCCCAAAAGGTCTGCCCACAGGGACTAGACAACCTGGCAGAGGCTGATGGGTCAGCTGTCCTATAGGAGCTAAGAGGATCTTGAGTGGTTAGCCAGGAGATATTACTCTGTTCAGGGAGATGTCCCCAGCAAGGAGATCTCCAAACAACCAACAAAAGTGGTGTATGAAAGAAAAAGCCACGATTTGCCAGGTAGTGAGCACCATGACCATAAAGCTACAGTGCTGGTCAAGTATAGCTTTCGGTCCCTTTACCTCTCCTTGCCCTAGTGCTGGAGGAGTTAGAAGCCACAGAGTAAGTTGAGGAGAGGGTGTTTTAGGGTAAATAAGGAACTGATCAATACACACTTCCGTTCCTTAATGTAAGTATTTGAGCTTGGGTCAGGCCTGAATGGGGGAGGGGGAGAGCTTTGAAATACACGAGAGATTGAACTTTTGTGTTAGATGAACTGGACTTTTTAACACCTGAAAAATGAGACACCCTTGATTTCTGGCTGACCAGAAAAGATAAGGGGTCTGTCTGAGGTACCACCATGAGGTACCTGTGAGGAAGAGAGATCCAACAGATGAGGCCAGAAGGCAGTGGCGGGATGAAAATGAACTTGTTCCATGGGGGTCCAGCCCCTCAATATTTCACTTATCTGAGCAAGGGTTCCAGAGAAAACTGTCTTTGCATACTGCAGTTTTATGAACAGTTTTGGAGATGTGCAGTCTTGGTACTTGACATATAAAAATACTCCCTTTATTTCTATAACACCCAGCTCAGCAGACCTCTGTTTTTGATAACCTGTTCTAGCCTAGCTCTGGATTTGGAGAGCTCCTCTCTTCCACTCACTCTGCAGAGATTTTGATGGTAAGAGCTGGATGTTATAGTCTGGAATGTAAAACTGAGAGCTCACAAGGCAAGTCTGTTGAAACAGAAGATACAGTAATTGTGAAACATGACTGGGGAGGCTTTCTCTGAAAGGCTGGGTTGGTTTTGAGTGATTAAGACACCCTGGGACGCCTGGGTGGCTCAGTCGGTTAAGCGTCTGCCTTCGGCTCAGGTCATGATCCCAGGGTCCTGGGATGGAGTCCCTCATCAGGCTCCTTGCTCAGCAGGGAGCCTGCTTCTCCCTCTGTCTCCTGCTCCCCCTGGTTGTGCTTTCTCTCTCTCTCTCTCTGACAAATAAATTAATAAAATCTTAAAAAAAAAAAAAAGACACCCAGCTCTGAGCCTGGTTTTGTTTCCTCCTAACTGTATGACCTTGGGACAATTATGTGCCTCAATTTTCTCCTTTTTGAAATGGGGATAGGAATAGGTACCTTTCTTCGTAGAGTTGTGAAGATTAAGTGTGTTAACACGTGTGAAGTGCTTAGAATGGTGTCCGATACCATGATAAGAGGTGCCTTGGAGTGTCCGTCGTTGCTGCAGACACGGTTGGGGCCCAGGTCATATCTTCCTGGCCTACTCCAGCGTTGCCTGTGAAAGCTCACGCACAGTCATAGCTTCCCGTCCCTTCCTTCCCTTCTTGCGGTTGTTCTCCGGCAGCCGGCATGAGCTCAGGCCAGGTGCACAGCAGGCTGAAAGCACAGGTGTTAAAGCCCCAGAAGAGACCTTTAATCAGTGAGGGTTGGAGCTGGAGGATAAACGGCCCAGCTCCCTTGTGCCCCAGCGAGGGGATTCCATGTCCCGTGGGGTCTCCGAGAAGATCCCCAGAGGGATCAAGCCCTAGTTGTCCCTAGCAGTGACCCACTCATTCATTCCTCATGGATTGGCTTGCCCCCTCTCCCTTAACATGTTTCCTAAGATTGTCTCCAAGATAAATGACTTAAACTCAAATCCTTGTCTTAAGTGGGAAGCATTGTGGGAACCAAAACACACAGCTCTTTTATATGGAAGTCTTCTAGATGCTTAAAATCCTATCTTATATGTTTTTCCTATAACCTACCACCCGTGGTGGTTGCGGAGCTCATAATAGGATACTTGATGAATTTTAATTCTCTATCATCTCCATTTTTCATTATTTCCCTCCGTAACCCCATGAGCTTCTAATTAGAACTGTCCTTCCAGAGCTTCCGATGGTTGGATAGTTATCCTTTTCTTAAATATCTCCACTCAGAGGATTCCAGGGCTCTGTTTTGCTCACCCCTGTGTTCCCAGAGCCAAATGCAGTATCTGACAATAACAATACTCAGTAAGAACTCTGCTGCCTTACCAACGGAAACCCTGTCCTTCATGTTAAATCAGAATCTAGCTTGCTGCCAATCAAACCCCAAATAATGAGAAAGCAATCAGAAAGCTAACCCGATAGGGGCGCCTGGGTGGCTCTGTCGGTTGGGTGTCTGCCTTCGGCTCAGGTCATGATCCTGGCGTCCTGGGATCAAGCCCCACGTCAGGCTCCCTGCTCAGTGGGGAGTCGCTTCTTCCTCCCCCTGCTCCTTCTCTCTCTCTCGCTCACTCTCTCAAATAAATAAATAAAATCTTAAAAAAAAAAGAAAGCTAATTTCATATAGTAGGTACAGCAGCCTGATATTTATGTTGAGCTGGTTTAGACCTGCTGTCCGGTATAGTAGCCACTAGCCACGTGTGGCTACTGAACATGCAAAACATGGCTCATCTGAGTTGTAACGTGCTACAAGTGTAAAGTGCACACCAGAATTTGAAGATTCAGTACCAAAACAAAAAAAAGGTGAGATATCTCATTATGAATTTTTTATGTAGATTATGTAATCTGACATTTTTTGAAATGATTTGAATTATTTGAATAATATTCAAATACAATTTGAATAATTTGAATTCTATATCATAATTTGAAATATTTTGGGTATACTGGGTTAAATAAAATATATTATTGATTTCACTTGTTCTTGTTACCCTTTTTAATACGTACTAGAAAATTTAAAATTATGTGTGTGGCTTATGTTCTATTTCTGTTGGATAGTGCCAGTCCACCCCTAAATATGATTGCTTTTTCTCAACTATCTCTCACGGGTGGTAATTTTTATTCATCCTCTAACTGAATGTTTCTGGGGTACTGGGCCTGTACCAGAGGCGGGGTACATGAAGATGCAGCATTGCATTGAGACTGGGATGGGGGGTCACAAGGAATGAGGAAGACCCTAGAGTCTGGGTTCCCTCTGCTAGCCTTAGGCATATTCTTCTTGGATCTCAGAGAGGGAGAGCAGTGGTTAAAGCCTTAACATGTCAGTAATAAATAATCAGAATCCAATACCTTTATCTTTACTGGAATGTCTCTGCATTCATTTGGTTGGTAGGTTTCGCATCCATGGAGTGCCCGAGTTGGATAATATCCTCCTGACTCAGCTGAATGTCAACTTGAGAATTTACAATCCAGGGAGGTATGCTTGAATGTAGGATGTGCATTTCCTAGTCATTGAGCAAGTCACTTAACCTTTTTAAGCCTCAGTTTCTAACTCTATAAAATAGGAATAGTGCTACCTGACATGTATCTCACAAAATTGCCATAAGGAGCAAATCAGAGAGTGGACAGATTAGATGTATGTGGACCAGACTCTGCGATGAGTTCCTGAAATGACCCCCATTTCAGGAGCTGCAGAAACTTTGACTCTGAGTGACTGAAATATCCCAGAGGGCATCCAAAGGCTGATGAACTATTCTTCTTCCCTTTATTGAATGTCTCGATATAAAGTCTGTGGTAGACTATAGGTCAAAATATCTGTTATGACTTAATTAACTGAGATAAGTGTCTATGTGACATTTAGGGTAGTATGATCATTATCCCAATGGGTTTGTTTTCATAGCTATGTACACTTTTCACTCTTGAGAACCCCAAGGAACAAAATGTTATTGGCATCCTCTCCTGAAACAAAGAACAGCTGCATTTGTTTGGGACATTTCCCAGGCTGCTCCTTCCTCCATGTGTGAAGGATCCTGTTGGTCTGTCAACCCCACATCAAAGAGGGAGCTTGGGTTGTCATCACTCCCCTTCACCAGGACTCATGCAGCTGCTGGGTACTCCATGTGGGTTCTCTGTTGTATTTTAAAACTCCATGGTGGTGGCCTTAGGTGTAAGGAGCTCTACCTGCACTCACCTTTCCTCTAAAGTACACAGTAGTGACATGGAACCCCAGTGGAGGAAAGTCCTGGGAATGTCCCTGCTTCTTCCAGTGCTAATCTCATTCTGACAACTGCCACCATATATAAAAGGACCAGAATGTTGAGGCTGGAAGAGCCTTGAGGGAGTTGAGTGGTTCTCAATTCTGGCTGCCTGTTAGAATCTCCTAAGGAGATTTTGAAAATACTCAATGTCTAATCAGCCTTGATCCTGATACTGATTTAATTGAAGTGGAACAGGGTCCTGGCAGTTGCTTCTTTATAAGTGCTCTCCAGGGTTAAGAACCACTAATCAGAAGTCAGGATGAGAGCCGCTGTCTCATTGCCTCATGCAGATAATTGAAGATAACATGGCTTTGGACTCAGACATCTTTGAACTTTGAGTTCTGCCTCATTTACTCATTAATTGAGGCCTCGAACAAACTCTTGAAATTCTCAATTTCTTTGCTCATAAATGGGAAAAATAACACTTAGAACATTTTACGGGAAATTCAGTGTGAAGACTTACGTCTGTCTTCTGCACTCATCGTAAGTAAGCAACTTAAGCATAGGGACCATCTAGTAAATAAAAATAACACTTCACTGAGAAACTACAATGTGTCAGACACGGCAAGTACAACATTTAAATTATCCCACTTAAGCCTCACAAAATAACTGTATGTAAGTTAAAAAACAATTTCATGGGGCGCCTGGCTGGCTCAGTCGGTAGAGCATGTGACTCTTGATCTCAGGGTTGTAACTTTGAGCCCCATGTTGGGTATAGAGATTACTTGATAACAAAACATCTTTAAAAAAAGAATAATTTCATGCAATGAAACAAATAAGACAAAGATAAGTTAACTGTGTATGCCCAGGATCTCATAGGCTACAGGAAAGCCAGGATTTGAACTCAGATCTTTCTGACTCCGGCTTGTTAGCTTAGTCCATGCCCTGTACTATCTCCCTCGCCTGTGCTAAATGTTGTTTCCCTAGCCCCTAGCACAATGCCTGCTGCATGGAAGGTACTAAATAAATATTCAGTAAGTGGATAACAATTAAAATGTGTAAATGAACAAATGAATGAAGTACCTAGCTCGTAGAAGACAATCAGTTAGTGTTACTACTCTGTTGATCAGTCTTCTCTGCTAACTCTATCAGATAAAAAGGTTTATCTTCAACAGAGGCAACATGCAATAAGAAAAATTATAATGTGTCTTCTATTACTGCCATGACAAAATGAGAAAGTAGACAAGCAACTGATCAATCCTATTCTTTCACATACTATCAGGCAGGATATGATTTTAACTTGGAGCATGTTTGATAGCTGCAGATCAGAAAAGCAAATATCAATTCATGCTAGTTTTAGAGTCCTGTTAATCTTCCAGATTGTTATTTGGACACTAGCTGTCAGCATATTTTACATATTTCCTACATGTCTCCTGAACACAGCTGTGCTAAAACTCTGAGGGCTCATTTTAACACACGAGAGCAGCTTGGACTAGTCAGAAATGCACGAGATGTGGAGTCAGCAAGCCTGAGTTCAGGTCTTGGCCATCCACTTACCAGCTGTGAAGCTTTAAGCCCAAGCATCTCAAATGAAATATGCATGCCCTAGAGGTTTGGGACATTATGCTGGAAGGTCTCAGAGATAGATGCAGGATAAACACAATGCATTCATTCATTTATTAAGCAAATATTTATGGAATGCCAGGCATTGTATTTCAAGTGAAATGAACAAGACAGATAAGGTCCCCGTTCTCATGAAGCCTTAGATTCTTCAGAGAGATATCAGTTCAGATACACATGAAACTATTAAAAAAAAAAAAAGATATCATGAAGTTACTTTTTTAAAGGCTTGATAACAAGTTTATTTTAAAAGGCTTGGTAATGGATTATTATTAGTTGCCTACCCAGAATTCACTTTCCCCTTTCTCTTGGCAGGCTGTTTTCAATTAGATGTCTGCTGTTGCCACACACCACCCATGGGATGGGCACTGGTTGGCTTAGTCCAAATATATTCAACTCCCCATTGGTTTAGGGGTAGCCAGGTAATCTAAACAGTCCAATCAGCATTAATCTTGGGACTTTGGCATGCAATCCTGGTATCAAAGTCGTTTTTACTGCTTTTCCTCTCAGCACCAGAGGATGAAGATACAATGTCAAGAGGTGCTGGGACCATTTTGCTGCTAGGATGAGAAGAGCTTAAGGATGAAGCCAATGTGAAGAGAAGGGTGCAGCTAAGTGGACCCCACTCTGGGGTTTGCCTCATCTCTGAACTTCAAGATATAAAGGCTAATAGAGTCCTTTATTGCCTAGCTGATACGAACCAACTCCTCTGTTCTCACACCAGAAACTTCATAACTGATACAGAAATTTGGTTCCAGGAGTAGGGTACAGTAAAAGACAAACCCTAAAATGTGGATTTTGCCGAGCAGAAGTGATGAGATAAACGGCAGAGGCCTGTTGGGAATCAGGCCTGGACCTAGAGGCATATCAGGGGAAATGGTAGGAAATATCCAGGATTGTTGATTACAGAAAGGTCCTACAATAAAGAAACAACCTTAAGAGAAGTGACCCATCTGAAGGCAGAGAAGGTAAGAAGTATGGTTTTGCTTAGAAAGGCCCTCTCTAGGTATGGACTGCAATCAAGACAACTGGAATCTAACAGTGCTGCAAAGACCAAATACTCTTCTCCAAGTGAAGGTTCATACAAGTAAAGATAGGAGGTAAGACTGGGGCAAAGGACAAGCCTGACCCCTTAGTCCACCCCCAAACTTCCTACTAATAGCCCTCACCTAACAAAGCCCATTAGAGCAGCTGTGATGGAACCTGGGGTCAGGGAAGAAATCATTCCACTCCAAGTT
The DNA here is from genome assembly GCF_037043125.1 of Eumetopias jubatus. Classification (NCBI taxonomy): domain Eukaryota; kingdom Metazoa; phylum Chordata; class Mammalia; order Carnivora; family Otariidae; genus Eumetopias; species Eumetopias jubatus. The sequence continues at coordinate 123,664,690 of NW_028274811.1, forward strand.
ATTGTCAGAAAGTGTCCAGAAACAGAAGCCCACACAAAAGTAGCAGCCATTACGCTGAGGCTTTAGGGGATGGTCATACAACAGGGGCCTGGCTTTAGACAATATAAAGTCCTAGAATCAATACAATGACCAGAGACAGGCTGTCTGTCTATGGTTCCTCGCCTTTGGAAGTGACAAGTCAAGTATCTTGATGATAACAAAGTTTATGAAGGAGCTATATGGCCAAAGAAATCCCAGTTTTGGGCAACCACAGTCTATGACTATTCAACTCCTATGGCAATCTCAGACTCATTTTAAGTCACACAAAGAAAAGGGGATTATGCAACTCCTAGAAAGGGAAACTTCTCTAGATATGTCAATGAACAAAAAGCCTCCAAGAGAAGAAAACCAGAGCCTTGCCAAATTGATTCGGCTACTCCTCCACTGTCAGAGCCTTATCAGAACATGAGGCTGAAAAGAGAAAAGCAAATCCTTGGTACCAGCATTTCCAAGCCAGAGTCCTGAGATTCACCCTGATCAGACTATTTAAGTCATGTTCACCTCCAAATCACATAGCCATCCAAGGGGAATTATGTCTTATGTGCATTATTGTCTGGAATGTGTGTTCATGTGTGTGCGTGCATGCACACATGCATGCTTTCCCAACTCTCCTCTTTTATAACTGAGATTTCTTTCACTGTAGTCATCCCTGGTCTTCCTCTACTATTGTATATTGGATGTGTTGGTGATTGATACATTTGTCTTAGCCATACTTTAACCAACCAAGAAGAGCTATATCCAGACCGAAAGAAGGTTTCCTATCCCCCAGAATTCCCGGACATGGAACTAGATGCAGTATTGAATGATACTTGGGTTGTCTATCTGGGGGGACAGAATGATTGTACTTTATGTAGATATGGATGGACATTTTTAAAAAATGCATGTATGGGCAGATGTACATAGGTGCTGTATAGTCAAAGGGGTAGACTGTCTAAAACCACTTAATGTATATTCTAGGATTTAGCAAATAAGTTAATATAGTATGGAAAATGAAAGCTAGGCTTCTTACAGTCAGAGAAAAGAATTATAAATAAGGAAAGGGGGAAGGCTAGAATGAACTTGGTGGTGTTGGATTAGAATTAGAAGTTAGCAACATGAACTCATAATTTTTAATATGTAGATGCACGTAGAAATTGACCTAGATATCTATCTGAGAGAAAGCCTTTAAGTAACGACACTCAGTATTAAAAAATACAGATCTTAATTGCCCAGATCTTGGTTTCTGAACACCATTCTCCTGTAAAAATTACTAGGGTTCTTTGGAGAAACAGCTGATTCTAGGTCTGAGGCAACGAAAGTACAAGATGAGCGTGCAATATCTTATGCTGTTAGAAATAAGGAAGTCCTAAAAAAGAAATGATGGGGATGTGTCAAAAGCACATAGGAGCCTACCTGAAGGGCCTCCCAGTGGTCAAATCGGGGACAATTTGAACAACAAAATAAATAATGCTAATAATAGATTATAACCCATAGAATAAAATGAGAATCCACCAACCATACTGATATACACAAACAAACAAGTGGAAGAGGAGAAAAGTAAAGTAGAATTCCGCTAAAAATGTAGAAGGAAATAATGCAGTTAGAAAATCACCATTTGGCAAACACCACAGTAATAATTGTTTCAGGCAAAATTCATCAATAAATGCTAAAATTAGTAGACAAAAGTATGAGACATAAGATATTTACATAATCTCAAAGTATCTTCCTGAAAGTTTATGATTAATCACAGTGGGGAAAATAGTGACATTATAATAGTGAAACATGGCAAGCCCCAGCTTCATTCAGTGATCCAGGTTTTCCTCACTGTAACGGTCCGAGTCACCATCATGTCTCCAGTTAGGATGCACTCAGGTGGATACATCATCACTCTCTGTTATTTATTCCAAAAATGATAACCTGAATTTAAATCATGAGCAAACATCAGGCAAACCCAAACTGAGGGCCATTGTACAAAATAACTGACCAGCATTCTTTAAAAATGTCAAGATCATGAAAGACAAAGAACTCTTCCAGATTAAAGGCAACTAAGGAGCCATAAAAACAAAAGCAAAGAGTGATCCTGGATTAGGTCTTGAACCAGAGAAAAGATATTAGTGGAACAGTTGGTGATATTTGAATAAGGTCTGTAGATTAGTAACAGTGTTGTAGCAAAGTCAACTTCCCCATATTGATCTTAGTACAGAGGTTATGTTGGATGTTACCATCTGGAGAACCTGAGTGAAGAGTGCACAAGGAGTCTTTGTACTATATTTGTAACATGCTTGCGAGTGAAATCACTTCAAAATGAAAAGCTCAACACTTTTTGAATTACATTTTAAAATACGAAAGAAAAAACCATCAGCCTTTAAAATGTTTCCATGCCCCCCTTCTTTCAAATCTTCCCTGACCCCATAACTATCATAATTCCATACTTAAATTCATGTCTATATTCTAATGGTTTCTGTTATGACTCAGAGGTCCATAGACTGGCAGCCTTTGGGCTAAATTGGGCTTCAATCCTTCTAGGTTTGGCTGGCACAAAAGTCTCCCCATCCCTGAAGATTTGATTTGTCACAGCTCCCAACTACTCTTTATTGTTTCAGACATCAGGCTGGTTCTACTCATTTATATGACTTTTTTTTAGTAGTAGTTTAAACGTTACTACCAAAATTTTGAAGCCTTGTGTAACAAATTAAGCATAATATATTTTCATAGATAACTTGACTTCAGGCTCTGTTCAAATAGTCACGTTTGCTGATTCATTGGCCTGAGTTAATGTTCGCCTGACTTTTATTACATCATGAAAATAAGTGCTATTTCATTTTTGACTCAGAAATAGCCATTAGTCACCAAATTCCTCACACTGTTCTTTGAGTTTAATGGCAGTTTAGATCAATTACCAAAATGAGGAGGTTCAGAGATATTCTGCATTTATTACTCATTTCTCAGAAACCTGATGGGCTCTGGGTGTAGAGATTACATCATCTCTTCCAGATTCTTCTTCTACCCTATAATCTAATCACCTGGGAAGCTTTTAAAATACTGATGCCTAGATGCTACTCCCAGAGATTCAGATTGAATTCTTATGCAGCAGGACCTGGACTGACTGACTTTCTTTTTCTTTTTCTTTCTTTCTTTCTTTCTTTCTTTCTTTCTTTCTTTCTTTCTTTCTTTCTTTCTTTCTTTCTTTCTCTTTCTTTCTTTCTCTTTCTTTCTTTCTTTCTTTTCTTTCTTTCTTTCTTTTTCTTTCTTTCTTTTTCTTTCTTTCTTTCTTTCTTTCTTTCTTTTCTTTCTTTCTTTCTTTTCTTTCTTTCTTTTTTTCTCTTTCTTTCTTTCTTTCTTTCTTTCTTTCTTTCTTTCTTTCTTTCTTTCTTTCTTTTCTTTTCTTTTCTTTTCTTTTCTTTCTTTCTTGTTTCCCAGATAATTCTAATGTGCACCTAGTTTGAGAACCACTGATCTTCCTTGGTTACGTTTGAGGTGATCGAGCACCTATTGTCCTAGGGAAAGTGTGTAATAGAACTTTGGTACCTTGACAAAGTTTATCTTTCAATACCCCTTGATATGTAGGGCAGTTTACCAAGAAGAAAGTATACATTAAAATTTCCTGGGGAGGGGCGCCTGGGTGGCTCAGTTGTTAAGCGTCTGCCTTCGGCTCAGGTCATGATCCCAGAGGTCCTGGGATCGAGCCCCACATCAGGCTCCCTGCTCGGTGGGAAGCCTGCTTCTCCCTCTCCCACTCCCCCTGCTTGTGTTCCTGCTCTCACTATCTCTCTCTCTCTGTCAAATAAATACATAAAATCTTAAAAAAAAAAATTTCCTGGGGAGCTCGCTAAATGTGCAGATACCAAGGTCACACCCTCCCAGATTCTGATTCAGTGTTTACTGCACATCATGCTAATTACCTGTTAGCTGCTCCATAGAAAGACCTATAGCTCTCTGTGTTCAAAGCTTTATTTCTGAATTACTTGTCCTGGCCCATTCATTCCTCCCACTACTTTGCTTCTTATTAATCCCACAAACTTCCAAATGGGTTGCTCATGCTTTAATTTTCATTGTCACCTCTCTCATTAGGCTTAACTTCCGGCATTTTCTTCTTGGCTCCTCGTTGACCATGGTCCGATCTCCCTCTGTGAATCTGCATTTGTCTTGGGAAACTGCCCACACGGGTAGGCCTGTTCTTCCCAGAGATTCCCTGCTGCAAAGTCACCTCTCCCAGCTTCCATATGCTGGATTTACCCCACTTGAGCCTCATTGTATTCACTGGGTAAAAAGCCACCTTAAACCTGGATGGCCTAACACAACAGACATGATTCTATGGGACAGCTGGCTGTTGGGACCAGCTGGGCTAGAGTGAGATCACTCTCATCTTTGAGATCTCACCTGAAATGGCTGGGACGCTTGGGTTCTCTCTCCACCTGATCTCTCATTCTCCATTAGTTCTCTGGGCTTCTTCATATGGTGGTGGAGGGGCTCCATGGAAAAAGCAAGAAAGGGCAAGCCCCAATAAACGAGTGTTTCTTCAAGCCTCTGCTTGCGTTACATTTGCATATGTCCTGTTGATCAAATCAAGTCACATGGCCAAGCCCAAAGTCAATGTGGGAGGTGTCTACCTGAAGGCATGAGTCACTGGTGCCCATTACTACAAAAACAGACCACAGCTTTCCCCCTAATGCCTTATTCATGTCCCTGTCATACGCAATACTCCCTTCCTCTGAGCATCCCTACAAATCGCATTCACCTGTAGCATTAGGCTCAAAGTCCTGGGTCCTGTGATTTCTGTCAAGTCCAAATGAGGGTGAGTTCCTTGGCTATGGCTCCTTTGGGCTCAGAAACCTGTAAGTGGAAGAGACAAATTATATGCTCTGCAAACACTCAACAAGCCTTGAAAGATCGGGCTGGGACAATCACAGTAAATATTTCCATCCAAAAATGCAATTAAGGGAAAATACGTAGCAGGTACTGGTTCATAAAGATTCTGGCATCCTGCCAGGCGTGCGTTGCCAGGTCTTCCCAGAGCAGGACCCAGTTCTGTCCGTGGGCGTGGCTTCCCAATCCATTGTTCCCTATCACTCTTGGCGCCTGTGGCATGGCTCTCAGCTTTGCCTTCCTTTTTGCTTAAGAAATAGCCTGTGTTGGCTTCTGAGTAACTCTCTGAGGTTGCTTCTTACTAAAAAAAAAGTTGGGGGCCCAAAGGCCCTTTTGCAGTTTGTGAAACCTCAGCCCCTTTTACTCCAAGCTGGCTATCTACTTTTCCGTTGCAGTTTGTTTGCTTTTAATTAAGAGGTTTTGGTTTTGTTTTGTTTTGTTTTTTAAGAATAGTTTTGGGTTCACAGCAAAATTGAGGGGAAAGTACAGAAATTTTTCATCAGCCCTCTTCCTTTACACATGCGTAGCCCCTCTGTGATCAGCATCCTCCACCGAGTAGTACATTTGTTACTACCAATACACCTTCGTTGACATATCACGATCACTCAAAATCCATAGTTTAGGGCTCACTCCTGATGCCATACCTTCTCTGGTTTTGGACAAATGTATGATGATACATGCCATCATTATGGCATCACACAGAGTATTTTCAGCTCCCTATAAAACCTCTGTGTTCTGCCTATTCATCCCCACCAAACCCTGGCAACCGCCTTAATTGTCCTCTTAGATTTTCAAAAATGTAGCTGTGTGTGTGGTTCTTTTTTTTTTTTCCAGTACAGCCCTCTTTAAAATGTCGTAGGTGTTCTATGACTGTCAGTTCAGTTCACTACATGCTCCAAAACCACATCCATAAATTCTTTTTGAGACTGGCGTCTCTCTTCTTTGGGCATGTCTAGCTGCTATGAAATAGTGCCATTAAGATTCTTAAAAGTTCTTTGGGCTACCTGTGATGTTCCACTGGAAACCACTTTGGAAAACCCAAAACCCAAAAATCAAGAACAAATAAGTTGCAAAAAAAAAAAAAAGAACGGGACAGGATTGTTTCTGCAAGGGTAGCCACGTAGAGAGAGACCAGGAATTTGTGATGAACAGATCTGGGACATGTGCTTCTCACCGGACACCATGTAGATGAGCTGAGCCTGATTAAAGGCACCTGACTAGGCAAACAGCCACGATTTGACAGCTGCTGTCCCAATATATATGCAGCTTCCTGAAGTATTTTTTTTTCCTTAAGATATTTTACAAGTAGGGGCACCTGGGTGGCTCAGTCGTTGAGCGTCTGCCTTCGGCTCAGGTCGTGATCCCAGGGTCCTGGGATCGAGCCCCGCGTCGGGCTCCCTGCTCGGCGGGAAGCCTGCTTCTCCCTCTCCCTCTCCCCCTGCTTGGGTTCCCTCTCTCGCTGTGTCTCTCTATCAACAACAACAACAAAAAGATATTTTATAAATATGTTTGCAAGTTATTTCATGGTGTTTGTCATATATGGCTTTAGATGGCTGGATGGTTCTCCATCAAATGAATAGGTCATCATTTACCACCCCTCTATAGCACCTTATTCCGGCAGTTTTGATTTACTGCTGTCATCATTTTTATACATTTTTACTTGTGAGTTCATTGATTATGATGCATTTTCCAACCTTTTAAGAATTGGATCATTGGGTAATACCATAGAAACGTATTTGAGGCAAGTGAGCTAAGGAGCCAGTGTTTTCTAGAAGAATTGTACCAGTTTATGATGCTGTCATCAGCCTACCTATTTCCCTGAAGACTTACATTCTTATTGTTTTTCTTTTTTTTTAAAGATGTTATTTACTTATTTGAGAGAGAGAGAATGAGAGATAGAGAGCACGAGAGGAAAGAGGGTCAGAGGGAGAAGCAGACTCCCCGCCGAGCAGGGAGCCCGATGCGGGACTCGATCCCGGGACTCCAGGATCATGACCTGAGCCGAAGGCAGTCGCTTAACCAACTGAGCCACCCAGGCGCCCTCTTATTGTTTTTCTTTCCTTTTTAGAGTTTAGCAGACAAAATGGCACCTCATGGTTTTAATTTCCATCTCTTTAACTGCTAAGTAGACAAGCATTTTTCCTTTTGTTAAATGACTCAAACTGATTTTTCATGTGTGACATCTCCAGTTGTAGAGTGTAAAATTAACATTGGGCTTGGCTGCAAGTGACAAAAAAACAAAAAACTTCAAACAATACAAAATTGAACAGTGGCTTTTTTTCTTTCTCACAGAAAAGAGGTCTGGGGGCAGTCCGGTGCTACGGCAGCACTCCAAGCTGTCAGGGACCCAGGCTCCATAGAGCTTTGATTTTTTACATCGTTTTAACTTAAATTCAGTTAGCCAATATATAGTACATCGTTTGTTTCAGAGGTAGTGTTCAATGATTCATCAGTTGCGTATTAACACCGAGTGCACGTCACATTGTGTGCCCTCCTTAATGCCCATCACCAGGTTCTGTAGGTCTTATTGCTCTTCCCAATCCTCAGCATGAGGTCCTAGCCCCTGATTTGCATTCCTGTTTGCAGAAAAGAGATGGGGGTGGGGGTGGGATAAGCCAAACTTCTCTTGAAGGACATTTTCATTTCTCTTGTGTTTATATCCCATTGGTCAGCACTTAGTTTCATTTCCAAGGGAACAATAGGGAGAAGAGCTATTGCGTTGACCAGCAGCCTCTGCCACACACAGCAAACCTCTGTCTGCCATCGGGGCTGAGAAAGTAGCAGCTCTGGGAGGAAAAGATGGTGCCGTTTGGCAGGGGAGTAAATGTGGGAAGAGTGCCAGGACTCAGGCTGGCACAGAGATGGGTGTGTGCTGGTGGGAAAATGCCACCCGTGGGAAGTTGGCTTCTCTCTGATCTTGGACCCTTCCCAGGCTTAACTCAGCCTTCTCGAATAGACCTTCCATCTCCTCCCCAAATTCTCATTGTTTTTCAGGGCCCTGCTCCCATCTCAACTCCTTCAGCAGCTTTCCCTTACTGACTCAAGCATTCATTACTCATTTGAACCTAGACACTGAGATGGGTTTTGTTAAGTTATCATTTCTACGTGTAGTTGGCCCAAAGAGATGACAAATTTATGAAAAGCAGGTGTAGTACCTTACGTTTTTCAATGGCCAGCCCTCCTATCTCCCCTTCCACATTCTCTTATCTCAGTTTAGGAATCCCTGCTTACTCCCAAATACCCCATTTTGGGGGAACCATGGTTTATAAATTCAGTGAACATGATTTGCTCAAGAAGGTATCAAGCGTTTATTTGCAGAATCAGTTTTCTTGTTCTTCCAGTTGGTAAACAAACTGTATGGCACTAGGATAAGAACATTTGGAACTCAGTAATATGATGTTTTGTTTTGTTGTTTTGATGCCACAGAATTGCTTTATAGAGAGCACAGAAACATTAAAGGATATATTCCTGAAAATTGTTACAAGTGGCTCGAAACTGTGTCAGGGATACAGTAAGTGGATGACAAATTGGAGGATGGTACTGGTCATCAAGATGTAACCATCTGTTTCATAAAAAGGGGTTATTTGCCCATCTAGTCACAAATCTGTAATATGTGTCAAGTGTCTGCTACCCGAGAAGGCACAGCGTTAGGTAATGTGGGGTCAGATCTGTGGGACACTCAAGAGGAACTGGACCAGGATTCTGCTCTCAAGAAGCTTTTGAGAAAGTGAAAAACACACACATTAGTGTAACTTTTTCATTATCCCTTTACCTGTTGGAGAGTGGAAGAAACCCCGTTAAGCAGAAAGAAAACATTGCTATGGGTTGACCCAGCACAAACAGGCAACAGAAGAGTAGCTCAAAGCAGCCCTTGACGCTACCCTGGGGATACACCTCAGTCTGGGATGAGTCATCTCAGACGGGGCTCAGGAATAGTCCTGCCCTCTCTCTGCACTCCTCTTCCAGAGCTTCTTTGCTTTTGCTCTCTCACCCCTCCTCCTGGGCCCTTCTGCTTTGGTTCATGGCTTGTGCTGACCATAGGCAAGGAAAAGCAGCTTTCCTGGTCAGGCTTCAGAATGCGTCTTTTATTCATTCAACAATCGTTTGTTCAAATATTTTTTTAAAAAATCTCCACCTTCCTCTTGCCAATATGGACTAATAGCATTACCCCAGGGTGTTATTCTGTTAATAGAGATTCTACTTTTTTTCCTACCTCTACCAAGAATTGTCTACATTATCTGCTTTTATATCCTACCTTGATATGAAATAGAGCTCTAAGGAGAGAAGCTTTGTTTGGGAAGAACCCTGTCCTCCCACAGGGGGAAGCAATGGGGTCATAAGGAGGAGCAGAGAAAGTACCCAGAGAGTGGGGTAGGGTTGAGTGCCAGGATCGAGAGGACAGTATGAACCCAGGTGGGATGGCAGGCAACCTCAGGGGTGTGGGGGACCGGAGTTCGCGTGGGTGTGCAGGGCTGAACTTGGGACGTTTTTGATAACCTCTCTTGTTACGCTTGACCCGTAATGTTGATGATTATGTATTTGGCTTTTCTCCTACAAGAAGGGGTAGAAGGAAAAGGTGTGGAAGGTGAGAGATCGACTGTTGAGGGCCTAGGCTAGGAAGCTGAGGAGGCAGTGTGGAGCCAAGAACAGGTGTGGCCTTGGAATCAGGTAAAAGGAACGGCTGAGTTCACATGTCCTCTCAATCAGATATTGCCCGTGCGGATTCGGGCAAACTACTTCTTTCTCACATGTAAAATGAGGATAATAGTACTGACATCACATCTAACACACAGTAATGTCTTGTTTCTCCACAGAGGTCATTAAATATTTTAAGCATAACGTGCTGTAAGATGTATGGCTAATGGCCTTATTAAGCAGGCTATAAACTGCACCTTGATAAAATGATAAATGAATGAGTCCTTTTATAGTTACAAAATTATTCAATAGATCACTCATCCGGATCCAGTGGTCCACTTCCAGAAAGTTCTTGACACATCTTGAGTTGTCAGGCTGGAAGAAGGAGGAACCCCTGGATTTCTGAGGCAAGGAAACCGCAGGGGTACAGGTGCTTGGGTGTTCCTCTTCTCTGCTTGCCAGCGAGGGGCGCCCCTCAGCCTAAAAATATCTGCCAGGGAGCTGGGGCGAGAAAGGGCAGACGCTGTGTGGGAGGCGCTATGGGAGGAGTTTGGGAAAGAAGACGACAGGATGCCGAGGAAATTTTGTTTGGTTTAGAGATGTGGCCTCAGGCCAGTTCCTTTCCTTCTCCCTTCATCCAGAAAAACAGAACTCAAGAGTAGAAGTCACCACCTTCTTCCTGCCCCCTTTCGTAGTCCTGTTCTCTGCTCGGCCATGGCGGTCCTCCAGCAGCCGGACGGGTGTGGGGAGAGGAGGGGCGGTGGGGGCCCCAGAGGGGTTCGTAGGTTCTAATGCCCAGCCTCTCACCCAAAGAGCCACCCGGCACAATCAGAAACTAAGATCCCAGGTCGCTGGAAGCCAGACGGTGCCCGCAAGGTTGCGGGTGGGGTGGGGGGAAGAAAGCAATCGCTGGGACTTGCAGGAGGACAGCCCTCTCGCTGGCCTGTCGACATGGGGGGCTTTAGATCTTTGGCGTGAAGGAAACGGATATGGGGGTGGGTACAGTAAAGGGAAGAGGGTGGCCAGAGAGTGCCCCAGAACGACACCGTTAGCGACACACAAAGTCCCATCAAGGAGTACACAGTCGTGGGTAATTTCAATAGAATCAGTCTCCAGACCCTGGTTCCCATATGGGCTTTTTCCTAAAACGAATCTGCCCCCCCCCCGGGGGGGGGCACATCCTAGGTGTCAGACTGGTTCTCTCCCTCAACTCCCCGTTTGCAGTGGCCCCCTGGATACTTTTCAAAAGGAAGCCGCATCTCCCTTGCGTCTGCCTCTCCCTGGGAGCTCTGCCTCCCACAGGAAAATCCTCCAGTGCGCCCAATAAAATGTCGACTTGAAATATTGATGTCTGAATCTCTAGTATGAGTTTGGCATTGATTTCAAGTAGGAGGAGGTGAAGGATTAAGATTATAGCTTCAAATTAAAGTAAATTATATAGGATAGTCTCTTAAACATTTACTCAAAACACATGGAGAAACAATCTTCTTTGGCTTTTACCAGAAGATTATTATCATATGCATATCATAATGCATTTTTAATTTGGGTACAAGTCTCCTGCTTACTTCAGCTTTTCTGTACATTTAGTGGCCCCACGAATAGCTTCTCTTCTTTTTGGTTTGTAATTTCCACAAAATATTGTCTTATTCTAGCAATAAGCAATACTCATCCATAATACAAAAACTAATCTTTCAAAAAAAGACTTGTTTCTTACTTTATGCTTGATGATTATTTTAAAATTTTATATTATGATTATTTTATTTCACTCAATGATTTACTAATATGAATTATAATGATAAATCAACCTATAATATTGATTGACATGTAAATTCTTTTGGTGACAGGAAATTTTCACTTTTTCAATTTTGAATTAATAATAAGACAAATATTCAACCTAGAAAAAATTTAATATGTAAAGTTTTAACTTATGTATGTATTTTATAACCAAGAATTATGATACAGTGACCAATACAAGATTTTCAAGCTTAGAAGTATATCCTACTAAGGTAAAGTTCTATGGGTAACATAGATGGAAATATGCACGCAAGGAGGACTAATAAATGACGGGAAATTTCTGGCTGTTAAAAAGAGCTGATTCATGTGTCTTTTGAATAGATGAAGGTGGGTATTCAACACATTTTATCGAGTGATTTAACCACCTTTAAAAGTCAATATATTAGAACTTACATATGTCTCAATTACTTAAACTTGCAATAAAAATGTTATAAGTTAATTTAAAAAATGTGTGAGGAGGATATATAGTTTTTCAAAAAATGTTAGGAGATCCCAGAACATTTATAGATCTCTGCTCTGGGAGGTGGAAGGTGAATGCAGAAATGGAAGGCGTGGAGCAGCTTTTATAGTTTTTAGACAAAGAAACAATAAATTTGTGATGAATTGACAAAACAAAGATGTTTGGGCTAGGGGTGGGAATGGTGAAGAGTAACTGGAAAGGTGAGAGTGAGTTTAACAAGGTTTGTTTGCAGAGTCCTCCAATGCCTTTCAGGGCTGATAGGGGTCTGTCTCCAGTGAGACGGAATGTATTTCCTGCCTTTAGGCAGAAAGGGGACAGCTTTTTCTGTATCTACTGCTTCTAATTGTCTTCGGCTCAAAATACTTTTTATGTCAAAGAGGCGTATCTGGGGGCAGTATATTCTCATTTCCTTCAAGTGTATCATAGAATTCTTTTAGGGCGATGGCATCTTCACCCTGATATAGAATGTGTGCTTCTGAATTATTATGTTTTAAAGGTTTCCCAGTTTCAATTTTCTACTACAGTAAATATCAGTAAATATAATCCAATAGATAGAACAAAAGTTTTTTGGGGTTTCAGTAATTGTTAAGAGTACTGAAGAGTCCGAGACCAAAAAGTTTGAGAATTGCTGCCTGAGATCTTATATTTCAACACTTGTTTTGTAGATTTGGAGAAAGAGGTCCCAAAGAGAGGAGATCCGTTGCTCAGGATCACACAGAGCTTGAGGCAGAGTCGAGAAGAAGACTCTACACACCACACTGCCCAGGTCACTTTGCAGATTAATCGCTGGCCACAGCACTGAAACCCATACATTCCCTTACTTCCCTCCAGGTATATGGGGCAGGAGTTTATCTGCCCCCTTTACCTCCTGCCTCCCTCTCCACCACCCCTGGGGAGCACGGGGTCCTCTAGTATGAGAATGCAGCAAAACAACGGCACTGGAAGCCCGTCGTATAAGCAAAATTGGTAAAGTAGGGTTTGTTCGTGCTCCTCTCTGAAGGATGGTAGCCTTCTCTGATGGAGCCAGGAGTAGGTCATCCTGAGACAGGAGTAGGTAAAAGATTGAAGCAGCAGAGTAGGGCAGGTGGGCCTGCAGCAGACTCAGTTTTGATTGAAAGGTGACCAGGCAGAAGCACTCAAGATCTCCTTTGCCTCATCTCTTGGATCCCAGTTGTGACCCTAATCTGTTGTGACTACAGTTACTATCTTTCTGTTAACGGACTGCTCCCATGGCCCTTTCAGACATGGTGAAACTGAACAGTTGGGAGACATGTAGGAGGAGCCTTAGAATTTTCTAGTGCATTTGCTCATTCACTCAGTGGTGTTCATTGAGTTCTTGCTGCGTGCCTCAGCCAAGTCTGGGCCTTGGGATGCAACGTGATGCGACAGACTCAGGCCCTGTCTCATGGACACCACCTCTTAGCAGGATGCTCCACGCCCTCCTTTTGCAATGCCTGAGGTTCAGAGAGGTGAAGGGACTTGTCCAAAGTCACACGGCCACGTGAGAAAATAATTTGCCGAACATGTGCCTTGTGCCTGCCCCCCCGGGGGGGATACAGCAGAAATTAGGCACAGATGAGCTTGTTAGAGAGATGAGACTTATGCCCAAGTTGGTATTATAAAGATTTAGAGGGCACAGGTGAGGTGAATCAAAAGTAATTATTTAATTTCTTTAATGACTTAAGGGCAGTTTTCGTGCAAGAAAAAATTAGTCAGGGGGCTCATTTTTGTGTTTGTTGTTTGCTTCTTTACAGTTCAATTTATTAAGCTACACATTTAAAACTCAAGTTCTTAATTTTAAATTCTGCTTACAAATAAATACTTATAAATCTAGAAAATTTGAAAAATCATTTTTCAAGGCCTTAGATGGGTATATCATTTACAAATTCAGTTAAACTACTTGAAATATTTTAGACTGCACATACTAATTTAATGCATTTGATTTCCTTTTTAAGTAACTCAATCGCCTGATTTAACAAAATATCCTGAGTGCCTGAATACGCTCTCAAGGAATTAACAGGTCCCAATCTTATAAGGGTAGTGAAGCTTGAGTTTTCTCAGATGTTTCAATGCTACATAAACTTAGTGAGATTTCTACTTAAAATCAAAAGTAAATTAGTTATTCAATTAACATTGTAAGATGAAATTTTAACGCTGATCTATTTATAACTCAGATAGGACAAATTATCCTAAATGTTCACATACCTAAAATATCAAACGTGCACAGATTCCTAAGGCAAAATATGAATACTGTAGTTTTGATACTCTTAAACAGTTCTATACCAAATTTGACATCTTTCTCAAATAAAAGAAATTAGGGGATAGTTCAGATCATCCTGCCATATTCTGGGAATTACCTTCCCAGGGAAATTTGGGGGTGACTTTCTCAGCCTGCTGGAGATTGCACAGATATTGGCTTGATCCTTCCCTGTTGCCCTGTCAAGAGCACTCTGAGCGGTGTCCCCAGGCTTGGCTTTACCATTCATGTTAAACAGCACTGATTTTGCTGCTCAAAGAAAATTTCAGCTTTCCCTCAAAATGGTCGTTTGCTTGGATTTTACTTTTCTTTGGATCTTAAGCTATGTAAAAGTATTTATGCCAAACATAAAACAGCCTTGACCTGAGAGACTCCTGCATTGGTCGATCACCCCTGTTTCTAGAACCTTACGATTCTTAGGAATATTAAGGTGTCGATGTGTGTGCTACTGGGGGTGGTGAGTCATTTCCATCTGTGACATACAGACAGTCCTCCCTCTAATTTGAAGTCACATTTGAGGATGAGGCTTTGGGTCTTCAAGGAATATACAACCTGGCATCCTTTCTCTTAACTCTCGGGAGCTCTTTAAAGAGTTACATTTTGACTTACCTCTTGGAAAGGCCTCCTGCACCTGCCGCAGGAGGCCCAACATACCTGCAAGGAGGGTAACAGATGGGTGAGGAACTGAGTAAGAAATTCTGTGAAAATGTGGAGTCACGCGGAAGGCTGGTGTAGAGTTGATTCAGCAGAGCAGAGAATCAAGGCTAGCCTTCAAAGAAGTTGAGCAGCACGGAGGGTGGGAACTGGTGGAAAGGTAAGGTCTAAGGAAGCGTCCTGGAGGTTGATGAGAATGAGGGAGTTCTGAGGGATGGAATGCTAAGACACAAATTGAGTGAGTGCCTACGGTGGCCAGCCTCTGTCTTAATTGTTATACAGGTATTGACTAACTCATTTCCTTCTCCGGGCACCCCTAGAAGGTACATATCATCCTTGTTGCCGTTTTCCAGAGTGGGAAAGCTGAGGCACGGTGAGCTTCAGTCATGCACTGGTAGACTGTGTGCGTGATGATGGAAGATACTGCAGCCTACGCTTCAGTGTGACATTTGAAGAGGTGGCAGTGCCCCCGTCCAGCTCCTCTGCCCAGTCTTGCTGGCTGCGCCTCTTGTCAAGAGTATTATTCAGTCTGCCTTGAAGTGATTCTTTCTTTCTCTCTTTTTTTTTAAAGATTTTATTTATTTATTTGTTTAAGAGAGAGTGCATGCCCGTGCGTGAGCATTGGGGGAGGAGCAGAAGGAGAGGGACAAGCAGACTTCGTGTCGAGTGCGGGGCTGGGGGCTGGTCTCCATCCAACGACCCCGGGATCACCACCGGAGCCAAAATCAAGAGTCAGACACTGAACCGACCGAGCCACCCAGGCGCCCCAAAAGTGATTCTTTCATGCAAGGTGCTTGTTGGCGTGCTCGAGGATAGAGCAGGGCCAAGCCAAGCTTATGAAAACAGATGTAAGGGAAGAGTTTTGTGTCTGCTTGCCAATAAGCGTTTGCACTTTTAGCAGAATTTGATCTAAGACCGGCTGCCATGGCGATAGGCACCTGTTCGTGAGCTTGTGCAGGACTGCTTCCCCTCTGATCACCAGGGTTGTTATTGTCTCCCAGAAACCCTGACAACGGCCTAACTACCCCATTGCTGAGGGCAGCCCGTAAGTGCCCCAGGTCACAAGGCTGGTAGGTGGCGGCCCCAGAGCACACACCCTAATTAGCACGCCATCCTGCCACTCCATAAGAGGAGGTGAACATAAGCAAGCAGGGTACTAGCGAAGGGGCAGGGCCCTCAGGCAAAAGGCATCTCGGGAACCAGTAGTGATTTCAGAGGAAAGATTCCTTTGAGTCAGGAAAGGAGGAGGTAATAGTGGAAGACGGTGGGTGCCTCTAATTCTAGACGTAGAGGGAGGAGGGCTTCTGCCTGGTGGATTGCATTTCCTTCATTAAGTAGAAATCAAGGGCTCGGGTTGAAGTAAAGGGGGTGGGATTGGTAGTGGCGATGGGACAAAGTCCCTTTTGTGTCTCCCACTTAAAGTCTCATGGGAAGCAGGGCTGCTGAGCCCCAAGAGTGTAGAGCTTCTCTGAAGAGAAGCTAGGAGGCTGAGCATGGCCCTAAGGTTGAGGTAGGGTGTTTGTCCTGACCCCAGGTACCTACTGATCAAGGTCAGTCAACAGGAAGCCAGGGATACCTTCCTGTCCTTCTCATGATCGGTGAGAAGGGGGACAAAGCACAGCCTGAAGGACCAAGTAGCCAGAGACACTTGCTCAGTAGGACTCGGCTAGTCTGGAAGGGGAAGATGATGGGGCATTTTCCTGTCTCTTTCCAAAGTGCATGAGAGTGCCGGATGCTCCGTCTTGAATTTTAAGATTCCCCGAGGTCAATGAGGAGGACAGTCTGTTCTGGAGGAAATAAAATGACTTTGCCTTTTGTTTCTCTGCAAGAGCTGATGAATAATTCAAGGCGATTGTGAGGAAGTGGGCTCTGTGAGACAGGCCGGCTAGGAGCAGGGACATCCTGGTGGGTTGCCATGGGACTGAGCTCCGTCTCCATCTTGTAGACTCCTTAGCATCCTTGGCACGGGTCCCACACAGCTCCCATGGAGCCACGCTGCTTTTCAGCCAAGGGGCTGAATGTCTGCTACAGAGAGGCCCTGGAGGAACTTTCCAACTCAGGCAGGCATGAAGAGGCCAACTGCCTTCCTCGCAGGCATTTGCTTTGTACCGAGAGGACAAATGAGGGGGCGCTGCCAAGGGGCAGGAGAGAAATAAGAAAGTGGGTTGGCTGGCTGGGGAATCCCACAGGCCCTGCTCCTGCCTGCCCGTGTCTGGCCATGGGGCTTCTTTCTCTACTCAGCTGGAGATAGTCTCTCCCGGAATCACCTTATCAGTAGCCCTTCCCCAAGGACTCACCTTTGATCTAGAGTTGCTGGTTCGCATTTAAAGGAGTAGATGTCGGAAGTCCTCCCGCAGATGCCCACCTCCCACTGGGACTGAACTCACATACCGGCCACTCAGGCACCTCGCTCTAGAGTCAATAATCCCATTGTCTGGATTTTGCCTTCCAATTCAGCTATCAGTGTATTATTATTATTGTCTCCTGGAACACTAAAGATACCTTTGAGGCACTTTAAATGCACAAAACACCACACTGTTTGTGTTGCGAGAGTGGCCGTGCGAGGGTCCCGGCACCAACACACTACCCAGCACGAGAGCTGGCTCCTGCCTTCCTGGCCATGTGGAAGACTTTCCTGGGCACCCACGAGTGAAGTAAGGGCAAAGGGTATCCGTTCAATGTCATGGGATTTCAGAGTATAACGTTTTCATTATGCAGTGTTCAGCTGTAGAAGAGTTGCGTTTAGCGACTCAGTCATAAACGAATTTAAGAGATGCTCGTGGCCAGATCAAGGTCTCAAATGGGACCAGGGAGTGAGTGTTGATCTCAATAAACCTCTCACTAACCTTCGGCAATAGTCCCCAAAATACAGAGGAAGGGAACCTCTGTGTGGGTGCAAATCCTCCTCAAGAAGTCAACCTCCTGGCTTAGAGTCAATCCCCGCCGTCAGTGTGGTCTGATAACTTTCTGGTGCCCCAGGGAAGACAAAGCATCTTACTTCATTAAGACAGATGTCCTCAGGGTTTTGTAAAGTAGCACTCCCTCAAAAAACCCATGTACCTGAGAGTAGAAGGAACGGTGTCACAGTACTCTGAGAATATGGGACGTGTGTGTGTGTGTGTGTGTGTGTGTGTGTGTCTGTGTGTACTGGGAAGTGGGGGAGGGGTGCTGGAGGAGTCACTATAAAAACAGAGCCTCAAGAATCCACTCATTGATTTAGCAAGCACAGGTCGAGTGCCCACAGAACAGCCTGACTTAGGAATTAGATGCGTCAAGACAATAATAACAAGGATAATAGAGCACTTTCTGTGACTCAACCCTATTCCAGGCTGCTGTGGTCTGAATGTTTGTGTCCCCCCCCCCCCACATTCATGTATTGAAACCAAACCCCCACGGATGTGGTAGTAGGAAGTGGGGCCATTGGGAGACGATTAGGTTGCTAGAGCAAAGCTCTCATCAGTGGGATTAGTGCCTATAAAAGAGACCCCAGAGATTTTCATTGTCCCTCCTAGCATGTAAGGACATAGTGAGAAGACAGCCATCAGTGCAAAAGCTGACTCTCACTAGACATGGAATTTGCCAGGGCCATGATCTTGGGCTTCCCATCCTCCAGTTCTGGAGGGGCAAGACACTCCAGAACTGTGAGAAGTACCTTTCTGTTGTTCATAAGCCTCCCGGTTGATGATATTTTTATCATAGCAGCCCAAACAAACTCAGACACAAGCCCCTTCTATGTTTTAGGAAACATGTAATTTGGTGAAGAAGAGCAATGTATACCCAGTTAACCAGAAAACACAGGAAAATGTAATCAATAATATAAGGGGGGGAAAAAGGAACAATGGAATTGTCCAGGAAGGAGACATCATTTCTGAAGTTGGAGATGGGAGATGGGCAAGGCTTCCTGGAGAAGAGCATTCCTTCTCCTTTCTTGGTCCCATTTGTGAGACAAAAGACAAACCTAAGAATAACTCTAGGGATTTAACTGCCCTGGTGTTTGGAATGAAATTAGATTGAACAAAGAGTCAGTGTTGGCATCTTCTGGTTTGCCTGAACTTCACATCTATTGAGTTTTTCTTTTAAATTTAAGATTTAAGTTTTTTATTTAGAGTGAGAGAGCATGCATGAGCAGGGGAGGGAGAGAGAGAATCTCAAGCAGACTCCCCTCTGAGTGCGGAGTCCAACCTGGGACTCATCTCACGACCCTGAGATCATGACCTGAGCTGACATCGAGTTGGATGTTCAATTGACTGAGCCACCCAGGCGCCCCGCCATCTATAGAGTCTTTTAAGGAACCTACAGATGCTCCATTGCTTCCTGCTTCTCCTCTGAAGCAACCTGATCTTCGGGTTCCAGCCTCCTTCAAGTTATAGAATCTTTCTGAAATAATTTCTTACTTGGGAGTATTGATTTTATGTTTCGTTTAAGTAGTAGTGTAGAAAAAAAAAGAGTTTTTTTATCTCCTTCCTCTACAATAAACAATTGTCAACAATACTATTGACTCAATAGGCCTTTGTGATGTTCCCCCTTAGGATATAGTCACCACTTATTATAGTCTTTCTGTGGAAAAACCAACACATTTGTGATGAAAAGGAGTAAAGGAAGATTACTGCATAAAAATAAAAGTTATTTCAGAAAAATTGTTAACTATCTTTTTTTTTTCTTGAGATAGTGTTGGGTGGGGGGAGGCAGAGATGAGTTCTGGTCCTCAGCATCAATCAATTCACAATATAAAAGAAGGAGCGAAGAACCACACGCACGCACATGCACACAGGCGGCTGCTGAAGAGAAGCCTCCAAGGAGGACATGCTGTTGGAGACTTCACTGTTTCATTTCACACACACCTTCTTGTGCTGGAGCCCTGAGCCCCTGGTAATCTATATAAAAGAGACAGGGCAGTCATTTTGAGGGGTTTTTTGTTTGTTTGTTTGTTTGTTTGTTTTTTTAGTGTCCTCTACAGAGAATTTAGCCGGGCTAGGTAAAGTGATGGGTGAGGGACAGGATTTTAGAACTTGAAAATATTTTGCTGCCTGTCTGGAAGCTGACCATGATGACAGTTGGCTCTAGGCCTTAGCAGATGCATTTCCCAAGGATTTTTAGATTAACGAGGCCAGAGAGCCTCCCGTGGGGCAAGACAGTCACGTTATTATCAGATTACCAGGAAATAGGGGAATCTGAGGGTTGAAGTGAATGATGGGACACCAGGAGTTATCAGCCTAGGTTCTCATAAACACTTTTGTTTCCAGGACATGCAAGGAGAAGGGGTGGCTTCAAGCCTGTGTGACTTCAAGGGAGAGGGAGGTGATTTTCCAAGTGTACATTTGGTCCCTTGCCTCTGTGTTTGCACATACGCCCATGAATGCTGTTCAAGCCTGCAAAAGACCCCCGCCCCCCCTGCTTTCCTGTGGACATCCATCGTGATATGTAACAGCTCAGCACTTTCCCAGGACCCCTTGTCGGTTTGAAAATTTCCAGATTTATGATTCCATTTCCCCAGGAAGGAGCCAGAAACTTCTTTTCCCAAATTCCTTTGCAGCTGGCTAGAAGCATAGGCCTGGCCTCCTTAGTTGCACCTCTGCAAGACTTTGATTAGGAGGAGAGTTTGCAGAGTCAAGAGTGCTGAGTGGAAGCCTTTCCATGAGGGTGACAGAGAGACTGTGTCTACAGAGGCAGAGGTTATGATGGTCCTAATAGCAGTTCCCCTGCAGCGCTGTTAATAGCAGTCTCTCCTGGGACAATTAATTAGAGTGTCGGTCCTAGCTGAGTAGCTGCCAAGCCTAATTACCCAGATAGCCCAGGGAATAACCAGGGGAGCCCAGTGAATGCCCCGGAGCTAGCCACAGGGAGATGCTTACTAACCCTCCTTGCACGTATGGATGGGGCATACCAAAACCTCAGCAGTCAAAATGAATATTTTAATGTACTCTTTTAGTAAATATTTAGGTATTCCAGCCTTGCAGAGAAAGTATGCATGTGCTTATCCTTATTTTAGAGTCAAAGAAACAGACTTTTCAGAAAAGTCTAGCAAGGTACTCAAGTGATTTTATATGCCCAGATTAAAACTAGAGCCAGGCTTTCTGACTCCTGGTGCAAGGCTTTCTCCACAAAAACCTGCCTCACTATGTAAGGAGACTTGAATTTTATTCTTGATTGAATTCAACTAGAAATTCTCAAAAACATAAAAATTTTTCCAAGTAGATGTTGACTTAGGGTACTCCTATGACCGAGAGCAGGACTGGGACGCGGGTGAAGAAGTACAAAATGTAATAGGCACCAAACAATGCAGTGATCAAGATAATATTTTAATGCAATATTTTAAAAATAAAAATTAATGAAAAAAAGCCATGAAGAACAAACATCAAACTTTTAAATAAGAACAGAATCAGTATGAATGATTTTTTCCTTTGTCTCAAGCTCTGATATAGTTACAGATCCTGTCTTTAGGGAACCTGTACATATTATTTCAAAATAAGTTAACAATCCAAATGAAGGGACCTAATTGTTTTCTCAGATATTCCAAGTTTGAATCTTTCCCTCCTTATATGTGAATTTTCTGCAGCAGAATACATAGCGGCATGTCTCTGTGAGCATTCCGGAGCCCATAAAATTTGTATTAGATCAGAATATCTGTGTCCAGACCTGTCTGGATCTGCAGAAATATTAGCTCTGGCTGGATCTCTAAAATAACAGAGTAAAGAAGACAAATGAAACAAAGGGAAGCATAAGATTAAATTTTCATGACTATCTGGGCTGTCGGCTGTCAAGCACCTCTACATAGATGCCTTGATAAATCGTAATGAGGAGAGTGGTGATTATCATTTATTTGACACTGTTCCAGAAACAGAGTTAGACACTTTAAATAGCTGATGCTTCTTGTCACAATCCCTGCAAGATAGGAGGAGCTCAGGAGGAAAGTGAGGTTGAAGTCCCTAGTTAGCAAATGGCAGAGACACGGTGCAAGCCTAAGTCTGACCAACTCCAAGGCTCAGGTCTTCCTGCCATAATCTGTTTCCTTTCAAGAAAGTGGACTTGTCACCTTCCAGAAATCAAGAAGTCTGAGGACTATGGAGCACCCAGACTGGACTTCCCAGCAGGCCAATGGACATCATTCTACTGATGGCCTGAGGAAAGCCTCACCTTCTCTTTGATGAGTGACCTGCAATCTCTGTCCAATGACTGGGCACCATTGGATTATCTCTGCCATGTTGTGAAATCTGTACAGTCCCAAAGGATAGCCTCATGGATTCTTATGCTTATTACATTATCCTAGAAGTTCTGATATGAGAAGATATCCTAGAAGTTCAGTTGTGAGACCAAGTTCTGCCACAAGAAGTTCAGAAGGCATCCTAACCCGATTGGGGAAACTGAGGCGCGGGTCAGTAAAACAATTGCAATAGTGAAAGCTGGGGCCAGAACCCAGGTAGGACTCCACCACACCATTGAGCCGCTCGGAGTCAGTCCTCACCCTATGTGCCCAAAGGGTTATGCTGCATCAGTGAGTCTGGAAACTCTCCTTAAAAGGTTTAGCTTGCAGCCAGAGGTCAAACACTGGCATTTTCTGGGCCAAATCTAGTTTGTAGATGTGCTTTTTTTTTCTTAGTTTGTAAAGTGTTTTTGAAAAATTTGAACGAGCTGATATTTTAAAAAGCAAGGGTTTTCACCTACAAATCCAGATTTCTGGCTTCTTTTGAAAAACTCCAAGATGGGGACACACTGGAACCATTTTCAGAGATGGCAGCTATTGGCCAGGGCTGGTGGTGTGTCGGAGCCCACTCAGACTGGCCCGTAAGAACCGGATGTAGAGTGTTCAGAAATGCTCTGGGCCAACTGTGAAACACTTGGTAGCCTGAAGCCAGCCATATGGGATTGTCTACACCACAGATACTGGCCGGATGACAACTGAGAGTTTTATTTCCTCTGCCCTCCCTCCCTTCCATCCTTCTTCCTTTTTTCTTTCCTTCCTTATTTCTTCCCTCCTCCCTCCATCTTTCCTTCTCTTTCTCTCTCTCTCCTCTCACTCACTTGCTTACTTTCGGTTTTTCTCCTTTTTTTTGGCGTGCCAGTTTATCACCATAACTTAAATGGCTGGAACTAAAGAGAATTCACCCTGTTTAGAAAAACACAGTCCCATTGGGCCATCATCACCTATCTATGTTACCCCCTGGCTAGGGAAGGCACTGGAATTTTCATCCCCTATAATAGACTATGGCTATAAATGGTGATCCTAATGCAAGCTTGTGCATTGTCGAGTAAGGGAAGAAGGTCGGTCATCACAATCTTGACTTTAAGCCCTTTTAACAACTTTTCTTATTCAGGTATAACACAAACGTGCAAAACCTAAAATTCCAACTCAAGGAATTATCATAAAGTGAGCTTCACTTAACAATATCCAATTCAAGACAGAGAATATTGGCAGTATAACCAGGGACCCATTGTAACTTTCTCCCTTACAGCCCCCTTCCTCCTTCCCAAAGGTAATCATTCTCCCAACTTCTGACACTGTAATTTCGTTTTGCCTGCTTTTGAACTTTATATAAATGGGGTCTAGAGTATATATATATTCTTTTATGTCTAGGCGCTTTGATTCGACATTCTATTTGTGAGTTCCAGTCATTTTTGGGAATGGAGTTCTTCTCCACAGTTCTTCCTATAAATATTCCACAATTTATTCATTCATTCTACTATTGGAGGTTTTCCAAATTGAACTATTTTAGCCTGGTAAGACAGAGGTTTACCTGTGAACACTTCGTTCAAGAATGTGTTTCCTGGGAGTTGGTATGCAGGCCCCAGAGAGTGACATAGAAGAAGGGAGCCCAATTTATGGATGTGTCACTAAGTTAACCACTACTATCGTCAGCTGGTGCTCAATCCTGTGAAATGCATTTCAGAACTGTTCACCAGGGAGAACAGAAGTGGAAACATTTACCCATTGCCCATTGGCTCCTGCCTCCCATTGGCCAAAGATGATCCCACAAGCATAATTTCTGTTTTTCCAGGTTGTGCATGCATGAGTTTTCCAAGGGAATCCCAAGTCAGAAAGGCTACGTTGCAGGAAGTCCAATGTATGTGCTGCAGGTCCTAGACAAGACATTACTGATTTCACCAAAGTCTGCCTGGAATCAGCTGTGACAATGAAGGTAAGGTCAAATGGATTTTGAAGTTGTGCAAAAGAGATGTCCATGTATTGGCTTTTTTGAATTTGTGGACATTCTTATACATGTGTCTTGGTGCACATCTGTACATATTTCTGTTAGGTATATTCATAGGATTGGAATTGTTGGAACATAGATATTCACATGTTTAAGCTCAGGAGATATTGCCAAACAGTTTTCTAAAGTGGTAACGTTTATTTCCGTTCCCACCAGCGATGTATGAGAGTTGAAGTTGCTCCAACATTTTGTGTTGTCATATCTTTTTAAAATATCACTTAAAAGATATATACATATTTTTTTCTAATATTATATATATAGCTTTCTAATAGCTAATGATTGTTGCCAGACTGTGTCTCCTTAGCTGCTCATTCACTTAGCACCACATTTTACATCTGGTCATTTGAGTGCTGTGTCCTGGGCCGCAGATGTGCTCATGTATTCTGGGCTATTGTGGTGAGATCAACAACTTTGCACTTGACCTCAGTGGCAATCCAGAGAAAACAAAGAGAAAGGAACAAGACATTTAACATCCCCAAAAGAAGTCACCATAATTGATTACATTTCATTTATCAGGAAACCATTCCAAGTCTTTGACTAATTTGAGACTCCCTATTGTGATAGGGAATCTCTTCCTTGATGAGATGTTATAATTCTTTCCAATAGTAGCCAGGGGCCTGCTTTTCTCAGCTCAGAGTTTAGGCTGTCTGTTACACGTACTCTTTTTTAAAAATATTTATTTATTTATTTGAGAGAGAGAGCACAAGTGAGTGGGGGGGCGGAGGGAGAGAGAAACTCAAGCAGAACCCTTGCTGAGAATAGAGCCCAACATGCTCATGACCCTGAGATCATGACCTGACTCTGGGATCATGACCTGAGCCAAAATCCAGAGTCGGACACTGAACTGACTGCGTCACCCAGGCGCCCCACATGTAGTCTTTAATAGAGAAACAGGAAGGAAGGAGAGACCAACCTTCAAGGTCTGGCCCCAGATTCCCTGTCTCCTTTGTTCCAAGGTGAACCAGCATGTGACCCCTCTGTAATGCAACAGCCAGTGCTGCCTTCACTTCCACTGACCACAATCAAATTTCCTTCTGTGCGGCCATCTTGGCCTAAGCTTCAGAGTAACTCCTCCTAGGTGATGCACCAAGTCTTGGAAAACCACACTTAGGTATCTCTAGCTTCTTTATTTTTTTTTTTAAGATTTTATTTATTTATTTGAGAGAGAGAGAATGAGAGATAGAGAGCACGAGAGGGAAGAGGGTCAGAGGGAGAAGCAGGCTCCCTGCTCAGCAGGGAGCCCGATGCAGGACTCAATTCCAGGACTCCAGGATCATGACCTGAGCCGAAGGCAGTTGCTTAACCAACTGAGCCACCCAGGCGCCCGGTATCTCTAGCTTCTAAATAGCCCTTCCAAAGATAAGGAAGTGGGTTACATGAATTATAAGTGGAAAGAATTTCTACTTAAGAAGCCTCCAGAAGCCCCCTCAAGGTCCTCTTTCTCTGTGGCCTGCTGTGACTATTTTACTCCCTGACTACTAAGAGCAGAGGCTCCTCAGTCCCGCCTCTGCCCTGTGTGCTGGCCCAGCCCACCCAGCCTCCAATACAGGCCGTTCCTGGGCACACTGCTGGCCCACCTTGCTATGCCAGGCCACGGAGCTGTGCCGACAGCACCTGGTGAGTCCTCTTCCCTCGAAAGATGCTTCACCCGCTCAGGGCAAAGTGCTCTTTCCTTACTGTGGGCAAAGGAAGATCAAATTGACCCCAACTTTTGCACTGAGAAGCATCTAGGAGGTGTCCTCAAGCATCTCAACACTCCGTCATCTCCTGAGGAGGAGGGCCCAAGCCTACAGCATTTTTCTTTTGCACCTCTTCTCTCTGCCACAGGGCAAAGCTGGCTTGCTCTTGAGTACTTCAACATTTCATGACTCTAAACATGCTGACTCCCCATACCTGTGGGGGGCAGGTGGCGAACAGGGTGATGGGCAGCCAGACTTGAGAGCTTTCTCCCAAACCCGCCCTCCTGTAGGAACAGCCAGTGTTCACTGTTGGACTCGCTACATGCCTTACTGAGCACTTTCTAGGCATCTATCTCATTTAATTCTTGCAGCTCTTCAAGGCAGCTGCTAGAATTAACCAACTTTATAGCTTGGGGGACTGCCTTTGGCTACCCAGTTAGGAAGTGGTCACAGTGGGATTCAAACGCAGGTAGTGGCCTCCAGAGCCCACACGCTCAGTGGCGACATTGTACCTGCATTTCTGGCTCAGTCCCCCAAACAGGGACTGTCAACTCCCAGCTACTTACTTCCATCTCCTTTCCTTGTGGTCCCAGCTCCCAGGATTGTCCTGAAAATGATTCCAGGGAATATGGTTGGGATGTATCCCCCCCTTCCTTGTCTTCTCCCCAAGTCCCCCTAAGCCTCCTGAGATTAGAGCCCCTGTGTTTTGAGCTGTGCTTTGGTGCAGACCATGGTCTGCAGGGGTAGACTAGACTCTGAGCTTCAAGCTCTTGCTCTGCTACTTAGCAGATGTGAAAACAGCAAGCCCCAAGGCTTGGTTTCTACATTCGTACCATGGGATAATCCTAATGCCTGCCTAGTAGGGCTTTTCATAGGATTTGAGGGGCTGATGCATGGCAACATTTCACAAAGGACTGGGCACTCTGAAGGGTACAGTGAATATCTGCTTTACTACTAACAGAATTCCTGTTCAGTTTTTGAAATCTCAAGATTGGAAAGTGCAAACACAGATTCCTTTTGGTTCCTGGTCTCTCCAGGTCCTTCGCCCCTTGCCCACATTTTAGCGCCACTGACTGCTGCAGCCATTTCACGTGGCTTTGGAGCACTGCACACTTTCTTATCACCACTTTCCTGGTTGCACAGGGACTCAGCTCCTCCCTCCATTTAGAGAGGATGTTGAGCTCTTCCAGGTGGCCCTTGGTCAAAGCCTGTGCCTTTGGTGTAGCCCTGGTGGATGCACAGTGCCTCCACTGACATTCAGCAACTCAGAGGCTTATTCCATATGAAGAGCATTGGAACGTTTGCAAGGTCCTGGGTAACAGCAGATTATCACCTTCAATCAGAGGTCTTCGCTTCCCCTCCCACACTTCAGAGCTGACTCTGACTAAAAGTCTGAGGCCCGTGCACCCACCAGCAGTATAATGAGAGCCCCAAGGTCAAGCCTCACCTATGGAACTTTGAGTTTTCTAGTGGTTTCCCATTTGTGTATGTGTTGTTTTTAAAGATTTTATTCATTTATTTGATAGAGAGCGAGAGAGTACGAGAGAGAGAGAGAGAGATCACAAGCAGGGAGGAGGGGTAGAGGGAGAAGCAGGCTCCCCGTTGAGCAGGGAGCCTGATGCAGGGCTCGATTGCAGGACCCTGGGATCATGACCCGAGCCAAAGGCAGATGCTTGACCTACTGAGCCACCCAGGCATCCTAGTGGTCACCCATTTAAACAAGGAAAAAAGAAAGAGGTGAATTCATCTTACCAATACATTTTATTGAACCCAATGTCTAAAATATCAGATCAACATATATTTAATATAAAGATTATTAATGAGGTAACTTAAATTTTTTAAATTTGTACTAAATCTTTAAAACTGCTATGTAGTTTATACTTACAACACATTATAATTTGCACTGCTCATTTCTAGGGCTCGCAGCATACGTGCTACTCACTACTGTAGTAGACAGTCTGCATGATCCCAGCCTCCTTCGACATTTCCTACTAGAGGTCTCTGTCCTACCAGAGGCAGCACATAGCATGGTGCCTGGCACACAGAGGAGGGCGAAGCTTGGGTTGCTCTTTCCTTCTAGCTTTTGCTGTCACTGAATCATCCTCATACTGACTTACCCTGTCCCTCTTGTCTTGTCACACTGTTTACCTTTTCTAGGTGCTGGGAAGGGTGCTGGGAGGCCTGGAGGCAAAATTTAGTGCAGTGTTGGGTGACATCCCCAAAATGGCTCATCTGGCCAGAACTAAAACTAGATCCCTGCTCTATAGAGTCTTTACCAAGCCCATTTGTGGTTTATCCAGAGGGTGACTTTGGACCAGCTAGACTAAAGACAAAGGCTTAGTATAACTGATGGACAGTACTCTTGTCCAGAAAAGGCACAGAGCTTTCTATCAGAAGAACACCGGAAAGCTAACCATGAGAGTTGGCTTCCTATCCTAGAAATGCTGTACCGCTCAGGTCGGGGATCCACTTTCTTGTCTCTTAGAAATACCTACAACGGTGGTTAAAATAAATCTCATATCTATACTAGTGTGGTGGTTCTTAGGAAGTGTATCAGAATGACATATGTGAGATTTCTCAAAATATTTTTCTGCTCAAGAGTCTAGCGTAAACGCACATCCCAGAGCCAGAGATACGTGTACATTTAGATGCTGTCTCTGCTTCCAGACCCCGCTACTACCTTCCCAGTCAAGAACCACCATCTTGGTGGCATCCAAATGAGTAGCTCTGACATGAAGGTTTAGAAAAAATAATCCAACATCTAATGAAGGCCCTTCTCTCTGCTCCTTGATTCTCAGCTCTTTCAAAACAGCTTCTCTTTCCAGTTGACATGTAAAGGCTCCGACCTGACTTTCTTTTCCTCAGGAACCTTCATGATCTTCCCCAGCGTCTGCTCCTGCGCCTCCTTCCTGTACTTCAGAATGTGGCCTACGACACCGAGCACTAGCTAAGTACATACAGCTTGTCAAAGGATGGGGCACAAATTGACCAGAGGTCTTCCATTTCTTATCAATTTACCCAATAACATTGTCTTTCTCTGTAGAGGTTACACTTTTATGCACATAAATGAGAATTAGAACATCTCTGCCCTGTTCCCCTTGGTGGTGTAGCACTACGATGATGCATGTTGCCACCCATTTCACTGGAAGATTTGCTATAAATTTGCTTTTAAAAGACATTCTCTTACAGGACTGTCAATGGCCCTTGCATTAAAAATGAGAAAAATATGGAAACATGCATTAAAATATTCAGAAATAAATGGCTTCTTTATTACATAAAAGCTCTCATGTGTCTCAAAGGTACTGAGAATAGAATAATTTATCGTAAATGAGATGATTATTGCCGGGAAAAGGTCTATTTTAATGCCAGTTTTCTTGGGGATTAAACCAAACCCTAACGGTCCACTGGGGGTGTTCATAAATGTGTAAGTCAAACGCTTAAAAGCTTTAAGTGGGAAATACATGCTGATGTAGCATCTTTGGGAAGACAGAACACATTCTGTTTGTTCTTATCTCTGGGGGAGTCAGCGCCCGGGTCCAGAAACAAAATGAAGAGAATGACTCCTCTGAAACCCAGATGAAAATCCGCTGTGCTTTGGGGTTTGAATTGCGACTGGAACCTCAGCCTCTCAGCCCCCAGGGTCCCCAGCAGCTGGGCGGCGGCCAGAAGCAGAGATGCGCTCGGCAAAACAAACACGGTCTTGAGAAAATGTTATCCTGTTGTCCTTCTGGGCACATATTTCGCAAGAAGATAAGTGGGGACTCGAAAGGAAAACTACAGATCTGGAGTTAAGAAAAAGAGTGAATTGTATTTTCTGATAGAGCCAGAAAATAGGGTGTGGCTATTGCACCACCGATGTACGGCTTTATCCGCGCCGCCGATGTACGGCTTTATCCGCATCTCAGATGTACGGCTTTCAGAGACTCAGAACATGATCAAATGCATTTCTCACAAAAACTCTATCCGATTAATATTATGTGTATTAGCATATTATTTATATTGAGTGAATCTTTTATTTATTTTTTTTAAGATTTTATTTATTTTTCAACAGAGAGAGAGAGAGACAGCGAGAGAGGGAGCACAAGCAGGGAAGTGGGAGAGGGAGAAGCAGGCTTCCCGCTGAGCGGGGAGCCCGATGCAGGACTCGATCCCAGGACCCCGGGATCATGACCTGAGCTGAAGGCAGACACTTAACGACTGAGCCACCCAGGCGCCCTATATTGAGTGAATCTTAATTTGATCCTTCTGTGTTGAACCAGGGTCTTCTTTATAAATAGTAATTATCACTGTACGGTAACTGAGCAGAGGCCTAGAGATTAGAATGCCATGTAAGTCACCTTTTCGGGGACAGTTTTAATGGTCTTGGAGGAGAGAAAACCAACCTTATGCATGAAGCCAGGGTGTCTAATGACTTGGGCAAGGGAAGAGAAAAGTAATGGGCATTCATTTTGTTACCAGCATAACTGCCATGGAGACTGGCATGCTGCTGATTATATTTCATATTCCCTATACTATAAAGGCTTTATTACATGACCTAGCATGTGATAACAGATAAAAGGAACCCCGTAAGTAGCTCTCCTAACATTCCCACTGTCATTTCCTTACCAGTACCCTTTTATCCCATGTTCTCCTGCAACTTCATTTCTAGTTGCCGGAGGACATTGCATTCAGTACATTGCCTCCCCTCTGGAAGGATCCATGGAGCTGAGTACTAACATCATCATGACTGTCTTGTTTGGAGGGATGGAGGGGAGGGCGTGGGCAGCCAGGGTCCTGGACCGGAAAGAGGAACTGGCAAGGAAGAAGTCTGGCTTAAGGACAGGCCCCCCAGGACTGATGCCTTGGCAGTCTATTTAAGTCCTTGGATGTCTGCACTGGGGTTGTAACAAGAGCCAACATTTATTAAGTATTTTGTGTGTGCCAGAACCTGAGTATTATCTCCTTCAATCCTAACACAACCCTGTGAAGTAGGCACTGTTATCTCTGTGTTAAACATGAGGGCTAAGGCTCAACAAGATTAGGTAAATCCCAAGTCCACCCATCAGCTAAGTGGCTGATCCAAGTTGTGTGCCATCTCAGAGCCTGAGCTCAGACCACTCTGCCCCACCCCACTCCACTATTACACATTACTTGCTTCTTGATCTTTACCCTTTTGCTCTCTCTCCTTTTTAAGATGATGAAGACTTC
Source organism: Eumetopias jubatus (assembly GCF_037043125.1). Lineage (NCBI taxonomy): Eukaryota > Metazoa > Chordata > Mammalia > Carnivora > Otariidae > Eumetopias > Eumetopias jubatus. The sequence goes on from NW_028274811.1 coordinate 123,695,446, forward strand.
AGAAAATGTGTTCATATTGTTTCTATTCTTTGTAAGCTTAAAGAGCAACATGGCGGTTTCTGGACTAAGACTCACAGGGCCCAAATTCTTACCTTTGTGCAGCTACCAACTCACTGTGTCATAGTGACACCTGACCATTGTGCCTCAGTTTACCCATCTGTAAAATGAGGGAGTTGGACTAGATGGTATCTGAGCATGATTTGGCCTCTGATTTTGGGTGCCTCACCAGGGTCTAAGGGGCTGTCGGCCATGACTCACCTGGACCATCCCCACCTGAGATCTGAGTGCCACAGGAGGACAGTGCCCCTAATGACAGTGACTGGACCTCCCAGCCCAGACCCCAACACCCATTATCCGAATTATTAGGTGACAATAATTGCAACAGTAACATAAAACCTGTAGCAGAAATTCAATGATACGGAAAACATGGTGGGTGAACCCAAGCCTACCCATTTGTGGAGGGTGAGTCACCTCACGAACTTCTTTAGGTCCAACCTTGCCTTCCTAAGGCAGACCCTGAACTGCTGCCTTGCTCCAAGCTCCAGCCAGCAAAATAAAGCTGAGAACAGGGTTTCTGTTCTGGCCTAAGAACATGCCCAGGATTCTGGGCTGTAGAGCTGACTTGCATATTTGCCACATGCATTTGCAGAGTGGCTTTTGTTAAGTGGTTCCAAGTCCAGTTTGTAAAATAAGAGACTGCCTCGAATCAATGCAGATAGGGCAACTGCGTTCCCATCCAGAGCATCCCACCCAGAGGAAGTGTGTTTTTAAACCAGTGAAGGCGAATCCTTCCCACTTTAGGAGAGAGAAAACATAATCAGGCAAATTCACCATGGTGAGAAGGCTGCCTTTCCTTGCCTTTAATGGGGCCAGAGTACTTTGGACTGGAAAAGTGCCAAATGGTATGTAATTTTTAAAATCATGTAGGTGTTTAATAATTAATGCTTGTTTTCCTTCCATTCTGCCCCACACCCTCAACATCTTCCCCCACTCAAGTATGGATCTTTGATACCCTCTCAGGAATTAGGATATCTTTAGCTGTTTACAGAACCAGAGGTTAAGTCTAGTTAAGAAGAGGTTTGGGGGGAAAATTACCATAAAAAAACAGAAATATGGTTTGCCTTGGGGTTGCAATTTGAGGCTCAGTCTTACCCTCAGAGGGTCATTTGGTAAAAGCTTTATGGTGGACACACGGATGGGAATGGGGGCAGTTGGCTATTATTTGCAAAGCAGGCATCAGTGGAAGCATGTGGTTACTGACACCTGGCCTCCTCTCTGCAAGGGATCTGCTGTGCTTTCGAGATAAGATAAAACTCTAATGCAAATACTGATTTAGTTTCTCCTTTTTGTGCTGACCTGCCTGTTGTGTTATCTCATTTTTGTAGGCTTGACCTCGGTACAGTTGGAGATTTTCGAGGTGGGTAGTTGTTGCATCTTTGTGCCTGGTGGGTCTTTGTGCATGAAATGGAGGTTGCCTGACCCTTGCTTCTCCTCCCCTTCTCTATGCCCTACCTGCTCTCAGGAGCCTGCCTGATTTGGAGGCGAAATACACCATCATTGCAATAAGCCATTATTCAACGTGGATTGAATGACCAGTCACCACGGAGTGAGCTGGCATCAGCTTTGTATTGCTAATCATGGCTAATCGTGAAGGAGCAGATGGGGACTGTGCAGGGGAGGGAGTGTTTACAGCAACACAGATTTGGAGCTCTTCCTGGGGGAAGGGGGAGGTGGGGAGGACTGGGCAGTGACAGCTGCCGAAGTGGTCCATCTGGGTCAGTGGCTCTTGACCTCCTCGGAGTGCAAAAGAGTCATCTGCTCTGCTTGTGAAGAAATGCAGATTTCTGGGCCCCTGGCTCCAGAAGTTTTGATTCTGTCCATATGGGAGGGTCTCAAGATTATTCTCCTGCAGGCAGCCCGGGGTCAGGAACACTTCGAAGGGCAACAGGCTAACTGCCAAGGGGGAAGGGTCCAGGAGGAAGAAAAAGAGCAGAACGTAGGAAGTAAACAGATACCTGAAGGCAGCAAAAAATCAGGTCTTTGGGGTCAAACTTCGCTCTAATCTCTGCAATGTTAATCTTTATGAGCATTCTTCCTTCCTGTTAAAACAAGGGGAAATAACAGTAGTGATAATTTGTAATATGCAGTGAGTTCTTAACTTCCCACAGGGCTGTGTGTTCTAGTGGGCTGCCTGATTTAAATCTCACGATAACGCTCTAAGGAGGGCATGTCGGTATCTTCCTTTCACACGTGGAGAGACTGAGGCACAGACCGAGCATATGACCTGCCTACAAGGCCACCCTGCTAAGAAGTGTTGGAGCTGGGATTTGCACCCAGGAAGCTGGAGCTGGGGGAATGCAGTGAGAAAATGTAGAATATCCAGCCCCTGCCTGACACAGAGGGGCTCAGAATTTGTTTCCTTCCTTCACGGTGTTGCCGAACATGGCGGTCAGCTGACCTGACTTTTCTCCAGCGGCCTGCTCTCCATCACGGCTAGATGCCTGGGGTGGGGGGTGGGGTGGGGAGCAAAGCGCTGGATCTGGAGACCTTCTCTGAGTTTCTGTTTCTTCATCTCTAAAATGAGGGCCGCACTCCCCTTAAGTCACGGGGTGCCACAGTCAAATGAGACAATGCCGGTGAAAACAATTTTGTAAACTCTAACATCCTGTACAAATATCCAGTGCTATTAAGAAGACATATATAGCTCCGGTCATGACCCGGAGTAGCTGATACCACTCAGACACCACTCTCCTCCCTTCTAGCTGCTCTTGGGTAAAATAAAAACGTGTGTTCATGTGTTTTCAGATAGTGGTATAGTCCGCCTTTCCTAATGAGGCCTCATTCTCTTGTGGGTGGAGAAGGGGAGAGAGCAGGTGCAAGTGTTGAGGCTGCTCCTTAGGGACAGAGTGAAGACTTCATCCCACGGAGGTGAGGAGGATGGCCAGTGTGCAGGGCATTCCATGACATTCCAGAACATTCCGTGTACTCCGATAAGGGGTGAGGGGAGTCCATCCCACAGGCAAAGACTTGAGATCTCCAAGGAGAGACCAGCCCCTTATTCCTGGCCCTTGCCGTGGTAAACAGTCTAACCGGCAAAGCGGATGAACCCTTGTTGTCTTTAAAAATTTCGTAACATCTCAGGGATATTTAGTGTCTTGTACCTGCTGTTGGAGGTTTTGCTGAGTTAGGATTGTATCAAGGTGCTGTTCAAGTGAGACCCTCCTTTTGGGGAGAGGCAACCCAAACTCACAGATAGGAACATGGCAAGAGCCACAGTTTTCTAGACTAGATGATAAAAGCAAACCGGAAAAATGATTACTTGGAGCTGCTGTCTGCCTTTTCTAGGAGTCTCCTCATGACGGCTCTTAGAAAAACTTCAGAGCCACCAAAGAGAGATAATGATCATTTTGCCCATAATGAGAGCTTGCAAACAAAATCTTGTGGCAAATCCACACCATCCTCCCACCTAAACCTATGTACTGCCTCCTGGAATAAAGAAGACGGTTTTTCCCCAGGAAAAGTAGACAGTAGATCTGGGAAGAGCCCAGTTAAAATAAAAATAAATAGAAAAAAACCGTTGCCACTTTTTGGCAATAGGTAGAGCTCACTATTTTGTTTTGTTTTGTTTTGTTTTATCTGTGTCTCATCAGGTAAGAACCTCTTAGTTAGGTCTCCTCTTGAAGGCACACCGGTCTGGAGAGGGAAGGAATAGAATTCATTTTTACAGAATTCAGTTCCTTTCCATCTGATTCTATTCCCTCCAGTAGGATTTGATAAACACTGAGGAACTGCTGTAGGTCAGCAGCCTGTGTAGGTCCTGGGAGACAGAAATGCAAGACATGGGCTTATATTTCTGTTCTTTCGGATCCAGAATGGAAATGGGCATCCCTTTTCCATTAAAAGGCCACAAGGGCAGTCTTTGGGGGGCAGGGTGGGGTCAGAGAAGACAAAAAGGCCAGAAAGAACCAAGATTTAAAATTGGCTTCTACTTTGGTGGTGAGGCAGAAGGAACTAAGCTAAGGGAAGACTCCCCTCCAAGCAGACCATCTGGATGCACTCCATGTGTGTTGTCCTATCACAGAGACAATAGGACTGGAGAGTGCTTTCACATACACTGCCTCACTTCATCCTTAAAACAAGCCGACTTATGTGCGCCTGGGGTGGCTCAGTTGGTAGGGCGACTGCCTTCGGCTCAGGTCATGATCCTGGAGTCCCGGGATCGAGTCCCGCATCGGGCTCCCTGCTCAGCAGGGAGTCTGCTTCTCCCTCTGACCCCCCCCCTCTCATGCTCTCTCTAGCTCATTCTCTCTCTCTCAAATAAATAAAATATTTAAAAAAAAAACAAGCCAACTTATTACCTTGACTTTACAGATGAAAACACTAAAGTTCGGTCATGACCTGCTCAGGTTTTGAATAGGCGACGCTGAACACTTATCCCCTGTCCCTCAGTCTGCCTTTCTGCACCCCCCTCCACCGCAGCTCCGCAGACACGTTGCATTCACAGGACATCTTACCCCACTAAGAGTATTTTTTCTGTCGTCCTATATACACTTCATTTATATTTCACTTCAATCCCCTACCTGGGATAAATAGTCTTCAAGAACTGTGATTTCTATTGTTGTTTTGTTACTACTTAGGAGTCTAAGACAAAGCCTTAGTTTTCTCGACTTTAAATGTTGGGTCTGGACTAGGAAATGTCTAGCATTGCTTTACGTTCAGCCTTCTGTGATTCTGAAATCTGTTACTTTATTAGTTCACACTCCATTTCTTTTTTTGTTTGTTTTTTGTTTTGGGGGATTTTTTTAGTCTTCACAAAAAATCTCGTATTGAGAAATACGTTCATTCCAAATTCATTACAGCTTGAAAGCTCTTTGGAGGCAGAAAATGAACTCTGATATTTTTTGCAAATGTAAAAATTCTTTCAGCCATGCCAAATTAACTCAAAACATCTGAATGGTTTGCCTCCAGGTATCATAAAACTTTCTCTTTTCGACTTGGAATTCTATTTCAGAAAACTTCTATTTTCATAGATGTTGTATGTAGTAGAAGCCTGAAAAGCTGCAGAGAACTCTGGTGGAATGATATTTGCTGTGTGGGCTGAGAGCCAACTATTGTTCTTGCTGGTTCTCAATAGAGAAGGGAGAAGTATTTACTAACTATCCCCGGAATCTCTCAATTAGCTTGGAATTTAAGGGATTTTCCTGACGTGTTGTGTGGAGGTCATTTAATTCAGAGGGGCCCAGGTGAAAAATTCTTAACCCTACAGTGGAAGATAGCCTGGCTCAGGAGGCCAGTTTGGGATGGGAATCCCACCTCGTTTTAATCAACCAGTTGGTGGCTCTGAGCAACCACCTTCCCCAGCGTCAGTTCTGTCTGACCCCGTGGGTGACACAAAAGCGGTTTAAGACCTGGTCTACGCTGCGTAGCATGAGAGTGACGGACTCAGAGTGCAGTCCTCCAAGCTAGGTTCCCAGACCCAACTCCCCACCAGCAATCTCCTAAAATCTATGTGGGGGGGCGGGGTGGGGTGGGGAGTGCAGGCAGCCTCTGCTTTACTGAGCGTCCAAGTGACACTTACCCGTGCAGCAGCTGGGTGACCAGCTCCTGGGGCGTCCACGGGTCGCTGGAGATGGGGAGAGAAGACTTCCAAGGACCCCTCCCCCGGGGAGGACCTGTGACAAAGGAAGAAGCAGCAAAGAGTAGGACTGCTCACAGGGTGAAAGACAGGGGTGCTGTTTGGATGGAAGCAGGGCGACACGCAGGGGGCAGCCGCCAAGCCTGGCCTGGAGAGAGGGGGAGAATATGGTCAGCTGACATTTGACTGAAGAGGTGTTCGACTTAAGAAAACGTTTGCTGTCTCGTAGGCGGTGGCCGATACACCAAAGCTGTCCTGCTCGGTAGCTGCCTTCCTGAAACTTCCACAGTAGTTGTGGGCGGCGAAGGAGAACGAGGCATGAGGATGGCAGGCATCTCCCCCCACCCCCCCGTCAGAAGGGACTAACAGAGGGGACAGCTAGAGGTGGTCTGTAGGGCCCACCCAAGAGCTGCCTCCTTCAGAGTTCCAGGTGAAAACGAGGGGGGCCCCCCCGGGAATGGTGAGACCCTGGGGGAAGGCCAGGGGCGTCGGAGCTAAACTTTGGGGGATTGGAGGAAGGTACTGAAAATAAACAGGAAGGAGGGAGGCGCGAGAGGGCTCCTTCCTGGGGAGCGAAGGCTAGCAGAAGAAGCGAGGCTCTAAACCCCGCAAGCGGTCCTCTTCCCACAGTTGGGCTGTGGGTTAGAATCTGAGTCTCCACCATCTCACACCCTGAACACCATCTTTCAAGAACTGCAGCCCTTGCTTGGGGCGCGGGCGGGCAGAGCGACGCCGTGTTCCCTGGAGAGCCAAACCTTGCCGCCTGGGAGGTGAAAGCGGCCCCAGCCTCAGTGTCCACGGATCCGGCCGTGGGGCTGGGTGGCTAGGACACAGGGCCGCCCCCAGCCTGCCTGCGAGCTTTCCTCCACCAGTTCCAATGACTGATTTATTTATCGCTGATCTCTGGCTCTTCGTTTGCAAAAAGGGAGCCAGAATGTTAATTAACACGAGAGGTTAAGCCGTTGTTTGACCTCCCGGCTGCCTGCCGGGGAGGAGGAGGAAGGCCATGGGATCTCTGCTGGTTCTTGTTTATAGGAAGAGCCTTCCACTCACTGAGCTCCAGCCTAACTGTAAAAGACACGAAGGGTGTGACTATCAGGCTGGCGGTAAATGGGAACACACTGTGGCTTTGTCTGGGCCTGTAGGGAGTTTTTGGTAATTTTTTTCCTTTCAAGCCCCCTATAAAAATATCTGGGGATTCAAGGATGCTGACTCCGCATTTCTCACCTCAAGCCTGCACTTTCTCTTCCTTGAATGTATGTGTGGCCGCGTTTTTTCCCTCATCAGCCACAGGCAGTCTCTCGTAGCCCTCGCTGCCCCAGTGGTCCCCTTCCGGCTAACTTTACACAGACCAGATGGCGTCTAAACAAGTCACCACTATTGCACGCAGGCCGTGCTCTGCTCCTGAAAACGCACTGGAGCTGGGGAATGTTGGTTCCTGGAAGCCCACAGGGTTTCCTCTAAGCCAGCAGGACCTGTTTATTTTATTATTTAAAAAAAATTTATTTTTCACTGAAAAGGGGACACTGCTCACATTCAGCGGCTCACTAATTCTTTCAAGTCAATGGAATCAAGCCGCGCTTGAACCCAGAGCCACAGCAGAGCCGGGGGCCGGCAATGGCGGGAGAGCTTACGCTTGTCCCCAGCGGGGACCCCCGGGAAGGCCTTCCCTGCAGACTGGGGTGGAATCAGGGGCTACTGATTTCAAGCTTCCGTTTTTAGAGATTTAAAAAAGTAAGCATTTTAAGTCTCTTATTTAGATTTAGCTAAAACTCGGCTCTGGCTGGCACCCATTTGGGTCCTTGTCACCGAGGTCGCAGGACAGCTTGGAAGAATGGTTGCCCTCAGTAGACACAGGCCTCCATCCTAACCACATCCAGCAGCTTCCTCCACCATCCATCCCCAGAGCCCAGGCCTGTGGTTTGGGCTCAACCCATCACTTGGCTCCACTGGACATGCACACACACACGTGGGTTCCCAAACACCCAGCTTCTGACCGTCTCTGAGGAAAATGTGCCCTTTTAGAGCAGATCATTTTAAAGGTACACGGGCTTAGGAAAACAATGGTTTCGGTTTCCCTAATGCAAACCTAGCTAGGGCTACCACTGTCTACAGGGTACATTCATGCCCCAGGATACCCTCCTGATTATTGTCTTGCTTCTTGTCTGTGATCAATTCAACAAATGTGTAATAAGTGACCATAACAGGCAAGGGGCCAGATGGTCCCAATTATCCCTTTAGTTCTAGTTCGCTTTTTATAATTTTTAAGATACTTCACCATTTGTGGTCTGTTGATTTTCCCTCTGTTGCTGAGCAGGTACTAATAGCCTCATTTTAAAATGAACTAGTGGAGGCAGGTGATGGGTATCTGAAGTCACAGAACCAGTAAAAGGTAGAGTGGGGATGTGACCCACGTGTTTGGACTGTAAGAATGAGCATCTTCCATTATACCATAGCCACTTAGAGGTGGAAGCCTGAAGGTCTGCTAAGAGATTCACTGTGATGGGCCCTTAAAAACTGAAGACAGTAAAGTTGGGAAGAAATATAGACCATGAGCCAGAGCTGAGTGTCCCGCAAAGCTTATTGCTCCCCGCTCCCCATGTGCCTGGAGCTGACAGCAGCAGCTTCATGTAGAGGTAAGAGCTAGATCGTCTACTCACTGGCCGTATGACTTGGGCCACTTAACCTCTCTGTGCCTCAGTTTCCCATTTATATAAGGGGAATAACAAAAATCCTCCATTCATATGGTTATGACCATTAAATGAATTGGTATTTGCATAGTCTTAGAATAGTGCCACGTAAGTCCTGGTTAAATAAGTAAAAAGCTTTGCTCCTAAGCTGGGCTTGGCCAGCTGCTGGGGGTGAGGGTATGAGTAGCATCACAGCATTCTATCAGGCACTAACCTGGAGGGCTGCAACAGAACCCCTCAAGCACATCAGGCAGCATTATTGTCAATGGGCAAGAGCCACTCTCAAATTAGCAGTATTTTTTTAATGTGCTTTGAGAATTAGAGAAAATATGTAAAGCCATTGCTCTACTGCAAAATCCAGGATGGGTATTGATGCCTATGAGGATGGGCTGCTGACTGGCCTGGCTGATGAAGAACTGCTCTATAGAGTCACAAAATGGTCATGATGGTATAGATCTTAATGATCAATGAACCTCAGCCTCCTCATAGATCCAGCGCTCTCCTTAGGTCAGGAAACCAAGGTTCAGAGAGAGCAACTGATTTGCCTAGAGTCACACGGCAAATATGCCCAGGTCACCCAACCTTCTGAATTTTTTTTTTTTCCTGTCCAAACTGAAGATCTAGCCTCTTGGTCCTTGGAATATTGGCTGAGAGAACTTGTTGTCCTGGTTTTGTGCTTATTTTGGACCCAGTTCTAAAAGCTTTAATGGATTATAGGATTCCCCTGGAAGTTAGAGCTCTTGTGTATTCCTGGAGAACTGGTGACACCTCACAGAGGGAGAAGAGTAATGGATCTTTCCACCACACCTCGAATCCTGCTGCTGATGGGTACTAAGGCCTATTCTACTCTCAGGGGAGTCTAGCAAACCAAGCAAAAATTCCAAAGGCATCCTTGGTGGTTCCAAAGCCTACGGATAGACCCAGAAACCTCAGAGACCCCTGAGTCCTGGGGTCAAATGGTTCAAGATAGAGATGAATGTCCAACCTACTATTTTTTTCTTTGCCAGAGACACCCTCTGCCAAACACATGCACGCGCACATACACATTTTAAAAATGGTGATGGGGGGCAGTGTATTAAGATCCTATACAGCACACAAGCACTGCAGGAAAAACCCATGTTTCATCATCTACTTGGAGCCAAAGAGCCCATGATAATGACTGCTAGTGTTAATGTTCATTATAAGCTAAGTAGTCCTATTAGCCCTGCTCTCCAGATGAGGAAATTGGGGCTCAGAGATGTTAAACAACTCACCCACAACTAGAAAGTAGCAGAGCAGAACATTCCAGCGCAGCCTGATGCCCCAGACAGGACACTTGATCCCCATGCTGCACTCCTCTGCAGACATATGGCAGTAAATGGACCACTCAAAATCTCCAGTGAACATGCAGAGAAGAGACTGGAGACTATTCACATCAGCGCAGACTGACATGTGCAAGACAGAAGCAGTTTAAAGAGAATGAAAGGTGGGGCGCCTGGGTGGCTCAGTTGGTTAAGTGACTGCCTTCGGCTCAGGTCATGATCCTGGAGTCCCGGGATCGAGTCCCGCATGGGGCTCCCTGCTCAGCAGAAAGTCTGCTTCTCCCTCTGACCCTCCCCTCTCTCATGTGCTCTCTCTCTCTTTCTCTCTCTTTCAAATAAATAAATAAATAAATCTTAAAAAAAAAAAAAGAATGAAAGGGAAAAGATGGTCCAATTCAAATCCAAATGGATAGGAAGCACCATGCAAAAGCAAATTGGAAAAAGCCCAGGCAACCGAGGGCCCCTCAACAAGGTGAGAGGATAGGAAAAGTGCAGGAGAAATGCCCTTTGCAACCCAAACACCACCTCATCCAATAGCCTGGGAACCCGTTTTTAATCTTCATAAGTTATAGCTGGCTGCAGCCAACCATTTGCACAGTGTGTGGATTGAAATATTTTATTGCTTTATAGATGCAATAAAATAAATGCGATTAAGGGTGGCAATGACACTTGAGTTCTGGTGAAGGAGGCTGGAATACCGGAGCCAGGGCTTTTTCTGCTCAAGGTTCTTTAATGCGAGAAGAGGAGTCTGTTTCCCATTGTTGTGTTGGGAAAACATGAGAATGGATGGAAGATAAGAATTTTTAAAAAGTCAAGATCTAAAAAAAGAGATGATGGTGTTCTGGAGGGGTGGGAGGCAGAAATGAGGAGCCATTAATGGCTCAAACTACGACAGCAGGCTATGCAGGGTCTACTTGGCCTCCTCAAGGAAACAGACATGGCATCTGATGCATATAGGGGAATGAGGTGGAAGAAATCTTGAGCATGCTAAGATATATTTCCCAGAAAGATTAGGGTAGAATGTTTCTTTCCCAGCAAAGGAAAGTTCTGGCGGAAGGAAATGTGAAGAATGTGGGGAATCAAGGTGAGATGAGGCCAAGGCAACTGAGGGATAGAAAAGGCAACCGTGGATAGAAAAGGAGAAGCAAGAGATTTGGGGAATTAGCTTTCACCCATGGAGGGCGTGGTGAGTTCTAGTAACTTTGGGCTGTAGGAGAAGAGCCATTTTTACTGAGAAAAATGCAAATTGGATCTGCGGAATGCTGACAGTCAAGAACTGTTCTGGGTACATGGGGCCAGAGGAGGGAGTAGGCAAGAATAATGCTACAAAAATGAGTAAGATAAATACCTTGCATCTGCATTAAGGATGTTATACACTACGGTGGGAGAGTGATAGCAACACCTCGCTCTATGACATAATGCAGAGTGGCATGAATATAAAATGCAGTCACTAAAATTGGAGTCTGGACCTTAAGTGAAGGAGTGATGGGACCCATAGCATGCTGGGGGACACAGAGAGTCAGGAAAGGTTTTGCAGAAGAGGTGGCATTTCCGGTGGATCTTGAAGGATGAAGATTGTGCGATTGAAAGGAATTCCAGGCTTCCTTGTGTGCCTTCTTGGCAAAGACATGAATGCCGGAAAGCCCGGGGCATTTTGGTTCAGGTAAAAGTGTGAAAGTCTGGATGCCTGGATCCGAGGCTATTTGGAGGTTAGAACAGAAACCAAATCACATGGCCCTTTGGAACCATGCTGAGGACTCTGGGTTATATTTTATAGGCTAGTGTTCCTCAACCATTTTTCTGCCTCCATACCATTTATATCCATGGTATGACAATCCCAGAGTTCAACAGGCACCCGCCCTACTTAAGAGTCATACTGGAATTGTAGGATGGTGGACCTTTAGGGAGGGAAGTGGTAGGATCAGAGCTGGGAGATGAAGTAACGAGGATAGAGACTGAAATTGGGAAAATCAGCTTGGAAGTAATGGTTATCCAGGTAGAGATGATGAGGGTCTAAACTCACCAAGAGCAGGAGTGTGTAGAGGTAGAAATGACCAGGCTTCATTCATTTTTGCCCTCATTGGACACCCACAACAGGCCAGGCACTGTGTGTCTGTTATTGGGGAATACAAATATTAAACCCCAAGACCTACCACACATTGCTTAACAATCTGTGAGGCAAGTAAACCAACACTAAACCATGTGGGGGTCAGGACAGAAGCCATGGAGGGACATTTAGGAGAACAGAGGAAAGGCGTTTACTTACGTGTGCTTTCAAAAAAAGGTTTCTTGAAGTAAATAGTCCTGAGCTAAGGCTTAAAATATAAGTAAGAGCCACCTAGGTGGAAGAGGAGCCACACAGGGCTGGGGAGGATGAGAGAGCACGCACAAAGACATAACAGCATGAAATGGCATATGACATAAGAGAGGTAGCAAATATCTGTGCAAAAATTGAAAACAGTTGCTGTATACGAAGTAGGGCACTCTATGAGGAAACTGCGTGTGTTACTGCACATGGTCATTGGGATGTGCATCATGGCAGCTAGAGATACAGTGGCCAAAGCTGGAAGAAAAACTGTCTTGTCAAAGAGTTTGAACTTCAAATGGGAAAGTGATGTAACTCAGATTTGTGTTTCAGAAAGATTATTTTGGTAGCTGTGTGAAAGATGGATGGAAGGGGCACAAAGCAGGAAGGAGGCAACAAAGTGGGCAATGATGAGGTGACAGCAATGGCTAAGGGGGACGAGAATGAGAAAGCAAGAAGACGAGCAGTCAGCACGAATGGTGACGGGTCAGATCTGATGGAACAAAGTACCTAGGAGGAGGCCAGGTTTCTGATCTCATGATTGTGGCTGATTGTGGTGCAATTCACAGGGTTGGAGAGGGAGGTAAGGCAGGTTTGGAGTTGGCGGGGGGATGGCTAGCTAGAAATGAAAGGTAATGGGTTCTGCTCTGTACCTACTGAGGAATTATCTGAGAGTGGTTTCTAGGTAAGAGTTGGAAATGCAATCCTAGAGCTAAGAAGAGAGGCCTTGGCTGAAGTTCTGGAATTGGGAGACATCCTCCTGTGTTGGTGGTTGAAGCCAAGGGGCTGGATCAGATCGCTCAGCGTCATGTGAAAGAAGAGGGCCAAAGGCAAAAACCTGGGCAGCACTCCCATTTCAGGAACGAACGAGTGGAGGAAGAAGTGACTTCGAAGGAGGTTAAGGAGGAGGAGGATGAGAGGCAGCTGGTAAACCAGGAGGGAGAGGTACCTGGAAGATAAAGGGTGTTTCAAGAAGGAGGGAGTGCTCAGCGTCACCTGGATTAGGTAAGAAGCAAGAGACAAACCAAGGGGAAGGCTGAGTCAAGACCTCCAATTTGTGGGACATTAGCTATCAGCGGCAAAGAAATGAAATACATTCATGTACTGGGAATACCATGTGTGGGCAAAAAGTAAGAATGAGAAAGAAAAGGAAGGCAGGTTAAGATAAGGCACTGTGGGACAGGCAGAGAAAAGTGTTGTTAAAACAAGACAATACTCCAAAAGAATGGCAATAAAATACCAAATGCAGGGCGCCTGGGTGGCGTCTCGTTGGCTGAGCACAGACTCTTGATCTCAGCTGGGGTCATGATCTCAGCAGGGAGTCAGCTTGAGATTCTTTCCCTCTGCCCCTCCGCCCCAGCAGTCTCTCTCTCTCTCTCTCTCTCTCTCTCTCTCTCTCTCACCCTCCTTCTCTCTCTCAAATAAATGAATATGCTTTTTGTTTTTTTTTTAAATACCAAATGCCCCATCAAGATATTCCTATCCCCTTCCTAGAGGAAGTGGTGGGGGGGCAGGAGGCGGAGGAAGGAAGAATTGGAGCAAGATTAATCATCTCCTTGTTGCAGAATAAGTGGCGCAGTTGCGTGATTAATGGGAATTCTGGAAGCTGATGCTCAAAGAATGTAGCCTAACTAATGGAAACGAAAATGGGCTGAGACCACAATAAAACTTGGAGGTGTGTTTAATAAATATTTGAAAATAGGTATATTATCACCCCAGAAAAGAATCGGGTAGATTTCGTTTTTAAGAATAAATGATGGCTGCCAACATGACAAAAAGATGGTAATGGTTTACCTCCTGATGAGAGCACGCAACACCATCTATCACATATTTGCAACAACAACAAAAAAAATGGAGCCTGAATCAGCTCACACCTCTAGATTCAACCTTCAGTCTACAGGGAAGAGAGGGCAGAGGAACATCTTACAAAACAGCATGGAAATAAAGTTAGCAAAACCCAGACAGTGGGAAACTCTGCAGGATAAATAACCTGGTGTCTTCAACGAAGAAATTGCAAAAAGAAAAGAAAAGAGGGGAGGGGGCTGTAGATTATGAGCCTGGAAACATGTCACCCAAATGCAATGGGTGGAAATTTTTAGTTAGACCCTGGTTTCAAAAGAGCAGCTATAAAAACAGTGTTATAACACTGTTGAGGGAAATTTGAATACTAATTGGATACTTTATGACGTTTAAGGAATTATTTCAAGTGTTTTTAGATGTAATTTTTTAGAAATCTTATCGTTTGGGGATATATTCTAAAATATTTATGGATGAAATGATATAGCGTCTGGGATTTGCTTCAGAATAATCCAGGGAGGGTCAGACCGAAAGGTGTGTATGTTACAGATGAGACAGGATTGACCCTGAGCGGTGAACCTGGATGTTGGGTTCATAAAGATTCAGTATACTACTCTCTCTATTTTGTGTATGCTTGAGAATTACCATCATGAAAGGTTTTTAAAAAATCAAAGAATAAATGTGAACATACCCATAACCTTTCGGAACTGTAAAAGGACTCCAACTTAAAGTGTTATTTCAAAATTGTCATGATTTCCTTTTGATGTTGAATCTCTTCTGGTTTTTAATGTTCCTAATTAAAGAGCTTCCACCAATTCTTAAAAGTTAAAGATTGCTGCTGACCACTGTCACACAATGAAACGTGCAAGACGGGGGAGGGGGGCTGGGAGGTGGGGGAGTGCAAGCACACACAGTTTAATGTGGTTGTTTTGGACATTGCTTTTCTCCAGTTTGTCAGCACCCAAGGCTTCTGGGCAGCGGCAGAGAGGGACAACACGAGGGAAGCCAGGGAGGACAGACTGACTCGTTCAAGAAAGGTAGATTTGGGCTGGCTGCATTTCAACGGGGTCTCAATCAAAAAGACAGTAGCTGTAAAGAGGGGTCTGCTCTTGGCCCTGGAGGGCAAAGATGAGCTCAGAATCGGAGAATTTAAGGACAGGAAGCCATTTCTCTGTCAGCAGATAGGAGTTCCCTGCTAGAGACTCAGAAAATGCTGAAGGCAACGTGATTTCAGAAAGGAAGGTCAAGAGGCTAGACCTCTATCACAACAAAGAAGAACGACCCCAAGCTGAGAGAGCAGGTGCCCACAGGTGACACAACAAGTTTGTCACCAATAGCTCAAGGACAGAGTCTTGCCAGTTGCCCTTGGTCTTACCTCCTTCTATATAAGGTCCCCGGGTACGACAGGTGACCAGGAAGAAGACTGGTTCACCTGCCAAAGGAAGCTGATAGTCATGGCAGAAGGCTGGGCATGCTTTATATAATATCTTTTACCTAATGTATAAAATATGCCAATTAGTGGCTTTTACTTTGAGTTATAATATTATTTCCATTATGGTTTAAGAGTCCTGGGGTAAGGTGAGAAATTAATCCACACACCCATCTTAGAAACCATTGTGGCCTAGGGTATGCTTCTGAGTGTTCCATTTGCTGGAGAATCTTATTGATCCCTGGGAGAAGCAGTCATGGAGTCACAGGGACTTGAGAAGAAGCAGGAAGGGCTGGATGCTTATACTGCCAGTCCGACACAACGGGGCATGTGGGCAACGGACATACTGTTCTCTTGGACAGCTCCCAAATGGGACTGACAACCTATCTTGGAGCCGAAGAGAGGAAAGGGGCCAAGGCGTCAAAGCTGATTGATTGTGGGGAGGAAAGCTTAGGAGTGTGATATTATGTGGAAAGTCTCAAATGTCCAATAGAACTTATTCCAAATCCCCCAAGAAGATAGTGGTTTGTAAAAGACTGGACAGCCTAGTCGTCCATTATAGACACAGTGAGAAACCAGGAGGGTAAACCCGCCATTTGAAGAGCCTAGGGAGAGTTGTAACACCGATGCATAACAGCCGATGCCTCCTTACTCTTCCCTCCTCTCGTTTCCCTCCTCCTTTCCCATCTCATGAGGCAGCAGCAGTATGGCAAAGAGGGAGCCATACCAAGCCACCATGAGAGAGTGAGAGTGGAAAAGGACCCCACAGAAATGGGTACGGGTCTAACTCCCGCGCCACACAGAAGTGGCAGCAGCGGCGGCAACTAAGTGAGGCCATCAGAAGGTGGAGTGGGGATAGGTGGTTTACCGCAGAGGAGGCCAAACCCTACCAAAGAGAATTCGAGAACCACCTTGGTATTCTAAAGGAAGGGAAAGACTTGGGGGGAGCTGATTCTTAGGATCCGTGGGAGAGCAGACGAGAACAGCTACTGATACTGACCGTGACCTTTTCTCCTTGAATCTCCTCTCCTGGGCTGGCTGGCCAGGGGGTCTTGGGGTAAATTCCAGGGCCTAGTTCTTTGATACGGGATTATGATGTTTTATAATGTTGGTGAGGTTATAAAATCAGCCTTACGGCAGAAATCGGAAGAAGGAGGTGTTCATAGGCCCTTCGAGGTACTTCGTCTAAAGTCAGATGAACAATGGTGTTTTGGGCACCTCTGAGTTAGAACCACTAGACTTCTCATGGGAACAGTTTTGTTTGAATTCAATAAAAAAGAAAAAAACTAGAGAAAGGAAGTTTTAAAAACATAGCTGAATAACTATTAAGGGACACTCTGAAGTGTCCATTGCACCATTGCAAGAGAGTTTAAGAAATGATGCACCTAATTACAAGTTTCGCTTTTCTGGGGAGACGTCGCCTGAAGAGACACAGGCAGACCTTGTCCTCCTTCTGTAGACACCGTCTCCACCCCCTCTCCATATGGAACTTGAGGATCTCCAGCCTTGATATCAAACTGTTCTGTGACCTTCCCTCCTTGTCATATGAAGCCACCAGACTTTTGTGAGTCCCGGAAGTCTTAACTTTCTTCTACTTCCTCTGCAAGTAGCCAACTGCAACTTCCTGCCCTGCTCCTTCAACACGTGGGAGAGTGCCCCTCGTGAGGGCTTTCTCTTCAGTTTCCCTTGAGGGGAGGGCCATGGGCTGGAATCTTGGTGGGGATTTTGTTAGCCTTGCTAAGGTATGTGAAGTGTGATGTATTTGCCAAAGAAGTCCTTTTCATTTTCATTTTGTTCTTTTGTCTGCTCTTATCGCTCTCTTTGCTTTAAAACACTGAGTGGTTAAAAATATGTAGATTTATAAGGTCTTTTCATACACTGCCTGCTTAAAGGTTAAAGACAGGAGATGGATTAGGACAATCTCTCTCCTTTGCTCCCTAGACTATCTTTTCTCCAACTTCTACAGTTCATCAGAATACAATGCTAAAGGGCACGGGAGAGCCAAGAGCAGCAAATGATAGGAGAAGCTATCCCTCAACAGAATAACAGCTGGGAGGACAACGATAGATTTTCACGCTTCTCTTTGTCATCCTTTCTTGAGCCCAGAGGCAAGATTATTCCAAGTCACTATAAAAAAATATGGGCCAAGATTATGGCAGCGTGGGAAGGCCTTATTTTGGGCTTTAGCCACTTGACCTTGGATCACTCTGTTCATCCAGACTAGTCCTAAAGATTTTGTCAGCACTTTTGGCAGCTTCGAGACTTCATTGCACAATTTAGTGTGTATCGGTCCACTCAGGGCAGGGTGGTGCAAGACAGAGATCCTGTAGTTGCTCCATAGTCATCCACATATTTCGGCCAGATTACAGGTGAATATGGACCACAAGGCCATGGCCACATCCCAGAGCTGCCCATCTCAACTGGCCTGCAGGCCAGGTAAGCCTTTACCTACCAGTAGACATTAGCATTATTTGATCTCATCACCTGACCAAAATGTAGTCCTATGCTGAAGGTGAATGTGAATCCTTCATCACCACTGAGTTAACAACACAGAGCCGATGGAGAGCGAAAGGAAAGAATTTACACTCTGGGAGAGAGAGAGAAAGAGACCCTGTCCAAAGTCTAGTTCTGCTTCCTCCCAGATGTGTGCTCCTGAGAAGGTCCCTTTGAGTGGGGAAGCCTACCTGCCCTGAGGAATACTTGAGACAATGCAGGGGACATACTGGCCCATAGTTGTTATGCTCATCTACTGTAACTGCTTTTGGCCTCATTGTGTAAAACAGACCTCCCTTGGTTCTACAGTACATGAAAATAAGCTTCCAGGGAGTATGTCTCTTCTAAGCTAATTGCTATTTTTTTCCCCTTCACCCTCCACCTCCCTACCCTTTTCCATCCTGTGCTCATTATTACCAATTAGAGTTCCCAACAATTTTCTAGCATGTGCTTCCTCCCTTGGATTACAACTACTACAAATTAAGGCCTGCCCAAGGTGACCTCTCTGTGTCTGCCTCATGGTCTCATGATTGCTTCCAAACAGCTGTAACCTAGACCTTCACTACAAGCAGCCTCCCTAACAAGGAGCAAGTAGCGGCTCAGCTGTAGATTTCCCCAGGGATGCTGGGGGAGGGGGTAAAATAGTGGAAGACCTTGAACTGGCAATGAGGAGACTTCGTCAAGAGTCCAAAATCTACCACTTGGTGGTTGTATGACTCTGAGTCCATTCCCCTCAGTTGATTCATTGGTAAATTGGAGCTAACAATGCCTGCTTTGCTTAGCTCACAGGGTTTCTCCCCTGGGGCTATTAAAAGGAACCAGTATAATAGTGTTGCCCCAAATGTGGTAGGCATAGCAAATTTGTGCCATGTGAACGATGGTTTCTGACGGTGCGCGGCTAAAGTTTTTATTACTTTTTTAATTTACAGCTTTGTCCTTACTTTTAGGTGTATTATAAAAATTCTATAACTAGCATACCACACTCGGTTTCATAGATAACATTTCTCAGGAAGAGGCTTGAGTGAAAAACAAGAGACAATAGCGAGTATATCTGTGCGAGTGGGTGGTGGTGGGGGTGGGTGGGAGGGTGGGTGCCAATTATGTATAATTATGACAAAAAAGGAAGGTAGTGTCCTCATAAAATATTGGAGTCTGCAAAAACAGAATAAATGGACCAGCTGTCTGAAGACTTTAGGAAGCTTAACAAATGTGTCATTATTATTCCCCTGGAGGCCCCTGAGCTTCCTCATCTATACAAGCCAACGAATGGTTGCCGATGCCTTCCATGGACCAGGCACTCTTCTGGGTTCTGAGGATATGACAGTACACAAGGTAGACAAAATCCCTCCCTCTAAGAGCCGACATTCAGCTGGAGCGGCATGTCTAAACCCACCAAATGGTTGTGCAGATCTGACCTCACGAGGTACAAAGAAAGCATTTGACCGCTGCAAACACCCTATCAATGTCTGGTATTGTTGGAGTTCTGAGATGCCAGAGGAATTGATTGGAGAATATCTAAAAAATGTCTGGCAGAACCCAGAGACATGCTCTAGTGTGGACAAATATAAATTGTTTTTGTTTCTGTTGGGTTTTCCTCTGGGTTAAATTCCTGGAAAAATTTCCTAAAGCTTTTGCACAGTGAAAGGACTTATCTTACTTGTCTGCATTTGGCAATAGGCACTCTCTAGAGGTAATGGGAAATGTGACTCTAATGAGTATCATACTAGAATCGTGTATTTTACACTGCAAATAGTCAACCCAGCTTGAATTAATCTAACTGGAAAATTACTTTTCTGAATCAAATGCTCTTCTGAAATCCAAATATGTAAAAGTCTAATTTGTTTTCCTTCATTTCCTAATTTTAGAGTTCTGTCCAAAAGCATTAGCAAATTTCCCTGGACCCATTCTCTCTTTTTAAATCCCTAGAGTAACTTATTTCTTAACTGGGATTGGTTACATTAGGTCTGCATTTATTGGATCCTCCTATCAGTTCACAAGTTGGCTCCTTGACAACCTTTAAAGGGTCAGCTACTCCTACATGAGAAATTACTAAATATTTATTATTTCCTCATTTAGTATTATTTAGTATTATTTATATATTTACTAAATAATAGCCTCGTAGCTTGAAAGAGTTAAAGTAAGTTTCTAAAGCAGCATGATTTCCCAACAAGAGTAACTTATGTGCTCTGAGAGTCTGTGTTGAAAAATGAGTAGTAATGAATTCACAACAAAATCACTGCCCAGCAAAGACTAAGACCAGAGTATGATATATGGACAGACCGTAGCATGCCAGGACCAAAATGTAAGAGGGGAGATGTATTAACCAGACCTGCAAATGAGACAAGTCCATATAACCGTAGCTTTCAGACCCTCCTTAAATGAAGAACGAAGACAGGGTTCATGACTCTTACGTTGTATCACACGTTTGCCTCTACAGCTCTAGGGTTAGTGTTGTGACTTGGACGAGGGTCTCACTGTTTTGCTAAAAAAGCTAATGGGCAAAGCAGGTCAATCGAGCTTGTGTTTATAGGCTTAATGTTAAAAGAAGAAAAGAAGAAGGAGCTTAAACTTTCTATTTTAACTAAGTAGTAGGCAGACTAAACCTGGCTACCTGATGTGTAATGCAAGGCTTGTAAATTTGAAACACAAAGTAAGAACATAAAATGATTCTTAAAACGAAATCTCCCAGAACTTGGAACCCAATGGAATGTTGCCTCTTTTCAGCACATTCTCATTGGGAGGTCATATACTTCTTCTGATTATGTTGTTTTCCTCTAAACATTTGGAACTTCTCTTGTGGAATTGTCTTCAGAGACTGCAAAGCATTTTTCTGAGAGTCCCACTCTGTGCCAAGTCTTCATCCTTTGGGGTGGGGTGGGGGATGGGAGCCAGTGCAAGGGAGTGGATTTAATGATTTCTGGAAAGAGCAGAAAGTCATCCAGAGGCCAATCTGGTAAATGGCGTGAGTATAACCATTTGGGGTTAAAAAAAATGCTGTCTATAAATTGCAGAGCCTGGCTCTGTCATTTGTCCTGTGAATGGACTCTGAAGGCAACCCTCAAAGAGGTGTTTCCACGCGGTTTTGGCCCATGACTGGCATTCTTGGAATAAATGTATTGGGTCTCCTTAGAGTGGCTCCTTTTGCAAGAGTGCTTCACCCATTTTGTGGTGTCAAATGAGGAGAGCTTGTTTCACAAACTAGCATGGTCATGTATAGAGAAGAGCCATCATTTACTAAGGATCTGGAATCAAGATAAAGATAAAGGCAAGCATACTTTCTCCATAACACTGAGGAAAGAAAAGAATTCTTTGTGAATGCGTTGACTCTTCTTCCCCTTGAACCTCAGTTAGGATTCAGTCCTGGTCTATGTGTTTACCATCTATGTCCTAATAGAAGGCAATGTCAAATATGAGACCCTCTTCCATTTTCCAAGTAAGTCCTCCCTTTCCCTTCCCCCTCGAGTTTTAAAGATATAGCAAAAAACACCAAACATCTACTTATAAATACTTAATTTATTAATTTAGTTGCATAGACTTTAAAATCATTTTATATGCTTATAAAATTGATATACTAATAGCATTTTGTATATATGTTACATTTCATATAAAGAAATATTTCTAAAATCATATTTTTTCCACTGTCATATTTCGGTTTTTCCCAAGCAACATCATAGCATTAGGAGAGCTGTTTTCTTTCATTCGTCCTGCTGTTGCGTATTCTCAACATCCACTATGCAACCACTTACTGTAATACTGTAAAAAGTGATATTTAAAAGGCGTGGTCACATTAACACTCACTGTTGCAAATGTGAGGCCTTTCACCTAAGTGAAAGAATAATTAAATATGTATTAAAGTTCACCGATTTCACTTACAAACATCTGAATCTTGCATTGATTGAGGGTGTTTCAGGATAATGTATCTTCCCCGAAAAGAACTGTGTTATTCAAAATAAAATAAGGAGGGGTGCCTGGGTGGCTCAGTCGTTAAGCGTCTGCCTTCAGCTCAGGTCATGGTCCCAGGGTCCTGGGATCGAGCCCCGCATCGGGCTCCCTGCTCGGCGGGAAGCCTGCTTCTCCCTCTCCCACTCCCCCTGCTTGTGTTCCCTCTCTCGCTGTGTCTCTCTCTGTCAAATAAATAAATAAAATCTTAAAAAAAAATAAAATAAGGATAAGAACAGCCTATAGTAGGAGACTCTGAATATAAAATGTTTTCCTTGAAGCGCCTGGGTGGCTTGGTCGGTGAAGCAACCAGCTCTTGATTTCGGCTCGGGTCATGATCTCTCGGTCCTGGTATTGGGCCCTGCGTCATCGGGCTCCGTGTTCAGCAGGGAATCTGCTTGAGGATTCTTTCTCTCCCTTTGCTCCTCCCCCAGCATGCTCACTCTTTCTCTCTCTCTCAAAAATAAATAAATCTTATAATAAAATAAAATAAAATGATTCCCTCTTTTTCCAGGGAGTGATTTTGGGGAACACCCTGCCTAGTATTCGAGTGTGCACAGAGTTAATGATTTGTTCTCTGTTACCCACAAAGATTGACCATCTCTCTGAGTTGCCATTTCTACTGACAGGGTGAAACGGATTACCAGCAGAAGTCAGAGTTCGGAGGACATTGTATAGAATGGCAGTGTAACAGACTGCAGACAGAATATGTCTGATTTTTTTTTTTTTTTTGACATACAGGAGGGGGGAAAGACAGTGGAATTTTTGGCCCCTAGAGATGGGAACTATGCACTGGATTACAAAGCAGATACCAAGAAGCTCTCCATTTTTTCATATGAAAAAATAACAGAAAATAGCTGAAGGAGAGAGGGAGGAGAAAGTAAAGAAGAAGTACAAGAGTTTGTTTAGTTGAATAATACTGCTGCTCATACCAAGGCATCCTTGAGACTCTGGCTTTGGGCTTTCGAGCCTTGGGTTCCTGTAAACCGTCCTGTTTGGATGCAAAGCCCCATGTAAACTCTCACTCTATCTGACATTACGGCTGAAGCTGATGTCCTCCTCCCGGCTGGGCCCTCAGATTATGCATGGCCTGGGTGGCTGTCTCATGTGTTCAGAATGGCTCACGGTGTTGGCAACAGCAGTCCATCAAAATGACAGGCTTCCCACTGTTGGCAACAGCTTGCTAGTGTTCACGTTTGATTTTGGAGACAAAGAAATTAAGACATTCTTCTGGAGGATGGGCGGAGAGCCCTGGCTTTAAATTTCTCTTCCTTTTCTACTTTGCAGGGTCTCAAAATGATGGCCTTCAAGGTGCAGTGCCCAGCTTGCTGACCTGGCTTAGGACACCCTGGTCCATAATAATCTGCTTTGTAACTTCCTCTTACTAATCTTATAGGCACCTAGGCTCCTCATTTTGGACAATCACTGGCATGATTTGGAAATTGCGTTATATACTCTGAAAGAGCTGATGTGGATAAATAGTCTTTTCTCTTTTCTGTATTTGTTGTTCCCTCCGTGATGTCCCAGTGGCCAGAAATATTGACAGCCATATAGATTTAATCATGTCATGAATACAAACTCCCCTTGGGCCCAGAAAAATGAGTTTATGTATATCTTCTGGAGGAAGCCCGAGGAAGCAATGAGGTTAGTGGACAAAACTGGATGCAGACTGAGTCCTCAAGCTGGCATCTCATTTCTCTTCTCTCCCTTTTCTCTGGACCATGGGCAAATCACGTCCTTCTGGTCATCTGGTCCCATCATTATGAAACGAGAGTTGACTCATTCACCTCTCAGATGTTGTCAAAGTCTGCTCGTCTGTAGTTCTAAATAATAGTGGCTGCCAGGTACAGGGTGTCCACTTGGAAGTGGACACCCTGCAGAGAGGTGCATGGGGTAGCTCTTTTAATCTACCTCTTCGACCTCGCAGAGCAGATCGGGGATGTTATTTATAGTTCAAGAAACTGAGGCTTCCGGAGTTAAGTGACTGTCCTGGGGAAGATGCCCTTTCTTTGACCCGGGCCTAGAGAATGGGTTCATTCTTTTTTTTTTTTTAATTTTTTATTGTTATGTTAATCACCATACATTACATCATTAGTTCTTGATGTAGTGTTCCATGATTCATTGTTTGTGCATTACACCCAGTGCTCCACGCAGAATGTGCCCTCTTTAATACCCATCACCAGGCTAACCCATCCCCCCACCCTCCTCCCCTCTAGAACCCTCAGTTTGTTTTTCAGAGTCCATTGTCTCTCATGGTTCGTCTCCCCCTCCGATTTACTCCCCTTCATTCTTCCCCTCCTGCTGTCTTCTTCTTTTTCTTTTTTCTTAACATATGTTGCATTATTTGTTTCAGAGGTACAGATCTGTGATTCAACAGTCTTGCAAAATTCACAGTGCTCACCATA
Organism: Eumetopias jubatus; assembly: GCF_037043125.1. Classification (NCBI taxonomy): domain Eukaryota; kingdom Metazoa; phylum Chordata; class Mammalia; order Carnivora; family Otariidae; genus Eumetopias; species Eumetopias jubatus. The sequence goes on from NW_028274811.1 coordinate 123,719,440, forward strand.
GCACATACCCTCCCCAATGTCTATCACCCAGCCACCCCATCCCTCCCACGCCCCCCACCACTCCACAACCCTCAGTTTGTTTCCTGAGATTAAGAATTCCTCATATCAGTGAGGTCATATGATACATGTCTTTCTCTGATTGACTTATTTCACTCAGCATAACACCCTCCAGTTCCATCCACGTCATTGCAAATGGCAAGATCTCATTCCTTTTGATGGCTGCATAATATTCCATTATATATATATATATATATATATATATATATATATATATATATATACCACAACTTCTTTATCCATTCATCTGTCGATGGACATCTTGGCTCTTTCCACAGTTTGGCTATTGTGGACATTGCTGCTATAAACATTGGGGTGCACGTACCCCTTCGGATCCCTACATTTGTATCTTTGCGGTAAATACCCAGTAGTGCAATTGCTGGATCGTATGGTAGTTCTATTTTCAACTGTTTGAGGAACCTCCATACTGTTTTCCAGAGTGGTTGCACCAGCTTGCATTCCCACCAACAGTGTAGGAGGGTTCCCCTTTCTCCACATCCCCGCCAACATCTGTCGTTTCCTGACTTGTTAATTCTAGCCATTCTGACGGGTGTGAGGTGGTATCTCATTGAGGTTTTGATTTGGATTTCCCTGATGCCCAGCGATGTTGAGCACTTTTTCATGGTCTGTTGGCCATTTGGATGTCTTCTTTGGAAAAATGTCTGTTCATGTCTTCTGCCCATTTCTTGATTGGATTATTTGTTCTTTGGGTGTTGAGTTTGATAAGTTCTTTATAGATCTTGGATACTAGCCCTTTATCTGATATGTCATTTGCAAATATTTTCTCCCATTCTGTCGGTTGTCTTTTGGTTTTGTGGACTGTTTCTTTTGCTGTGCAAAAGCTTTTTATCTTGATGAAATCCCGATAGTTCATTTTTGCCCTTGCTTCCCTTGCCTTTGGCGATGTTTCTAGGAAGAAGTTGCTGCGGCTGAGGTCGAAGAGGTTGCTACCTGTGTTCTCCTTTAGGATTTTGATGGACTCCTGTCTCACGTTTAGGTCTTTCAACCATCTGGAGTCTATTTTTGTGTGTGGTGTAAGGAAATGGTCCGGTTTCATTCTTCTGCATGTGGCTGTCCAATTTTCCCAACACCATTTGTTAAAGAGACTGTCTTTTTTCCATTGGACATTCTTTCCTGCTTTGTCAAAGATTAGTTGACCATAGAGTTGAGGGTCCATTTCTGGGCTCTCAATTCTGTGCCATTGATCTATGTGTCTCTTTTTGTGCCAGTACCATACTGTCTTGATGATGACAGCTTTGTGATAGAGCTGGAAGTCCAGAATTGTGATGCCGCCAGTTTTGCTTTTCTTTTTCAATATTCCTCTGGCTATTCGGGGTCTCTTCTGGTTCCATACAAATTTTAGGATTATTTGTTCCATTTCTTTGAAAAAAGTGGATGGTATTTTGATGGGGATTGAATTGAATGTGTAGATTGCTCTAGGTAGCATTGACATCTTCACAATGTTTGTTCTTCCAATCCATGAGCATGGGACGTTTTTCCATTTCTTTGTGTCTTCTTCAATTTCTTTCATGAGTATTTTATAGTTTTCTGAGTACAGATCCTTTGCCTCTTTGGTTAAATTTATTCCTAGGTATCTTATGGTTTTGGGTGCAATTGTAAATGGGATCAACTCCTTGATTTGTCTCTCTTCTGTCTTGTTGTTGGTATATAGGAATGCCACTGATTTCTGTGCATTGATTTTATATCCTGCTACTTTACTGAATTCCTGTATGAGTTCTAGCAGTTTTGGGGTGGAGTCTTTTGGGTTTTCCACATACAGTATCATATCATCTGCAAAGAGTGAGAGTTGGACTTCCTCTTTGCCGATTTGGATGCCTTTGATTTCTTTTTGTTGTCTGATTGCTGTGGCTAGGACTTCTAATACTATGTTGAATAGCAGTGGTGAGAGTGGACATCCCTGCCGCGTTCCTGACCTTAGGGGAAAAGCTCTCAGCTTTTCCCCATTGAGAATGATATTCGCTATAGGTTTTTCATAGATGGCTTTTATGATGTTGAGGTATGTACCCTCTTTCCCTATATTCTGAAGAGTTTTGATCAAGAAAGGATGCTGTACTTTGTCACATGCTTTTTCTGCATCTATTGAGAGGATCATATGATTCTTGTTCTTTCTTTTGTTAATGTATTGCATCACGTTGATTGATTTGCGGATGTTGAACCAGCCTTGCAGCCCAGGGATAAATCCCACTTGGTCATGGTGAATAATCCTTTTAATGTACTGTTGGATCCTATTGGCTAGTATTTTGGTGAGAATTTTTGCATCCATGTTTATCAAGGATATTGGTCTGTAATTCTCCTTTTTGATGGGGTCTTTGTCTGGTTTTGGGATCAAGGTAATGGTGGCCTCATAAAATGAGTTTGGAAGTTTTCCTTCCATTTCTATTTTTTGGAAGAGTTTCAGGAGAATAGGTATTAATTCTTCTTTAAATGTCTGATAGAATTCCCCTGGGAAGCCATCCGGCCCTGGGCTTTTGTTTGTTGGGAGATTTTTGATGACTGCTTCAATTTCCTTAGTGGTTATAGGTCTGTTCAGGTTTTCTATTTCTTCCTGGTTCAATTTTGGTAGTTGATACATCTCTAGGAATGCACCCATTTCTTCCAGGTTATCTAATTTGCTGGCATAGAGTTGCTCATAATATGTTCTTATAATTGTTTGTATGTCTTTGGTGTTGGTTTTGATCTCTCCTCTTTCATTCATGATTTTGTTGATTTGGGTCATTTCTCTTTTCTTTTTGATAAGTCCGGCCAGGAGTTTATCAATCTTGTTAATTCTTTCAAAGAACCAGCTCCTAGTTTAGTTGATCTGTTCTACTGTTCTTTTGGTTTCTATTTCATTGATTTCTGCTCTGACCTTTATTATTTCTCTTCTCCTGCTGGGTTTAGGCTTTATTTGCTGTTCTTTCTCCAGCTCCTTTAGGTGTAGGGTTAGGTTGTGTATTTGAGACCTTTCTTGTTTCTTGAGAAAGGCTTGTGTTGCTATATACTTTCCTCTCAGGACTGCCTTTGCTGTATCCCAAAGATTTTGAACAGTTGTGTTTTCATTTTCATTGGTTTCCATGAATTTTTTTAGAGAATGGGTTCATTCTTTTCTGAAGAAGTGAGACAGACATTTCAGAGCATCAAGTAACAGATCGTCTGGAAGGATTTTTCAACACCCCTTTTGGTTCTTTTCCTTTCTTTGCTTTGTCTTTCATAGGCCTCCAGTGGGCAGAATTGAGTTAGGAAAACTCTTCTCTTCATGACTCATTATCAACATCCATCCATGTAAGGCCCCTCTTCTTATTTTTGTGTTCTCCCTGTTCATCTGCAGTATCACTCCCTTCCTGCTATGCACACTTGCTATACTGTACTCTACCTTTGAAATCCATCCTCCCACTCTTTATGTGGACATATATATCCTCGAAAAATAATGTTATTATGCATCAGTTATTATTTTTGATTTACATAATTGCTGTCAAGATTTGAATCTCATCTTTTTGTTATTCTTTTTTTACTCAACACTTTGAGATTCATCTGTGTTGCTATGTGAAAATCTGGTTCACTACGTCTGACGGTTACATAGGATCCCATTGTACCCTATCACACATTTTCTTTATCGATTTCCCCCATCAATGGACATTTAGGGTGGCTCCAAATCCTTGCTACCACACACAGTCTGGCATGAACATCCTCTAATATGTCTTTGTACACACTTAAATGAGAATTTGTTTGAATTACATACACAGGAGTAGGATTTAGGGGTGGTTGTGGGTATGCATCTTAATTTCACTAAGCATCGCTAGTTGATTTCTAGGAAGTCTGCAATCCTTTGTACTTCTTCCAGTGGTGTATGAGGATTACTGGTTTTCTACATCCTTACCAGTACCTGCTATTCTCTGGCTTTCTAACTTTTGCCAATCTCTGTGTATTGAGTGGTATATCACTTTAGTTTTAATTTAAATTAATGAGGTAGTATATTCTTCATATAATTATTAGCCACTTGGGTTTTCCTCCTGTGATTTGCCTACTTATATGTTTGCCCATGTTTTTTTTTTTTTTTCTTACTGTGTTTCCTGACTTTGCTGGTTTTTATGATTATGACTTTCTAATTTGTCTTATTTTCTCATAGGATGGGTTATTCTCCCCATTTTCTCTGCTTTGAACTTCATTTTCAATATTGACTTAACCGAATTACAAGAATTTCTTTCCACATCTTGACATTTAGTCATTTGTGGGTTTTAGCTGGTGGTATCTCTCAGTCCACCACCTGTGTTAGCTTTATTAAAAAAGGTTTTCTTCATTTCCTTCAGTATGTCCTAGTACCTGATTTATCATCTTTTTGGTTTTGCTTTAACCCTTTGAGAATTCTTATTTTTCCACATAAATTCTAGAATCCATTTTTATATCAAAAATTATTTCTGGAATTTTTATTGTAATTATGTTGAATTTAGAGATTGACCAAGGAAGAATTAGCTCTATATGATGTTAAAGCAAGTGGTTAATATATATAATATTTAATGTTCCATTTATTTAAGTTTTCTGATATGTATGTGCTTTAATAGTTTAAGCTATATTCTCTATAAAGTTCTTGTGTTTTCTTTAGTTGATGTCTATATGCTTTATAGTTTTTGTTGCTAGTATGAGTTGTATTTATATTCTATTGTATTTTCTATTGGTTATTGCTTGTTTATAGAAACATTATTAAGTTTTTTGTGTGTGTGTGATTGTGTGTGTGTGTGTGTGTGTGTGTGTGTGTATAAAATAAACTTGCTGAACTCCCTTTTAATTATAATTGTTTACAGCTTTTCTTAGGTTTTCCATGCATTTGATCATGGTGTTGTAACTGCAAATAGTAACAATTTGGTCTCCTTCCTTCCTGGTCTTAATGCATTGACCAGGACTTCCTGAACTCTGTTTAAGTGTGGCATTGACACCAAGGCATTCATGTCTTGTTCCTAACTTGAAAGGAAATTGCATCTAAAATTTTCTAATTAAATTTGATGATTGCAGTAGATCATTAGTAGAAAGTCTTTATCAGGGTAAAGAAGTTCCCCTCTATTCCTAGTTTTCTAAGAGTTTATTTTAAAAACTTACATGTTGAATTTTATGCAATACTTTTCCTTTTTTTTTAAGATTTTATTTTTTTAAGTAATCTCTATACCCAACATGGGGCTCGAATTTAAAACCCCAAGATTGAGTCGCATGCTCTACAGACTGAGACAGCCAGGTGCCCCTATTCAGTCCTTTTTCTGCATTTGTTAAGATAATCATGTGATTTTTCTCCTTTACTCTGTCACTGTGATCAATTATTTTAATAGTTTTATGTTTTCTCTTCCTAAACCATTTTTCTTCAATGGGCCCTATTTGACCATGCTTTATGTTTTAAATAAATTATTCAATTCTGATAGTTGATATATATTTTTTAAAGATTTTATTTATTTATTTGAGAGAGAGAGAGCATGAGCAGGGGAAGGGGTAAGGGTAAGGGGCAAAGGGATAGAGAAAAAAAAGCAGGCCCCCCAGTGAGCAGGGAGCCCGATGCGGGGCTCCATTCCAGGACCTTGGGATCATGACCTGAGCCGAAGGCAGACGCTTAACTGACTGAGCCACCCAGGTGCCCCCTTCTAGTTGGTATTTTATTTAGGATTTTCACATTCATGTTCATAAGTGAAACTGATCTATATGCAATTTGTCTTCTTGAATTCGATTTGGTATCAAGACAATACAAGCCTCGCAAAATGAGCTGGATCCTTTCTTTCCCTTTAAACAGCCCTTCTCCCAGTTTTCCCTACATGAATAAATGGTAACCAGTCATCAGAACAAAAGCCCTGACTGCTCTCTCTCTTTCACACCCATATTCAATTTCAGAGCAAATCCTACTGGCTGCACCTTCTCAGTCTATCTCAAATCCAGCCATGTCTCCCCTCTACAACATCTGCTCTCGTCTATGTGAGATAATGATTGCATCTGGACGATGCACAACCTTGTGTTTGGTATTCTTGTTTTTGTGTCTTTTTAGTTCGTTTCAGTAGTAGCCAGCTTCCGTTTAAAGCATAAGTCAGGTTGGGTGACCCTGTTAGAATCGTCTCCTGTCCACCCCGTTGGTGAGGGAGGAATTCCCACCTTGGGCTTCCGGACATGGCTAATGGTCAGACACAGGACGCCCAGCACTGGACAGATGAGACTGAGTCACAGTCTGGGGGAGGGGTACACTGCATGCCATGCATGGCAGGGGGTTGCACTCAGAAACAGAGTGAACAACCAGGGGGAGGCAGGCTTTTTGGTGTCAAGGCTGGGGTGCCCCCTGATTCCCCAGAAGGATGTAATTGGTTGAATAATTTAAAGATCAGCAGGAGCTGCACCTTGTCCATTGGATAATAAGCTGGTTGTTTGGCTAGGGGATCTTTTCTGGGGGAGCAGAATGGGGAGGGGGACTTGTAGGTAGACCATTTGAGGTCTTCCTACTATCCCCCAGATGTCAACTAAGGACATAGTATCGGGCCTTATTTTTAGACCTTTCACCACACGCTTCCTTTTCTAAACTTTACATTAGCTATGACATGGTCCTTCAGTGTCTGACAACTGGCCACATCTCTGGCCTTCTTTCCTACACTTTCCCTTCCTGCATATACATTATTCCAGCCACACGGACAAGCTAGTTCTTACTCAAACCCGTCAAACGTGTTTTCACCTCAGGCCCTAGGCTCTTGCTTTTTCCTCTGCTTGAATCCTCTTCTCCCAAAAGTATCCACAACTTCTTTTCTCACTTTCTTTGGGTCTCTCCTCACTTTCTCAGTGTAGACTAAAGAAGCATGATTTTGCATGCTTTCAAACTTGATATATAAATGGTACCTATTGCTTTTCTTCTTCATTATTATATTTTTGAAATTCATCCCGATTGCTGCATTTATCTGTGTATCATTCATTTTTATCTGCTGTGTTTATTCCATTTTGTAAATGCAGCAACGTTTGTTTATTCGTCTCATCTCTGGGGGATGGATGTTTAAGTTGCTTCCAGGTTGTTTCCATTACAGACGTGCTTCAGTGAAGAGTCTCGCCAGGTCTCCCTGTGAACACGTATGAGATTTTTCTTTAGGGTATATATGAAAATGCATTCGTGTTGATCAAAGAGGACTAGGGACTTGCTGGGAGTGGGCCTCTGAAGTGGGGCTGGGAGAGTCACGTGCAGTCTTCCTCTGGTCGAATGGCATAGAAACCACTGGAAGAGCTGAGAGACCCTGAGACCTAAAGAAGACACTGACTTAAATAAGTGCTGACAGCTGTCTCCATGGTTCACAGAGGAGTTTCTTCAGTCTGTGAGAGGAGTCACTGCTCTTGGACGCCATCACGGAGGGCCACCCTCTGTGAAGCATCTGTTACCACTGACAGACCTGGGGCAGGAGGCGCCCATTGGCAGGAGTGGCTGCTATGACAAATTGTTAGGCTGGGGGGGTGGGTCCTAGTGCTTAGAGATGTTGGACTTTCTCCCTCCGCCTTTAGTGAGTCACTTAGAGAGAATTGGTCTTTGTCAATGATCCTCACTAAACTGGGAGAATAACAATTTTCCTGTGGGAATCCTTGGTAAGAATCAGACCCCTAGAAACTATGGAAAGAGAATCAAAACATCGTCTGAGCTCCTGAATTAGAGCCCAGCTTTCAGATTTCTGATGGAGGGTGTGGCCCAGGGAAAAATGGCTTTGTTGGCACGTGCATCTGTCTACTTTCTCCCTCCTCTAGTCCTTCATTTTTTGTATTCTCGCCCTTCTTCCCCCTCTTTCTCTCTTTCTCACTTTCTTGGTCCCTAGTATATGTGTAAGATTTGCTGGTAGTATTTCAAGACCCTGATTTGCCTCTGTGGTGTTCATGTTTTGACACTAGAGGAAAACAGAGGAAATGTTTAATACTTTCAGTACCAGTCAAGGGTTTGGAAGAAATCTGTGCGTACCGAGACAGCCCCTACCCTGGAACTTGTCCTTTGGCTTGAGTGTATGAGCCTGTTCTTTATGACTCTCTTGAGTGCATTGTACGATTGATGCTTCCCCTTTGGGATGTCATCATGGAGACCTCAGGGTCCCAAGAACCTCACAGAGACACAGGAAGATGGCTATAATGGCCTATTTTTGATCCCAGAAACAGATATTAGTTGAACATTTCTCATATCAACACCATGATGCATGGACACCCAGTTCCTTCAGAAACAAGAGCCAAAGGCAAGATGGAGTGAAGAATAAAATGTTCAGTTGAAAGTCAGGAGATGTGAGTTCTAGTTCTGACTCTGCTACTAGCTAGTTGGTGACCTTGGGCCAATTACTTAACCCTTTGGGCTTAGTTACCTTATATAAAACATGTGGGTTTGGAAGTAGATGGTCTATGATTTTTATCAAATTTCACCAAGCACTCAAAATTTTTAAGCACCTGTTGGGAGGGTAAATCTACTTCTACAAAACTCCTAGATACAGTCTGAGGTACATTTTAGTTCTAAAATTTCTTGACATTGGAAGAAATTATTTTTTTCTATGTCCAAGTTCACTTGAGTTTTAATCACTTGCAATCCTGAATGATTTTACAGATGCTGTATTACTGAGAGGTCACATGATTTCTCAGCCCAAACTCATGCCTTGGCATATTGGAAGATCTCTACTGTTTTCTCATAATGCAATTACCACATAGTTGTACCTTCTGGGGGACAGTCTTCTTGAAGTTAGATCAGTTGTGTCTGACCATGATCACTCTATTTCTCAGCCTTTTTACCTGTGGCTCCCAGAGTGTATGGCGCAGACCCACCAGACTGCACCTGTTGGGAGGATACAATCTATTTCTAAGCTTAACAGTGGGAGGCCTTGTTTCAATTAAATATTTCCCAATAATAAGGACTCAAGTCTACTTCTATGGCTTCCAAAGGAGCATTTTCCATGAAATTGAAAGGAACCTTCTTTTAGAGGTTGGCAAAGGCATGCATCTCTTATTAACCATTGTGAGAACAACTTGCTTCTTGAATATGGCTGCCATATTTTTGCCCAAAGCACCAAATTCTCATATTACTTTTCTATCCCCAAACTGCTGTCAGCCCTATCACCTGTAGAATTCAAGCTTGTTTACTAACTTTTTGTTTTTAAGGAAAATCTTTATTCTCTGGCCCCATCGTACCTCTGTCATTATTTCCCATTGTTCCAGCTTGCACTCTTTTCCCCCACTATTCTCAAATAAGCATATTTCTACCCCCATTGGATGGGGAAAGGGCAAAACTTGATTGATTACCTACTATGTGCTAATAACTGTCCTGAGTATTTTCATATTTATTATTTGATTTTATAGCTGAAGAAATTAAGGCTCAGAGAGGTTGTATACATTGCCCAACTCAGAAATAGAAAAGCTGGAGTAAGTTACCAAGGGCTGTTTGACTTTGAGCCCATAATCATTTTGCTTTAACACCTGCTTCTAGCACAGGGGTCCCACATCCCAACCTATTAATCAGCAGGGTTGTTCTGGGGATCGTTCCTGGCCCACCACCCCACTACCTGCTCCGCTAGCCCTCCAATCACTTGTATAAATACCTAAATCCCTGAATTAAATTTCTTTTGGCTTATATAACTAGAGTGACTTCTGAATCCTGACGGATACAACCTGTTATCAGGGGATTATTTTTTATATAAATATTAGTATCAAATTATTTTAGAGCTTAAACTTCTTTTAGCCTTGCTTCTTTGTTTTCCTGATGAGGAAACTGAAGCCCAGAGAGATAAAGAGAATTATTTAATATCACATAGCTAGTTAGTGACAAAGTTAAAGCCCTGTCTTTGCCCAGAAACAAGGGACCAAACGGCAGACTGAAAGAAGTGTTTTAGAGTTTTGAGGTTTTTAACCCAAGTCCCAATCGTGACCAACACTCGCTAGTTCTCTTTCCTTAGAGAAATCATTTCACTAGTTTCTCAGTTTGTAAAATGGGAATGATAATAACTTATTGCCCTGTTGTGGTGAATATTGGGAGATATTACATGTAAAATGCCTAGTACAATACCTGTCTCGCAATATATGCTCAGCAAAAGGTTAAGTGCATTATTTTCGATTTTTAAGATTTTATTTATTTATTTATTTATTTATTTATTTATTTATTTATTTATTTATTTATTTATTTTAGAGAGAGAGCATGGGAGTAGGGGCAGAGGGAGAGAGTGGGAGAGAGTCCTAAGTGGGCTCTGTACTCAGAAGGGAGGCCAACGCAGTCATCCATGTCACGACCCTGAGATCATGACCTGAGCCAAAAATCAAGAGTTGGACGCTTAACCGACTGAGCCACCCAGGCACCCCACATTATTCTATTATCCAGAGTCAGCAAGGCCAAATTTCTCCACATTGGGGACCAGATGGAAAATGTCCAGTACAGACAAGCACCTTTCGCAGTCCCTCCCAACTAACTCCAGGATACTCAGCAAGCACTCTGAGAGCAAATGGACCAAGACTAATGAACTCCAAATCTGATCGCAACCATTCATTCAGTATTGCACAGAGCAAAGAATAAGGGTTTCTAATTAAATAAAGAATCATGAGTTTTGCTCCATAGCACACACATATAGTGCTAAGTTCAGGAGGGCATAAGAACATTACATTCTTTCTTTTTCTCACTAAGAAATGTTCAGCCATGAACATTTAAAACCATGTCATTTTTCCTCAATTCCTTCTCTGGGAGGAGGGAAGGTGGGGTAATAAGAATTTCTGTTTTTCAAATACACATGGGTTAACGATAGTAGTGTTATTTGGTCTTTTCAATTGATATTGAGAGGCATGCAGAAGGCATTGTGAAATGTTTAATCTCATCACATACTTTAATCTCTAAATTTAATGGAGGTCGCAGATTTCTGGGGCATCAAAGGTCCGAAGTCACGTGGAACAGGAGACATTTAGAACGCTGATGCTCATATGCTGCACTGCTCTCCCTGCCCACTGATGGGCTTAGCTTGTAAACAGTGTCTATGCGGGGACATAAGCTTTGAGGGGCAGAATGTCCCAAAGAGACATCTCTCTCGAAGGTGACTGGTTGCTGTACATGGCAGGGAATGGGTGAACATAGCCAGAAATCTTGACTGAAATGCAGATGTCTTTTAATCCACTTTTTGTAGTGCAGTGTATGTAGTACTTGGGTCTCAACAGAAAACAGAGTACATTCAAGGCAGTATTTAGAGAGTGTTTAAAAGGGAGCTCTTTGCAGAGGTATGGACCGGGAGTCAGAAGGGGCAGTGAGGCACCATGGGGCTGAAACAGTGAGTGGCATTGCCACCCCTAGGCTCGAAGGGGCAAGGAGAGAAGGCGGAGTTACCAGGACCTAGTAAGAGCTGTAATGTGGAAGAGGAACCCTCTGATAGGAGTTTGACCCTCAGTAAATGGACAGGACCACAACAGCCCAGTAGAGAGGGGGATCAAAAATACCCTGACCTCACTCTCCCCCACCCTCTGATCTCCTGCCAGTGCCCCCCCCCCCCCGCCATGACTGAACCCAACAGAAGCCCACTGATGGGATCCTTACAGGCCAAGCCCAGGGGGCGGGGGCAGGGGAGAGCGAAGACAGGTAGAAATGGATTTGGAGGTGCCGATGGAAGAGAACTCTGCACAGCCAGTCTGTGAGTGCAGGGAAAAACATAAAAACATTTTTTCTCTGTCTTGCCTGCATTGTAATAGTTCTATGATTAATTCACCCTATTGATGAAAAAAGTATCTATTATATCCTTGTCTCAGATCATAATCGATACGGCAGTTGGAAAGTTAAGCTCAATTCTCCCAAAGAGCTGAATTCTCTCAAATGGGAGGATGTTTCACTTTTAAGCCAAAGCGAGATCCCTAAAGGTTGATGTATTCGATAGTCTTCTGTATATGCTGGATTTGTAAGGGGCCCAGTAAGTGACACTCCTGTTCCTTGCTCAGTGTAGACATAGGAATTGGGCAGATAAAGATTATTTAAGTCATCTGTAGTATTGTCAAGGCTGATAAGTAGGAGACAGAGTTTAGTAGGAAGGCCAAATGGGTTTCCAAAGACTGCTGCGGAATACAATTCACCCACCCACTTGTAGGCAAAGCAGGAAAACTGCAGGTCTTGCCCACAGAGGTGGGGTCTTTACTGCTGAACTCTTGAGCAGGTGAAAATACATGCTTCATGCAAACGGACAGACCCCAGATGAGAAGAGATGAGGGCTGAGGTGCCTTCCTTAGTTTCTTCTCCCCAATTCAGAGGGCACATCTGTCCTTAACCCCCTGCTGGGAAGATTTCCAACAACATTTAAAACATATAAAAACAGACAAAACAGACTTGCCTGTGGTTCATCCATCCGTTATCTCCTTTTGGATAGCAGGGACCCATGGGTGATCTGGTAGAAAGGGGTCCTGTTGTCTCCCAAGGAATATATTGGTGCCCATACCCAGCTTCTGGGAACCCTTGTTGGAGCTATTGACACTGATTTGCACAACTTCTTGGTGGAAACCAGGTCTGTGTCTCCCTGCTCACCCCAGAGCCTCTGTACCCCTGCACTGTTGGGGGAGAGAAGCAGGAGGACCAGGCTCCATCCCCGCTCTGTCCTCCAGGTGGCAGGAGCAGCATCTGGACTGTTTTGCGCCTGGGGCAGCCTCAGGCCAAGCCAAAGATAACATTGTGTCCATGAGCAGGAACACACTGTGCTTTTCTGGGTTCCCAGGAAACCGAATCACAGGGAAGGTCAAAACTGTTGTTAGACCGTGGATAGCTCATATTTGGGGTATGAAGAACAAATATGAGTCCCCAGGACATCCTTCCATCAAGGGCTCAAGAGCCCCCTCTTAGGTCCCCTCTGATCCTTTGCTAATCAGGTACTTTCAAGCCCTGTTTACTCAGTGCAGAAGTTCTTGAGTATCCTAACTCAAGTGCTCAGTGTCGAGAGCTGCTCTGGTTGGCTCTGGAGAGAGAATCAAGGAGTTGCGAAGAGCCTCCAGGAGCCCTGCCCCCACCGTCTCTCTTCTCCAGTGTATCTTCCCTCCCCCATGCTAGGACCCTGGAACAAAATGCAATGTAGGCTACCTTCTCACCCCATTGTCAGAGACTAGAGCCCTGTATGCGATTGCCTGCTTGATATTTCTTCCTGGATATCTCAAAGGCACACGTCCCACCTCCATCCCAAGCCTCTTCCCCGTCTCTGCGAAGGCACCCCTGCTCAGCCAGCTGTGCAAGCCAGAACCCCAGGAGTCAGTCCTGCTATCTCAGCCTACGTCTGAGTCACTGCCGACTCATGTCAACGTTGGTCCCCTAATGATCTCTTGAGCCCATTTCACGTCTCTTCTTTAAACTTTCAATAGTCTCCTCTGCTTCCTGGGACAGGAAAGAAGACTCTAGAAGGGCTCACTGGACTTTAATCTTGCCCTTGATGCATCTCCAGCCTCTTGTGAGGCTGCAGTGCCCTTGGCCTCCCTCCGTGGCCCAGTCTCCCAGGTGCCATTTCTCTTCCCACCAAAGGGCCTCTTTATGTGTGCTTTCTCTGCGGCCACACTCTCCCTGCTCCTCTGGGCAACTCTGAGGCTGTCTGGCTCTTCTGACTTCACCTAGCAGGCACTTTCTCGGGGAACTCTTTCCAACTTTCTGGAATAAACTGAATCTCCCCATTACATCTTTTCTCAGCATGAATGCACATGGCCCATTTAAAGCAGTTGCCATAGTCTCATTTTGACCCTTACTTGTGGGTTATTTTATTAATGCCTGTCTCCTCAACTAAAGTGTATCCTCGTGTGGGCAAGGACCACCTCTCTTTACGCTGATAGTGAATTGCATTCACAGCGCCCGGCATAAAGATTAGGAGGTTGTCCAAAACTGTTGAATGAATGGCAAGGTTCTCCTCCAACATCCGCTGGAGCAGGGCATTGTCCACGCATTGTGGCTCCCACTCTGGGCTGTCTTCCTCCAGCTCAGCCTGGCTGCCCGGCTTGTCCAGTTTCTCCTTCCGTGCAAGCCCTGTCCATCCACTCTGCTCAGCTGTGTCTCCCACTGAAGGGGGATGCCTCCAGGGAGGGCTCCAGTGCCCAAAGGACTTATCTCTGAAATTGCTCCACTAACACCCCGCTGACTTCCCCACAAACATTTCATTGACTTAACTACTTTAATGACTTTAAGAACTTTCCTGCCCCCCAGCTGACAAGGCCACCTCCCTTTTGGGGAATTTGATGGAGTTAACTAGAGCTTTCCTGGTTCTTTCTCTGCTCCAGGCCAAATGCAGAATGAGGCCTGCCATGTGATTCAGAAACTCTTGGCTTTCTCTCACTCTATCTCTGCGCTTCTCTCTTTCTCTCTCCTTCCTTCCTTCCTTCCTTCCTTTCTTTTTTTAACTCTTCAACAACCCCACTGTTAAGACATTCTTCGTGTCAGGGGACATACAAACCAAAGCTCCTGCTGAGGAGCTGGCTGTGAGGAACCAGGTCAGCACGACGGGGTGGTTCACTGAACTGAGGTCCCCACAGAACTGAGGGGACTTGGTCCGACACACACGATTTTGTAGAAAAGTATCTTTGTGCCTTTCAGAGTACATAGGTCTCCCCTAGTGCTTGCGTATTCATAGCACGTGTTTGCGTGTGTGTGTGTGTGTGTGCGCGCGCGCGCGTGTGTGTGTTGGGGACCTGAGGAGGGGTCGGCGCCTGTCTTCCACAAGCAGCCTTTCTCACTTCTCCAGCTGTCCAAGGTCTCTGAAAGAGATCCTGGGCTAGTTAGGGACCATCTTTCCTGGGGCGGCCATGAGAATGTACCTTGTGGACATCCAACCTCAGGGAGCAAAATTGACCCCCACTGCTGTGATCTGAGGTGCATCCCCTGTTTGTACCAAGGTCACCCTTTCTTCGGGCTTGTCCCAGCCAACAACTGCACACAGTAGGGATACCAAGGCAGGTCTGTGCCTGGGTGACATAGGGCTCCTCTGACCGCTGAGTGTCACTCAAGGACCCCCTGCCCACCTGGCTGAACCTTTATAGCCTGCAGGACAATGGAGGATGTGTCCATCCAACCTTCCTTCCCTCTTTGCTCTATCCGGGACGGACTTTCATTGCCTCTCCGAGCCACACCAGCTCCCTACATGCGGTCTCTCACAGGCATTCCCTTTTTCCATCCTGGCATGTTTCATCCCATTTTAGTATCTGCTTCTTGGAGAACCCAGAGTAACACATCCTCCTACCTGTCTCCTCTGGAAGAGCAGCCCATTGAGTTACCACAGTCTTCCAACCGTATTTTTCTGTGCTGTTTAGACCTTGAGATAAGAAAGGATGAAAAAATATTAAAAACTACTTATATATAGTGCATAGACATATAGGTGGACCCCACACAGTGTATTTTTTTTATGTCAGCTAGACAATGGCATGGTTCTAAAAATTCTCTTGGAAAGGAATGAAACAGCATAATGTGCTGAGGTCCATAAGCAGTCCTTAGTCCCACTGACTTTCTTCTTGACTTTGAGAAGCATTTTATTTTATTTTAAAGATTTTATTTATTTATTTGTCAGAGAGAGAGAGAGCAAGAGAGAACAAGCAGGGGGAGCGGCAGGCAGAGTGAGAAGCAGGCTCCCCACTGAGCAGGGAGCCTGACGAGGGCCTTGATCCCAAGACCCTGGGATCATGACCTGAGCCAAAGGCAGACGCTTAACCGACTAAGCCACCCAGGCATCCCTGAGAAACATTTTCTATAGTGATGAGCTCATCAGTGACCACAGCAAGGTCAAAGTTTTGCACATGGAGTCCAGGGCCACGTCAGCATTTAATTCCAGGTTCTGAATACTCTTGGTCTTGTGGGTCTTCTCCTTCATAAGGACAGACACCAAAAGGGAATATTTCATATTACAAATGGAGGGGAGGAAACTAGTGAGAGTGAACAAAGCATCTATTCTGAAGGGGAGTTGCCAAGGCTGTGTGCTGTGGATGAGGAGGGTAAAGTTAACGGCTCCACCAACCATTGGAAGAATGGTGTCATTGACATGTGTATGATATTTGCTGTCATTTTATATTCATACATGTACATATAAATGAAGTTCCTTTAATCAGGGAAACGATTGATCTGTGATTCTAATCAGAAAGTGTTTATTATTAAAAGTGACTACAGCATTTATTGAATCCTTACATTGCCACACATTACGTTAAGGACTTCACATCCGCTGTCATTTAATTTTCAACTTACAGAAGAGGAATTTAGTGGTGAGGCAGGGTTCTGCACACTAAAGACATAACTTTATCCCCTCAGATTGTTTTCTAACTAGATTATTTTCAATCATTGAATCAATAACCAGATCAACTAATCAAGGGCTCCAAGAAGCAAAACACATGGGACATTTCTGGAATAACCAAGGCAGGTAGAGTTTAACAAGTTGCCCTGCATTACCCAGCTAGTAATGGCGGAAGCAAGATTCCGGACTGAAAATTGTTAAACTCCAAAGATTTCTGTTCCTTGGAACAATAATAGTGAGCACTTAACAACAGAGTTTACTGCTTTAGAAACAACAACAAACTCTATGATTAAAGAAATACTTGGGATAATTCAATACCAGAAATTACTGTGGGTTTTTAACCTGAGTTCTAGTCCAGTTGTCCAGTGACCTTGACGAACAGCTTTCGCTGGGGAGAAAAGAGCTTATCTTCTTAAAAGTACAAAAGGACGCTGATATGGAAAAAGCACTTCCTTCTCCCAAAAGCAGTAGGAGGAATAACAAAGAAAATGAGATAACTCTATCAATATGGCATACCATGTAATTGTTTCAAGCCGATACCACTTCTGCTTTCTCATGGATGTAAGAAACCTATCATCGTGGCTGAGTTGTGTTTTCCTCACTTCCTCACGGCCATAGAAATTCCAAGTCGCAAAATGAACTAACTTAAAAAAAAAAAATCCTCACTTCTTTGAAAATTATTCATTCTTTTCCGCCTGTTTTCTCCCAGAGAAATATTTTTGAACAGTGTTTGCTACCCCTATTTATAGCTTTCCAGTTTTGGCAGGTATGGGAAAGTTTATAAGTGGTTTGTTTTCTTTGCTATATCCAGTGTTGATTCAAGTCGCTTTAGCCACTGGAACAATTGGAAGCACTTTCAAGGAAGGTTGAAATCTGTTGATGACTGATAACATTGTGGAATCTAGACCATCTCAATCAAGACTTCTTTGGGGGGCTCAGGGCAGTTAGAAAATCTTAGGAGTGCCATGGTTTGAATAATTATCTCTACCTCTTTCTCGGTGATTGCTCTGGAGGAAGTTTTCCCCTTGACATGAGTAGGACGAGTGTCTCCCGAACATGTTCCCAGTTGTTGGCAACCCTGGGTTGGACTCTTAGTTTGACGGCTAGATAAGAATGCATGTGGCAGGCACTCCATATCTGAGCTCTGGCCTGCAGAGAACCTTCCTTAGGAACCTATGTCTAACATTTGGGTTTTAACCAAGTTTCACATGCTGACCAGAAGCAAACATTAGTGGTTCTTTTGTTTAGGAGAGATGCCTGGAATTTCTGGGTTTTGTTTCATAAATGATTGAACTAAATAAATACATTTGAAACCAGTAGAATTATAGGCATCTTCCCCTTCCATCTGGCATGTTTTTATGGGTGGTATGGTTGTGCTGTGTTTTGTTTTGTTTTGTTTTGTTTTCTGGATTTTTCCACCCTTTGCCTCCCTATAATTTGTGGGCCTTGAGAAAAGTCATGGTTTGCCCTGTAAATGTAGAGGGAGAGCTTGTTTGGGGTCATCTCACTTTGGTTCTTGTCTGCGGTGCTATAGGGAGGGGGCCACAAGTAATACAGAACCTCAACACAGAGAGATGGAGTTCCAACTTCAAAAACATCAGAGAAAACTGCAGGGTTTCTGAGATTAAGTGACTCCTGGAAAGTCAACCTCACTGGGGGCAGGGGCAGAACGAGGGGGCTGTCCACCTGTCATCTGATCCAGGAGCAGTTTGGATAGGGCAGAAACATCATAGCTCATAAAGACTCTTAGGAGACTATGAGGCCCTGGAATAACTCTTACCCATCCAACTGGGGCTGCAGGAAAGGCAACTGCCTCACACACACCTGGCAGGCCAGGCACTTTCCCCAGTTTTCCTTGAGTAAGGGACTTTCTCCAAGGTCACTTAGTGAGTGAGGTTCAGTCAATTCTAGAAAGGGATCTGAGGCAGCTCCATACCTACCACCCACCCCCTAACCCCATCTTCTTATTGGCAGATCAAGTCTACCCTTTTCTCTTAGGTCATCACTGTGATTTACACCCCTTCCTGTTTTTAAAATGTGCTAAGTACTTTGATGAAGTCTTTTAACATTTTTTACTATGAAAAATTCCAATATATACAAAGGTAAAAAGAATAATATACTGAACTTCATATGGCACCACCCAGATTCAGTGATTATCAAGAGTTTTACCTCCCCTATCTTTCTCTACTGAAGTATTTTAGAGTAAATCCCAGCATTCAGTGGTATCTCCTCTCATACTTCTTACACAGCTCCAAGCACTGCAGATGTTTTCATGAGCAGCCATGCCATTGTCCCTCTCATGAAGTCCCTTCTATCATACCCCACACACATACATCTCATGGTTCCCAGTTGTCCCAAAGGAGTCTATTTACAGCTGATTCGACTGAACAAAGGTCCTACCGAGTGCCTCTCATTGCATTATACATCTTCCGTCTGTCTTTATCTTTTACTTCCCCACCACAAACTTTTTGGAGGAACCAAGTCAATAGTCTAGAGGTTCATTATTTTCCCACAATTACATGGATTACTTGAGGACTGAGAGTTAGGAAACCTCTCCCACCAAAACTCTTATGGCAACCAATAAAGAGCATTAAGTTTCTGGGTTGAAAATATTATTCATGGATAGATCGTATGTAGGTGATGATGATATAACCCCCCCCCCCACCGCCCAAATAAGAATTTCCTTAGATGTCATCTTAGCTTAGCAAGAAGAGTTATCATATAAACCAGTTGCTGTGGTTTAGGTATAATTCTTTTCTAGATATACAAAGTAAAATAGCAGGACAAGAACTCATTTTTGAGGCGCGAGGTTGAAACCGGAAGGGAGTAAACACCAATAAAAGGGTCTGGGCTGCGCTGGGAGACACAGTCCATAGTTGCCTTTTGCTCTTCCCCGGGGAAATCCTTCATCCCCTATTTTTTTGTATCACTGAGTTTTAAAACCAGCTTTATTGGGGTAATATACAATACATGATAAACTGCATATATTAAAGGTATACAATTTGATACTTTTTGAAGTATAAATATACCCATGAAACCATCACCACAGTTAATATAAGGATCATATAATTCAACTCTAAGTTTCCCTGTGCCCCATTGTAATTCCTCCCTCCTGCCCCTACTCACACATCCGGCCCCAGACAACCACTGATCTGCTTTCTGTCACTATAGATTAGTTTGCATTTTCCAGAAATGTGTATAAATCTTACCATATGGTATGTACTCTTTCTTGTCTGGCTCTTTGCATTGAGCATAATTATTTTGCAATTCATCAATGCTGCCCAGAGTATTCTGTTTTATTGCTGAGTAGTAATCCATTGTATGTTATTCCTGATTAACCACGGTAAGGATTTTGAAGGAGTCCCCTTAACTGGATCACTCCTGAGTCCTTAATGGCTTCAGTACTTCTAATGACACACTGGCTTTTCAAGCCTGGCCAGAGAGTAAATCCTTGCATTGTCATTACATTTTTGAACTTCCCTGATCCCCCAGTTCAGTTGTGTAGGGATCTGAACTGTCCCTGTTCTCTTCCAGTTCTACAGTTACATGAGTCTGCAGGTGGTGGCGGTTGGTATGGGTGGGGTTGGGGGAAGAGTAACACCGATTTAATAAGTCATACTGACACCAATGTTCATTGAAAGGTAAAAAATGTCCATCATCATTAGCTATCAGAGAAATTCAAATTAAAACTGCATTGAGATACCACCTTACACCAGTTAGAATGGCAAAAATTGACAGGGCAAGAAACAACACATGTTGGAGAGGTTGTGGAGAAAGGGGAACCCTCTTACACTGTTGGTGGGAATGCAAGTTGGTACAGCCACTTTGGAAAACAGTGTGGAGGTGCCTCAACAAATTAAAAATAGAGCTACCCTATGTCCCGGTAATTACACTCCTGGGTATTTACCCCAAAGACACAGATGTAGTGAAAGAAGGGCCATATGCACCCCAATGTTCATAGCAGCAATGTCCACAATAGCCAAACTGTGGAAAGAGCAGAGATGCCCTTCAACAGATGAATGGATAAAGAAGATGTGGTCCATATATACAATGGAGTATTACTCAGCCATCAGGAAGGATGAATGCCCAACTTTTACATCAACGTGAATGGGACTGGAGGAGATTATACGAAGTGAAATAAGTCAAGCAGAGAAAGACAATTATCATATGGTTTCACTTCTTTGTGGAACATGAGGAATAGCACGGAGGACATTAGGAGAAGGAAGGGAAAAATGAAGGGAGGGAATCGGAGGGAGAGATGAACCATGAGAGACTATGGACTCCGAGAAACAAACTGAGGGTTCTAGAGGGGAGGGGGTGGGGGGATGGGTTAGCCTGGTGATGGGTATTAAGGAGGGCACGTTCTGCGTGGAGCACTGGGTGTTATACGCAAACAATGAATCATGGAACACTACATCAGAAATTAATGATGTATTGTATGGTGGTTATCATAACATAATAATAAAAAAAAAAAAAAGAAAAAGGTAACACCAAAATCCCTTCATCCACAAATCTTATGAATGCTATCTTGAGCTATGGAATATTTGAAGGATACTATTTCTTTAGCTACTGTTCTATAAATCCCTTCATCTTTTCTAAGGATTAAAACAATGATCACGGCGAGAATGATTTTTTTTAAGTCTTTGGCAGAGGATGTTGTTGTTGCTTATACTCATTATTATTGAAGATGTGTTTAGCATCTTCCCGGGGCGGTTTTAAAGCACAGGTTCAGAATGTTGATCTGATTACCATGGGACATGTCCACAGAGAACAGTTCCAGAAAGGGAAGGCGAACACAATCATGGTGAGAAGAGAAGAAATGAGAAGAAACACTGTTTTCCATCTTGCTCTCAGTCCAGATTATAGAATGCAAATGATGTCCCCACACTATCTCCCATCCCCCACCTGATGGTGATTCAGGGAGCACAGGATGTCTTTTTACTAGAAAAGCTTATCTTTCTCAAGAAAGCATTTCTGATTTGCTTGGCACATACTGGTGTGAGCATTCAGCCTTCTTCCTTAAAGAGTCAAAGGAGACTGTGAGGAGGGTGTGGTAGGGGATCCAGGGTCACAATTGCCATTTTATTTCTTCCTAAAATAACATATTCTTTGCTGGTTGCCAACATGCTTATTTTTATGTAGATTTGACCTTGGATATAACCTTGAACAACTAAAATAGAATAAAATAACTATACGCTACTTCAAAAAGCTTGACCTTAAAAGTATATAAAAATATAAGACAAAGGCAGGAAAATGAACCAGGCCACAGCTTGGAGCAAAGAATCACTGAGCTTCTTGGGTCTAGTTAAAATATCAGCTTTGTGCATATTAGATTCCATCCTGTGTTTGATTATCTCTGCACTGAGTGCTGCCTTTATCGATTGCTAGAGTGGAATGTTCAAGAGCATTATATTACAATCTGTCTCCAAATGGCTTTTCAGAAGAAATTTCCTGTAACTCAGAGGCAGAAATTATGCAGGGAACACAGGGAAGAGACTAGACAGCTGAATGTCACCCAGACTTTTGCATATGGGAAAGTGATGGAGTGCACCCAGAGAGAACTCGTATTGGCTTTCTTAGTAAAGGGGGCCAGTTTCAGCTCATTACTATCACATCACCAGAAAATAGGGGGAATACTATATAAAACAAAACTGATGGGGGTTGTGCCTTTGACAGTCACAGTACTCTCAACATGCTTTAGAGCCGGGGCCTCTTGGCTCATATTGGTCCCTTTGCTTATGTCTTCTGCATCCACTGTACATATTCTTGCCTAAATCTCACCTCCTCCATAAAGCCCTCCAACCTCTTTCACTGGATCACCTCCTCTCTGAAAACACTACATTGTGTACCACTGAATGCCATCTATGTGTTATTTTTAAGTTACATACTCACTGATTTTATTTGGCAGTTAGACTTGCAACCTAAGTTACATCTTACACATTGTGTATCCTCCAAAGAAAGTTGTTAATTCATTATGCAGACATCAAGTGTTCTTTTTGTGTGTATGTGTGTGTGTGTGTATTTCGACCCCCCCCCCCCGATTCCTTTAGTCAAAGATGTGATTTATCAAAATTAGTAATATTTGGGTCGTGTATACCAGAAACTTCAACTCCACTCAGCTTAAATTATAAAAATAATTTATTGGCTCAGTATAACTAAAAACCCTAGTTGTAGATCTGGTTTCAAGTGAGATTCAATCAAGTGGCCCAAGAATGTCAAAATGGACCCGATTTGCTGTCTCTCTGCTTTTTTGTGGTTGGCTTTATCTTATGATTCTTTTGATGGAAGGATGGCTGCTCACAACGCCTGGGACAATATGTGCATCTTGTTCACTTTCAGAAGAAAGAGAGCATCTGGCTTAAATCATATGTTCACTCCCAGGGATGCCCATAGAAATAAGTATTGATATACAGATTAGCTTAGCCTCGCTTCCCTGGGACGATGTAGATCCCCAAACCCAAACTGGGAAAGTCAGACTGGGAGATAGGAGCTTGGGAGGCAACTAACAATTGCTATAAAACATCAACCAACTTTATTTATCAACCTCCCACAATCTGCTAATATCGCATCTCACATAAAAGGGATCTGTTCTCTGCCTTTCAGATATTTTTATTCTAGAGAAAATAAAAGGAGCCAATCAATAACTTTGTCATTATCTGGCCTCCATAGAATTTGACAAATTCTTAGGTTGACTCGTCAGTAATAAGGTTTTCCAGGGACTGTGGTTCCCTTTTATTCACTGCCCATCACCACACTTTTCTCTCCAAAAAAGGGAAAGGGGGAAAAGAAGAAAGAAGGGAAGGAGAGAGAGAGAGGAAGAAGGAAGGGAGGGGAGGAAAATGAGAGGGAGGGAAAGGAAAAACACACTTTATAGGCAAACACAGAAACCCTCCCCGGGGCTCAGGTTCCATCGAGCTGGGGGATTCCCATACCAGGTCATTCACACTACAGGAATAAGAATGTAAAATGAAGAACCATCATCATTTACTGCACTGACTTGCAATTGCTAGTTGAGCCAGATGAATACCAGGTATTTGTGAGTGAGAGATTGGGTTCCTAGAGGTGATGCTCCCCTCCAGTATGAAGCCTGTTCCTTCTTGGCTGCCCTTTATAAAAACTGTACAGAGAGAGATCACATGATTTCAACGCCTATGTTTCTACTGTTCTGACAAGACCTGGGGTTACTCTTGCTCTCAGGAAGAAGCCACTGATTGGTGACCGGACCGAAGTGTACTTTCAGTTTGTGTGATCAATTAAGCAAACCCTGGTTTTCAGACATCTTCCCCCAGAAGCTAAGAATGGGAAGGGAGGCACACAATGAAAATGTTGAGTACTGTGCTGATTTTGGAAAACTCATCTTGCTATCTGAAAAAGTCTATCTTTGTTTTGAATCAGGTGGGAGGGGGTAGCAGGCAGGGAAGAAGATAAATCTGTTCAGGAGAGTCTGTGTGGAAGAAAGAAATGCCTCCACATCCTCTGGCATAACAACAATAATTTCTGAGTATGAACTCCAGACTTTGAAACAGTACAAATAGTCTTCACTTTGCACAACCTTAATATCTAAAAATATAATTTAGCAAACATCAAAGAAAGAAAGGAATGGGGGTGGAATAAGCAATCTTCTCTCTTACAGAAGGATTTCTGCAGGGGTCATTTAAATAACAAACACTCCTTGGCCTTGTAAGGTAGTTCACTTCTCCCCAAACCTTTGTGGACCCATCTACTTTGTAAACAGAGGTAGAGGTGAGATTCAAAGGTTCAGGTGCTTGTTGAAGCTTGAATAAAAATGTGGAGTGCTTGCTTCATCTGCCCTAGTAGAAGACTTCAGCTTAAAGAGATCTTAAGCACAGTTTTCTTTAGTGTCTTGTGCAAATTACTGCGTTGAAAGAGATCTGGAAGATAGGAAGAGTTCTTGCTTTTTGGAAAGAATTACATCAGATGAAAGAGGCACAGACTTTACTAAAACCAAAAAATGATGTTTGGCGACACAGTGTTCCATCTTCTCCAAGACCTGTCTTGACAGGAAGAAGCTCTAGTACTGGAGTTCATGAGGTGAGGGCTTATGTTTGTTGGTCTTCAAGCCCTGTCAGTCTTGGAGTCTGTGTGCTTGGGTCGGTGAGGCAAAAATGAAGGATGACACAATACTTGCATTCAACTGGTGTGTCCTTCTTGCCAAGTGTGCCCCCTGAGCTCTGACTTGTCCCTGCACATGTCATCTCCCACATTCTCAACATTGCCTGCTCCCTCAAACATCAAAACATCTGTGAAAGGAGTACTCTACAATCACAAAATTAGAAAAGTCCTTCATATCTCATGTTCAGACGAGATAAGTTGGGGATCTCTGTGGTAGCTCATTTCTAAAAGATTAAGACCAGGCTGTTGTCTGGAAAACTGTGGCATAGTAGCGGCTTCGTAGGTGGCCCTGATGTGTTTTAAATTCTTAAAGGAATGTTCATGGATAGATGTTGACCTGTAACAGGCTGGAATCAAGGGCTGCATTCTCTTTGCAAGATCATTCTCGCAGCTATAGTGCAAGAGAAATAATGTCAACCTGCTCCTTCCCATGACGCTAGGCTGGACTCTGGGTATCAAATGTTAGTGGGACCCATAGAGAACTTTGGAAAAGAGGTTCTAACAAGCACTTGTTGGAAGAGACCAACAAATCTGATTAAGAGATTGGAAAATAAGAAAGAAGCTGATATAAAGGCCTTGGATTACTTTGCTCAGGGAAAGACAGAAGTTGTCTTGAATTGATGGTAGCTGGCGTATCTGTCTTCACATGAAATGTGCAGTTCAGATGGAAAGAACGTGTGAATGTCAGGGAGGTTGTTGCAATGGGAGAAATTTCCAACATGACTGAGGATTGGTCTTTCTGACCTGGGGTAGTTTGCGAAAAATTTTGCCTGATAGCGCAGCAAAAAGACCCTTGAAAGGCTTCTTCTCCCCAGTTCGTATTGTTTTTCACTTCACAGAATTCCTGTTTCTAAAAATCCTGTGACTCACTTCCACTTACCGAATAATCACATATGCGCCCTGGTTTTTCTATGACAGTCTCCAATTATGCTTTTTGTTTAGTATGAGTATTAATAGCTTCCCCATTCCATGTCTAAGTATTCCATTTGAATTGTAGGGTATGTGGTTGTCCTAGTAAGAGCCAGCATGGTTTGATTTGGGAATTATTTATGCCGATCCATAAACTCTTAAAAAGTAGCTCAAAAGACTCCGCTGTGGGGAAAATTGGCCTAGGCTGGTGATCTTTTTGCCTGAAAATGTATAATTGTGTGACTCAACTGACGTTATCCCAAACACCAATTATTCATCCTCTGAGAGTGGCACGGACACGTCTCTTCAGCCTCATTTGGAACTGACAGGAGTTATAACAAATCCCATACTTTGAGTTATGAGTCTTAAGAGAGAGAAAACCTCATTCCACCATCAAACTTCACAGTTTTCAGAGGCTCAGGATTCAAGGTCCTCACTCGTCCTCATATTCTGTCCTATACATCTGGGAATGTCTGATTATAGGGAAGGAATAAGACCTCTAAATTGAATGTTCATTTCATCCATTCAGCTCAATAATACTTATTGAGCACCTACTTGTGCCAGGCACTGTTCTAAGTACTGGGGAAACAGGACTGAAGGAAAGAGACCTAACCCCATCTTCTTTTTTTTTTTAAGATTTTATTTATTTATTTGAGAGAGAGAGAATGAGAGATAGAGAGCACGAGAGGGAAGAGGGTCAGAGGGAGAAGCAGACTCCCCGCTGAGCAGGGAGCCCGATGTGGGACTCGATCCCGGGACTCCAGGATCATGACCTGAGCCGAAGGCAGTCGCTTAACCAACTGAGCCACCCAGGCGCCCCCCCCCAACCCCATCTTCTCGGTAATTAGTTTCACAGGGAGGCAGACAGCAAACCCTACAAGTGCACAGATCAATGATATAGCTTCTAACATACTGTTAAAAAATTGTGAAAGAATGTGGGTCTTGAATAAGGTCCCCAGAAAAAGAAGAGCAGAAGAGCCCATTCTTCAATCCTGCCCTTAGATTGAAGGCAGCACCGTGCCTGCCCTGAAGGGTTGCAAGATGCATGCTTCTTCCCTTAAATATAAATAAGACGAGTAAGTGCTGGTTACACAAACCAAAGGATTGTCACTACTTCCTGCCATGCTAGGGAGTCCAGCTCCCCAAATGCAAGAGGACTGGCTGTAGTGGTTCCTTGGGCTGTCAGTAGAAGTGGCCCATGCTCCAAGTCAAAGGAAAGTCCCATTCCTGCCCAGGGATTCCATGTTTCCCAAAATAAAAGCAAGGCCAAAGAGACACGAGCTTTGCTTCTGAGAAATAATAGGTTTGGGGGTTTGAGTTTATTATCGTCTCTGTTCTCATGCACTGATTTCATCTTCAAGCCTCCCGCCTCTGACCCATTTCGGTCCTTGGGGGGCCAGTCAGAGTGTGCAGTATTAGCTGGAGGAGGGCTTGGGTTTTGTTTTTGATTTTGTTTTGTTTTGAGATTGTGGAGGAATTTTGGAAGGAAGAATGATCAAAAATAAACTTTTAAGAATTATACCATGACTGTGGTCGTAAAATTTTCCACAGATAAGCTACAGAATGATCTAGAGTTGTTATCTGTGCCCCCAAACAAAATTGCGGCATTTTATGTCGATTTTGTAAAAATGGTTATAGTTGCACAGATAGTTCTTCATAAATACTGAACTGAATGGAACTATCTAATGTGTTCTGAAAACAAATATTGTAGTAGATTGGGCACTTTGCTCTGGACACATTCCAAGAGTTGTTGTCACTAAAGGTTTAAATATATAAAGATCATACAATAGATTCTATTTTCATGGAAGTAGACTGCACTCTCATTACTACACCAGAAGCTGAATCACTCTGTTTTTTCAGGCACATAGAGAGGAAGTGCCATATCTCCTCAGTTATGACACACTGCCTGTGGATGCATAGTTACTTCTTTTTTTTAAAGGAGCAAGGAAAGAAACAGAAGTGACAGCTAAAATGGCAGAAACCTCAGAGAGAATTCACACAAGGAGGAAGCAACCCAGGGAAGGGACCAGTGTTGGCCAGCCTCACAGAATCTAGCAGCACCTGACTTTCTCTTTCCTTCCCAAACCAGAGAACAGGAGCCCCATGGTGACACAGGAATTCTTCCAAATATACCTGGATGGCCTCTCTCTCCCATTCTCCCCTGCGCGTATTTCAGACTTCCCTAGCCTGTCTGTATGTCTTCAGCCCACCAACACCTTCCCCTCTGCACCCGGCAGAGACTCTACCCTGTACTTCCCAGACAGTGGAGGAGGCAGGAGAGGGAAAGCCTCCATTTCAATACCACCCATCTCTCCATGTTCTCATTAGACCCCAGAAGAGGAGTCTTTCCTCCAGACCCAGGCAAAGCCCTCCAACCCATGCTCTAGATCCCATACCTTCCCACATCCTCAGGAATTTGCTCTTTTAATTGCCCACGCTTTTTCCTGTACCTTCCTCTCATAGAGGAATGTGCTCCAATCTCTCTCATCTTAAGAAAATAAAATAAAATCCTTCGACTGCATGACTCCTCTAATGAGGGACCTTCATGCCAGCAGAGCCAGGATGTTAGAGAAGGTGGCACTCACTGTCTCTTCTTCCTGACTCCCATTTTCTCCTTACCTGCTGCAATCTACCTCTCCCTCTTGACGGCCATTCCTCTCACTAAGGCCTCCAGTTCCTTCTGGGTTGCTAATCTAATAGATGGGGTTCAGTCCTTGCCTTCCTTGACCTGTCTGTGGCATTGGGCACTCTTGTCTCCCCCCAGACGCTCTCCCTCTAGTCCACAAAACCACTCTGTTGGATTTCCTCTTAATTGTTTGGCTACTCCTTGGCTCTGCTTCTCTTGTAAATGTGGGAGTTCCCCGGGGATCCATTCTGATCCGTTCTTATCCTTCTTCTTTGCTGTTCCCAGAGTGATTTTTTTTTTTTTTTTAGGCAAATCTAATCATTTCACTCCCCATAAGGTCCTTCCAAAGGTTTCGATACCCTTCTCCTGGGCAGGGCTCACCAAAGCTCTCCTGACCAGAATTGTGCCAGTGTTGTCTCTTACTCTTTCCAACAAACTCTCTAAACTTCAGCTATGTTTAGCAGTTAACTGATCAAATCCTGTTCTTTCTGGTTTCCATGTTCAGAAAATGCTGTTTCCTTTGCTTAGAGCACAGTTTTTTCCCCCATCTTTACCTAAAAATGTCCAAGATTTTCTCCCAAAGTTCAGTACACATTTTTCTCAGAGGGTTTATTAATTTCTATTGTGTTTACCTGTTTTTCCCACTAGAGTTTGAGTGTCTTAGGAGAAGGACTCTATTTTATTTATCTATTCTCTTAAGCTCTGTATTCTCCTTGTCCAACACAATACCTGCATGAGCAATGAATTTGTTGAATGAATGAATGGGTAAGTAAAAGCTCATTCCTCTTGATTCCAAGTCCAGTGTGTAAATTAAGTTCGGGTCACATGGACTTTTCCTATCAGACCTGAGTACAATGCTTCTAAACCAATTGCACATGTCTCCACAAAATAAAGGATATTGATGTTCTATCTGCAAAATAAATGTAGCTGCTGTTGGGAGAAATGTGTTTGTTTTGGCCTTTCTGGTAGTCATGGAAATGAATTAAGCCTTGGGTAAAAGGGCATCCCTCAGTCAAGGGGATGTGGTGTGATCCGGTGGGTAGAGAGTGCATGTGAGAGGCAGTATTCTATTTATACCTGGTGTTGACGCCTCCTGGCCACTAAGGTAATGGGCAGTAAGGACTGACCTCTGCTCTCCTCTCTTACAGTCCCTCCTTGACATGAAGCTAGCAGAAGAAGGGATTTGCTCTTCTATTTTCAAACCAGGTTTGTTTCTAGGTTAAAAAAGCATTTGCTGAGAGATGGAGGCCAGTGAGGTCTTTGCTAGGATTGTATTCCCGTGGAAGTTTCTGGCTTGGTTGCTGCATCTCTGTAGTTCTTTGGGCTCATTATGGGTTTTTGCTGTTACCCTCAAAAGATACCAATGTCTTTAAGAGTAGAAACTATACAGGGCATCTGGATAGCTCAGTCAGTTAAGTGTCCACCTCTTAGCTCAGCTCAGGTCTTGATTCTCAGGGTCACGAGTTCAAGCCCCATGCTGGACTCCACACATGGAACCTACTTAAAAAAACAAAAACAAAAGAGTACAAACCATGTGTTTTTCTTTCTTTGTATTGTCTCAAACCAAGTTTAGCTGTCTACTTTTGAGTGTTGGCTAACAGACCTTAATAATTGTTTATGAGAGGGGCGCCTGGGTGGCTCAGTTGGTTAAGCGACTGCCTTCAGCTCAGGTCATGATCCCAGAGTCCCGGGATCGAGTCCCGCATCGGGCCCCCTGCTCAGCAGTGAGTCTGCTTCTCCCTCGGACCCTCCCCCCTCTCATGCTCTCTCTCTCTATCTCATTCTCTCTCTCAAATAAATAAAATCTTTAAAAAAAAATAATTGTTTATGAGTATAATTACCACTCATAAGGTAAATACCTTGTCTTGAAAAGAAGTGTAAAATCATAAAACCACCATTTCGCATTTAGATTTCCAAGATGATGACATATAAACTTCTCTATGGAATCCTGGAAAATATGAGAAGACTTGAATCAGAATGGATGCAATCTCATGGCATAAGCTTTTAGAGCACAATGACATGATTCTTTTCAATCTATTTCTGGGGCAATAAGTTATACGTTTTTAAGTTGTGGCATAATCTGCTGCAGTAGACTAATATCGCAGTGATGAATTGCTTTCTGAAAGAATATTTCTATGTACTTCATTAAAAAATGTGGCAGAGAGAGAAGTGATGATCCTCAAATAGGGTGACTTCCAACCAGCTTCAAGTTCTGGGTGCTTACAGCCCTTTAACCCACCCCAGACACTGAATTAAATATTAAAATGACATGAGCATTTGATAGAAGAACTTTGGGTTCAAGACATCTATATTTGTGGAATCTCTTCATAGTAGCTAGTCTTTAAGATGACCCCGATGGTCTTGCCTTCTAGTATTCATGCCCTTGTGTAGTGTCTTCCCACAATGAACAGGGCTGCCATGCATGTATAGAAAGAACGGTGTGTAACTTCTGACGTTGAGTCATTAAAACATTGTAGCTTCTGCCTTGCTCTCTCTCGGATCACTTGCTCAAGGATCAACCAGCTGCTCTGTTATGGGGACTCTTATAACAGCCTTATGGCAATGTTCATGTGGCCAGCAATTGAGGCTTCTTGGCAACAGCCACCACCAACTTGCTAGCAGTATGAGTGAGCCATCTTGAAAGTGGATTGCCCCACCCCAGTTAAGCCTCCAGATGACTGCGGGCTCAGCCAACATCTTCACTACAACTTTGTGAGACACCTTGTGCCAGGGCCAACCAGTTAAACTGCTCCTAAATTCCTGACCCACAGAAACTAAGTTTTGGGGGATTTCTTACATAGCAATAAATAAAACTTGAACCTGAATTAGAACAAACTGATGGCCTAACACTGTAGTGGACACTGTGGTACACTCCCGAGATTGCTTCCTCAGGCCTGACGTAACTATATCCCAACTCCTAGAAACATTGTATCTTGACAACACAGAGTTATGTCCCTCACTAGAAACTGCCTGCCACTGAAAGTATGTCTCATCCAAGATTATGATCCCCTGCCTGGGATAGTTGTTGCCAATGACTAAACGATGTGGGGGTGAAAAGTTCTACTAGCCCTCTTGCTTCAGGCTGTCTTTCTCCCCAGTCTTGCTTCCTTCAATTCCTTAAGGATGTATCTCCTGAATGCACTCAAAAATAAATCTTCCACATGCACCTCTGTATCTTAGAATCTGGTTTCCAGGGCACCAAACCTGAAATAGTTGGCAACTGGGATAGTCCTTGGAAGCAGAGCATATGGCAGGTGGCCTAGTTGGTTTGCCGGGGCCTGCAAAGAGAACAATTAAAAGACTAGGGACAAGTATATCTGGGGAAGAGGCACATGGATGGGCCTCTGTGGGTGGGCATGACCAGATAGCCTACACTACAGGAGACTTAGTAACTGACAGCTGGTAGGTGTCAGCCAGTCTCTGTCCTCTTCAACCCTAGTGCTTGGACAGTGGATTCATAAACAGAGCAGCCATGATGATAAAGATGAAGCCTTATGTATTGGCCAACAACAGGCTCACAAAGGCTGATTGGTCAACAACATGACACAAAGGCTAATGATGCACCCTGCCAGTAACAAAGAGTAATGCTGTGTCTCCAACATGGCATCCTTACCAGTAATTTGGTAGCAAATCAATTGTTTTGAATCTTTTCAGTCCTAGAAGGAGGAGCAATTTACCTTGACTAGGATTAATACACATTCCAGGCCTATGGGTTTGCCTTTCCTGCCTACAGAGCCTTGGACGTCTTTTGGTGCTCCTATCCCTGGGCTTAGTGGTTTGTGCCCAGGCACAGCAAGCCCAGCCCGAGAAGGACTTGGTAATTCAGGAAAGAGGGTCTAGCTCACCCCACCAAGCTACCTGCCTAGATCAACAGATTTGCGGGTTGAGGCTGAGAGAAACCTAGGTTGAGTAGCAGAGGATAAGGACCTCCCTATCCTGAGCACCAATTATAAATGCAAGGTCAAGTGCAGCAGTAGGGCTACCATTCATCTCACTAGCACTTCCAGGTTTTCACAAGAAACAAGACTAGCCAGGGCCCTGGAGAAGCCATTTCCAGATAGGGCAAAATTACCATTAGATGCAAGTGGATGTGAGCAGCTCATCGTGGATGCTGCAGAGCTCTGTGGAGGTCCTGCCTTCAGGACCAATGTACTCATACCTCAGCTGCTGGGACTATCTGCCGACGCCAGGTCATAGCTACATGGCTCACTGGGAATTACCCTTGGCTACAGAGAACTGCTTCACCTAGGGTTACGCTTTCAGGGACAGCCAGTAACTGGCTGATGCGAGGATGCAAGCACATTTGCCTCAATTAGGACCTCTCTGAAGGGACTTCTCAGCTCCTGAGCTTCCCATAGGAATGGCTGAGGCCTCTGTTGCAACTGCTTTGTGGATTGGTTCCTGCTTTTCCCCAATCCTGCCTTCCTCAGGTCCTTGTATCTCCCAAGACACTCTCCCGATAACCTTCTGCATGCAATTCTCTGTCTCAAAGTCTGTTTCCAGGAAAGCTAACCTAACAAAAAGTTCCATATAGGGATTTTAATCTTTAATCAACACAGAAAAAAAAAAAAAAAAGGCCAGAGGGGAGTCTATGCTCTTTATTGTTAACCCCACTGATAGAAAAGCTAAAAATCATAAACTTTGAGGTAGGAAGTTAAGAAAAAACCTTGAGTAAAAAAGATATTACAGAAAGTATTATTGGCTCTAAAATCTTGTTTACAAAATAGTTTAGTAGTTTCCCAGAAGAACATGATCTCTGGGCAATGGGACACAGGACAAGTAAGTTTTGATGAAGGCAAAAAGAAGAAAAATCCTGGTGTCAGCGAGTCTCACTGACTTGCTAGGGGCCACAAAGAGAAACTGAATGTGTGGGGAAAGCATTAAGAAGCTGGGAGATGGTGTCTACCTTCTTTGTGGATGGGACACTAAATGGAATAAGGTGTTGAAGGTAGGTACATTTTATGTATCTCAGTTTTCTGAGGGGGATGAGCAATCTTTGCTTCCTGCAGCTTTGATATTACTGCCATGCAGTGTTTTGTTGGTTGTGATTGCTCTGGTTTAATTATTTATTTGTAATTTTCATAATGTATTACTAAACAACTGGTAGCCTCTTTAAAAGAAGAAATAATTCTATGGAAATTTGCTGTTTTGCTCTAGACAGAGAGAGAGAGAGTGGGGGTGGGTGGGTGAGAAATTAGTAATAACAATTAGTAGGTTGTAGGTTGTGAGGGTGAGGGCTCACCTACCTGGGTATCTAGAGTTTACACTGGCCAACATCAGTGCAATCCTATTGTGTATTGCTGATTTTTCTCCCCAAATGTCTTGTCTTCCGTTTGCCTGAAGTTCTCTTCCCCCTTCTTTGTCCTACTCTCTGCCCTGGGAGGGAAGGCTGAGCAGTAGGGATTACCACAGGGGTCTCATGCCCTCCAGCTTCTGGGTAGATTCAGCCCCTGGGGAGCACAGCCTGGGCAGGAGATATGAGGGAGGGAGGAGAGTGATGCTAGGGCATCTTCTTGCGAGGTTGCCACAAGCTGGATGGATGCACTGTTAGCTCCCGTCAGAGAGCCCCTCTGCAAGGTTCTAGGAATCCATGTTCTAGGAACAGCCCCCTCACCTGGCCCCTGTAGGCTAAGGGGTGCGAGCCATTCCCCCATCACTCCTTGCTGCAGTCTTCCGCATCATCCCCTCTGGTTTCCCTACACCCTGCCCACATCTTTGCCAATAGTCCTCTCCTCAAGCCCTCACATCCATTTCAAGCGTGCCATGGCTCACTGCCCAGCCCCTGATAGAAGGATTCTCCTTCTATTTCTTTCCTGGTTAGGAGACAAAATCTCGATCTGGTTCTCACAGAAACAAGCTAAGCACCCAAGTGCCAAATGCTTCATCAGTCTAGGCTAGGAAATCCCTGGGAACTGGCGTTCAAAGATTCACAACATAACTCTAAGTGGAATGAGGAAACTCCCACCTCATTTCAGTATAGTGGTGTTATTTTCTTGAAGAAAGTGGCAAGGCAAGGGACTGGAGCAGAGAAGGATTAAAAATACTAAGCTGCCATGAGGAGAGGGTGGTGAACACTAACACTTGGCACCAGAATGGCAGCAGGTAGTAGCAGGCCCAGGCTGAGAGGAGATTGAAACCAGAGGCTTCAGCAGAGCAACGCCAGGAGAACATTTGTATGTAAACTCGGGTTCCGGGGAAGCCATGGCAGACGGGCCCCAAACGGCCATTTCTACCAT